>NC_046657.1:36828162-36889762 GCF_010883055.1 Belonocnema kinseyi
TTTAACTGGTCAGCAGTTTCGAATACTTTTAAATCAAAATGCAAGGAGCAACCCATTTCTCCTACGAAAGAGGTTAAGGTTACTTACAGGTTAGAATCTTCAAAAATGGTACTAGAGCAGAGCGGAGCCTGCTATTAACCAACTAACTCTTAGGATTTTTGCATTAGATTTCGCAAATTTAGGGCAATAGGGCAAGTTCTGCTTGAAACTCATAAAATCTTAGTACTAAAGCAAGAGACGCCTTCGATATGCGCCTTGTAAATAGTCCATGCGTTAACTAAATCATTAAATTTGTAAGAAACTGAATACCTATGGGGATATCAGAATAGCTATTTACTTCTAACTGCCACCGACAGGTGGCGCCCTTGTTATTTTGAATTTTTGATTTATTAGCGAATATTATAATTTACTACATGTTTACGTAGACAGCATGGGAATTTTGGCAACTTTATTCGCTACAAACACACACAAAAATCAGTATAAACAATAATTTGACAGAAAGTAATTTGGAACTTAAGTTTACGCGCCGAAGAAACCTGATTAGTGAAAAAGGCACTCAGCACACGACAGTTTTAAAAAATATTCAGGGAATTTCATTCGTGGGGGAAAAGTCAGGAATTTAAAACAAAAATTTTGCAAAAGATCTCTGAATATCAATGGTCGGAGAAAATGAAAAATTGATTAGGGAAAAATTAGAAAATTGTTTGAATGAAGATTCGCGGTAACCCGGATATAATATTCTTGTTCGTAATTTAATCGTCTTGTATTTTTTTTGCATTTGCTTTTTCTGGAAGATTATTTTTTTATTCATAAATTTGATTATTTGTTAAAAAATTTAAGAATTTTGTTAAAACATTATCCTTTTTGGTGGAAAATTGACCTTTTGGTATAAAAATTCAACTATTTCGGTTGAAAATGTACTTTTTGTTAAAAATTTCAATTTTGTATTGACAAGTTTTCTAAAAACTTTTTTAAATGAAAATTCATCTACTGTTGTTTAAAAATTGGTTTTTTTAATTGAAAAATTTAGCTATTTCAGTATAAACTGCATCTTCTTCGCATAAAAATGCAACTTTTTTGTTAAAAATTCCACAATTTAGTTAAAAAGTCATCCTTTTAGGGGGGAAATTCATCTATTTTGTAAAAAAATTTACTTTTACACCCATAGATATTTAGTTATAAAAAACGTTAAAACCGAAATTAGAGTTTCGTACAATCTTTCGCGATTTTGGAAAATCGGCTATGTATGTTGAAAAGTAGTATAGTTTTATTAATAATCCATGAAAAATTAACTTTGGAAAATGAATGTAAGTTCTACAAAACTTGTAAAAGAAAATGTGATATTTAAAATTCACTATATTAAATTGAGGCAATACGATAATGTCAATCATTAAAAAGATAAAATTAATTTTTCACTGCACAATTATAGCACATACATACGCACAGTATCATTATAATTATTAATATTTGTACACAAAACGTTGTAGAATACACATTCGCTGATGTAACTAACCTAACCTTTGCTGATATACATAGTCCACAAACATATACATATAACAAACGCATCGCACGCCAATCATGCTGTGAGAAGGGGTTTGAAGATTCCGTATATGTGACCGACCGCGAAGAAGGGACCTTACGCGTCAAAGCTGAATTTTACAGTACGGGCGATCGTAGCCGAGTCCGCAAGCAGGCATTTGAGTAGTGCGAGAGGCGTCAACAAAAAGCACCACCATCACTTAGTACTACTACATCTTTACGCGCGAGCCAGTGGAGGTCACGGACACAGCGCATAACAGCTGTAGTGGTAAGTAGTGGGGCTGGATTTCTTAAGCCTCTCGTTCGGTGTCCGACTACGTTCATCATGCCTATTTTTGCAGCTTAATAACAAAAAAAAAGTAATCAACTTAAAAAATTTCTGATTTTTTCAACTGAAAGAGCAACTCAACAACTATCGATCGGTGTAAAAACCTAAACATCGATTTTTGGCGCGTAAGGTACCTTTCTTCGCGGACGGTCACATATACTGAATAGTGAGAATTTTTAAAATTGTGAGAAACGGCATGGTGCTTAATAACTCGACTTAGAAACATTCAAAATTAAAAGTAAAAACCGGAAAATATTCTGTTTTAATCAGGTCAAAACTGGGATTGAATTAAATTCAAAAATATCTATAGATTTTTCATCTTTTTTTAATCCTCTCGTTCCCGCCTCACATTTGGCTTGGTAATACAAGTAACAGTGCTGGGTCAAAAATTGTAGGTGCCCTGAATTTAATACAAATTTTTTATAAATTAAGTATATCATTATAAATTTACAAGGCCAACCATTTATAAGAAAAGAAAGGTGTAAAAAAAATATTTCCTAATTTTTTTAGAACACAAGTCGTCTTTAAAATCCTTCAAATCTTTATGAAATCTTTTAAACCTTTTGAAATCTTTGTGAAATCGTTGAAATCTCATAACGTACTTAAAATCTTTGAGAAATCTTGAAATTTCTGTAAATTCTTTTGGAGTCATTCTCAATTTTTGTAAAATGTTTGAAATCTCTACAAAATTGAAAATACCTGAAATCTTTGTAAAAATTTTATGACGTATTTCTGAATGCTTAGTTTAAAATTTGTTTGTGAAACCTCTTGTGTTAGTTTAAAATAATTGAAACTTTCAAAATCTTCTCAAATTTGTTAAAACCTGATTTGATAGTTTAGTGTCTTTGAAATATTTATAAAATATTTGAAATCTTTTGAAAGCTTTACAATTTTAGGAAATGTTCGAAATCTTTGTGAAAATTTTGAAATCTAGTGTAAACGCCATTTTCAAATCTTCGAAATCCTTGCAATCTTTATAAAATGTTCAAAATCTTTGGGAAATTTTTGTGAAATCTTTTGAAATATTTTTCAATTTTTTTTATTCGTTGAAATCATCGAATTATTTGAAATCTTGGTAAATATTTTAAAATCTTCCAAATGTCTTACAACCTTTGTAAATCTGGTGTACTGCACCCTTTTCAAAATATTTTAAATCCTTTAAATCTCAGAAAATATTTAAAGGCCTTGTAAATTTGTTGTGACATATTTTTAAACTAGTGTTGTACACTAGGGAGGTCCAAAAAATTGACTTTCGAATAGAGGACATGCTTCTATAGAGGACAGGTTTCTGCATTTAAACTTAGTTCACGGGAGATATTAAGAATTTGTTGGGGAGTCTCTAATCAATCATTTTCATGAAATTACTTAACATTTTTGTGCCTCCTCCCCTTGTGGAGTCCCAAAAATGCCCCAAAATACTGAAATTGACATTTTTGCCAAAAATTTACACATAAATGCTCTGTTTTTCTCTTTTTTGCCATAAATTATTTTTGTTTGTGAAGTAGAATGGTTTTAAGTATTTTTCAACTACTTAACAATTGTTTAAACAATTTATTTTTGTTTAAATAATTTATTTTGGCACTTTCTTATTGAAAGGTAGATTTTTTATGTTTGATTGGACAATTGAATATTTTCATGAATAATGATCTTTGTTTCTAGCATTTAGTATTCGCCTAAACAATTTATTATTAGTGAATTGTAACTTTTTCTTAAAAAGAGGTATAAAAATCTAGATTGAAAAAAATTTAGTTAGCTTTGCTGCTTATTATTAAATATCTACGTCATTTAGATACTAGTAACTCATTTTCTAATCAATTTTTATTAGTTGAAATAAATTTTTTGTGTTTAAACAATTTTTTTCGAAAATAAATGTTTGAAATTTCTGTTTTTCTGCAATTATGGTGGTAATTTGTCATTGTAAAAAGCAAAATTTTTTGTCGAAACCATTATCGTATTGTTTGATAAATTAACTAAATATTAATGTAACATTTTATTGGAAATTTTGATTCAAAAATCTGATTTTTGTCTTCATTCAGTAAAGTATATCGCTTATTGTTAAATATGTCAACATTAAGCAAATACTTTAAATAACTAATATTTGTTCATAAAATGTTTTACATTGGTCATGAATAGTTTTTTTTTTAGTAAGACTTCATTCTATAAAAATTATATTCAATTTTGTCGTTCTGAAATTATTTTTATAATTTTTTTCTTTAACTCACTTCCGTAGATACACTCATTTGTCCTCTGAAATCTCAAAGTAAGTTTTTTTTTGTTTATGTTGATCCAGCATAATAGCTCTTAGTATTCTCAAAGGAATTAGAAATCTTTGTATTTTTTGAACATCACTAGAAATTAAAACACAAAATTTTTCCCTCAAAAATGAAAAATTATCACATTAATTGCAAAACACAGAAATTTCAAAAATTTGCTTTCGAAAAAAATTCTATAAACAAACAAAATTTATTTAAACAAATAAGAATTTATCACAAAATAAGGTACTAGTATCTAAATGATGCAGATATTTAATAGTAAGCAGAAAAGCTAAGTAATTTTTCTTTAAACTAGAGTTTGATACCTATTTTTAAGAAAAAGTTACAATTAAATAATAATTAATTGTTCAAGCAAATACTAAAAACTTGAAAAAAAATATTATTACGAAAAATGTCCAATTTTTCAAAAATAAAAAATCTACCTTTGAATGAGTGGTAGCAAAAAAATTATTTAAATTTAAGTGGGAAACACGAAGTTCTCCGATTCACATCGTGAGCGCTCGGCTATGAGGTACAAATGGCGGATTCGGCTAACCTCGGGAGATTTTCGGAGCTATTCAGATTTTTTATATAGTGTTTTGCAATTTCCTCAACTGAAGATTCAAATTTCTGTTAGCGTTTATCACAGAAAATAAAAATATCTCTCATTACCTTTCACTTTCTCTTTGACTATATTAATTTGTAGAATATTTTTTATAATAACTTTTTTACCTCAATCTATTAATTTCTGTAATTGCTTTTATATTATTTAAATATGTCATCATCAATTTTTCTTAGTCTGCTTTTTAATACATAAAATATCAATCTTTGCTATTAAATATACCAATTCTTGTTCTAAAGATATTAAGTTTTTATATTCCAATCGTAAAGTTTCGTAATTACGCTTACAATAATTTTTATATTTACACGATTTCCCTAAATCGTAATCGACTATATCAATTATGAATATTTAAATATCAAGTATTATTATAAAATTTCTTTCAGTGCAGGTCAAAACTAATTTTTGTTTGTTAAATTTGTCGTCTTAATTTAAAAAGTTATCTGATTTTGTAGAAATTTGATATTCTTTGGATAAAACTGCAGAATCTATTCTTAGTTCAAAATACATCTTCTTGGATGAAAGTTGATCCATTTGATTGGAAACTGATATTCTTTAATTCAAAATTTAGTTTCGAAGGTAAAAGTTGAAGCACTTCTTGATTTTGTTGTTGTTCAATGAATGTCAGTAAAAAAATGAATTGGCAATGATGAATGTAAGTCTTCATATTTTAACCTAGAATGATTTACAGTTAAATAGGAAAAAAGATAAATTTACCAGAAGCAGCGAATTTTCAAACAAAATACTTAAATTTCCAAGTCAAAATGATGTAATTAATTTTTTAGGTACAAAAATCAATTTAGAAGAAAAGGAAATAACTTTAAAAAAAAAGAAGTTCAAGTTTCAACAAAAGAACTCAATTTTTGACAAACATTAAATTTTTATCAAAGTGTTCAAGCGGTTCAAGTTTCAAGCTAAAGGATGAATTTTTAACCGAGAAGATTACTTTTCTGCCAAAGAAGACAAATTTTAAACAAAAAATATGTATGAATTTTCAACGAAATAAGCTCATGGTATTCGATGAACGAAATTTTTTTACAAAAATTGCTAACTCCAATATAGATTTTCAAGTTTAAAGATGTTGTTTACCCTTGTTATACATCTTTTCTATATTCGTTGAGAAATTATCTTTTATTTAAAAAAATTGTCCCTCTAAGTCATTTCTGTCAAAAGTTTTTCGATTTGGAGAGAAAATTTTAAAAACCGACAAAAGTTCGCCGTTCAAACCCAGTTTTCATTACGATTGTGTGCATTAAAAAAATGTAATCTTCTGTTTCTTGTTCCAGGGTCGAGTTCACGATTCGAAAACCGTCCTCATGGTTCCGATTTTAATAGTTTCACTTCTTATCATGCTTCTGGTGGGCAAAATTCTCAAGGCACGGCACAACATCCTGCCATCTATCCTGCTTATTACATACCACCTTATCCTGCAATGTATCCTGCTTATGGCATGCCACCTTATCATTTCATGCGTTTTTCTCCTGCAGAGTATTATGCTTCTGCCGAGTCATCTCGTTTTTTAAGGCCCTGGTGTCCTATTTTGATAGACCCGAAATTCACAATATTCAAAATGAAACTTTCAGAACTTCATTTATACCGAATTTATCCAAAGAAAAATGCTTCCCGGGTACTTGAACTTGTATTCTACAATGTTCTTTCCAAACGAGAACTGTTTTTGAAAAGTCATTTAGGTCTGGAATCCAATAAGCAAACTGGATTACAAATTATGTTGATACAGAAAAATGGTGACGCCCTTGCATTAGCGCAAAAACGAGATCAGGGTGGGACAGTTTTTCGTGCACTATTTACAACGCCGCCTTATCCACGTGGAATGCGATCGAAAGTAAACGTAATAACCGACGAAGTTAAAGATATGGATGGAACCGAAGTCCATGATATTCCTGGTGGAGTTAATATAAATGAGTATTATAAAAAGCTGCCTGTGGGTGTTGAATATGTCCCCACGGAAGAAGTCGGTCGAAAGGTTCGACGAAAAACTTGAAGCAAACTTCTCTGAAAGGCTTTCATGAAGATTACAGATTTTTCACTTCATCCAAAAATTGTGCATGATAATGATTCGATTTTGATGCTCAATTATTTTTCATGGATTTTTATGAGCAGCATCTCTAGTGTGTCGGTTTTTATGTCACGTCCAAGTGATGACCGACTAGATGCATATGGAAATTTCAAAACTAAATAAGCATTCTTAGAAAATTTTCTACATCGTCTTTAACGAAAAACCAGTAAGTTGTGACCAATACTTCAACGACTTAAATCTGTACAAACAGTTTTAGAAGAAAAAAATTAATTTACAGATCTGAACACTCGTTTGTTATAAATCTTCTAAATTCATTTTTTTGGTAGACGATTCATTATTTTAGTTTAAAATACATATGTTTGGATCCAAATTTAACGATTTTGTTAAAAATATGTCTTTCTTGTGAAATAAAGCTTTTTATCTGGAAATTTACCACTTCCATTTTTGTGCGAAAATGTGTGTTATTAATTTATATAACTAGTTCTAGGACTGCTTAACCCTAATCCCACACACCTCAATTCCACAAACTCCAATCCCAAAATCATCAAGGCTACTTTCCCCAAACCCAAAACCAACAAACCTCAAATCCAGAAACTTCAAATCCACATACCTTAAATCCACAAACCTGAAACCCACATGCCCCAAAGCCATAAACCCCAAACTTGCAGCCCCAAACCCACAAACCTCAATCCCACAAAACCTCAAGGCCACAAACCCCAATCCCACAAACCTCAATTCCACAAACTCCAATCTCACAATCCTCAAGGCTACTTTCCCCAAACCCAAAACCGACAAACTTTAAATCCACAAACCTCAAACCCACATACCTCAAATCCACAAACCTCAAACCCACATACCCCGAATCCATAAGCCTTAAACTTACAGCCCCAAAATCACAAACATCAAGCCCACAAAACCCAAAATTAAAAACCTCAAGGACGCTGACCGCAAACGCGCAAACCTTGAACCTACAAACTCGAAGGACACAAACCGTAAACCCACAAGCCTAAAGCTACAAACCTCAAGCCGACAAAATCCATATGCACCAACCTTGTATTCACAAATCAAGAATCTTTCATCCTACAAACCCACAAGTCGTAAACCATAACTCTATCCATCTAAATCCCATATGTCTCAAGCGCAAAAATCTCTGATAACTTCAGAAACTTAACGATATTCTGTAAAAATTATTCGTAGGAAAATCTGAAGCTCTTACGTTACTTGTTTACCGCCCCTTTTTCAAACATTAACGATTGTTTTTCAATCATAAACATGAATATCCACCGCTAAAAACGTATGTGTTTAATATTTTCATAATCTTCTACTGGTACCCTGAGTAACATTAGATTGCGCGTGTTACACATAGGCAGAACGTGTCATATTTAAAAATAATTTTAGAAAAATGTAGAACAAGACTTATTATTTACGTGTTCAACCTTGACAATAAAACAAATCTATTGTTTGCTGCATTTCTCACGGCAGGTATATTTACCATTGTGAATTTATACTTTGGCATAAGTTGAACCTAATAATGTCTTTAAATATTGCCTCTCAGCGTGCTCGTCTAAATTAAATATTTTGAAACATAATTTCAACAAAATTTTTGTTTCGAGCTTAATGTATTTAGCTATAACAATAATTGTCTAAAGATTAGAAATTTTCAAATTACTGTAATTTAGATTTTTTCTTGATTTTTGAATTCCAAAATGGAATTAACTGTTAAGTGCAGCGAATTTTGTAAGTAGATTTGAAACAGTGTAGATCCTGGATAACCTAATGTTGATGTCATACTGAATAAATTCAAAAGTCATTATACATTGTCCAAATAAGTTGAAATTATTGTTAGAAATGAGTTAAGTAAAAATTTTCTTTGCTTATATGAAGATAAATGGAGAAGTGCTTCTCGAAGAAAAGAATTTTTTCAATCGAAATACAGTGATTTTCTAGATGAAGAATTTATGGTGCAGTTAGAAGATGCTTGCTCATCAAACACTGATAATGCATCGCATGACTGTATTAGCGCACCTAATTCGGAAGTCAATACTAAGACAGAAAAAATGGAATGACCACGTATGTCTTTTGAAGTTGTATCTTCAAAAACAAAGATAAGACGAGCCACTGAACTCGCCAATGAGCACACAATAGAAGAGCTTTATGTTAGACAAAAACTGCAAGAGAAAGAAACTGACACTGTTAATTTAGATGATGACGATAATTATGATACTGAAATCATAAATAAATCATTAGCTATGTATTCCGATGTAAATCTAAATAAAAGGAATGATGAGAAACTTAGAACCCAGGATAACCAAATGTAAGGCAATCAATTTAATTCACCCTATGAAATAATAGCAGAAGCAAAGAATGATTGCTACCCTGATCATATAGATGTATCTCATACTGGAGCATCGATAAATATCAGGTCATTGGTTAAACATACCTTGAAACGGACTCTGATGACGCTGGATAAGGAAATTTTACAAAACTGTAATAAAAGTTTTGTTCACAAGTGCTCGCTAAAGTGTTTTTAATGCTCGCGGAAGCCTACTTATTTCCGAATTTGCAATTTTCGAGCGTTTTCGAGGAAAAACGAGGACTCAAAAGCTCTCTCCAACCTCGTGCAGAACTAATTAGTTATCAATAGAAACTGCTTTAAAAGCGTATAAGATGCAGATAGCTTTCTACGTGGTCTTACGTGGTTTTTAAGAGCCTTTTTATTTGAATATGGTTTCTAATGGCTTGTATTCGGCAATTAAACGTCTACTGGTACCAAAATTAACTTGAATTTATTTTCCTAATAGGCTCTATTGGGCGCTGATGTACTTTTAAAACACGACTGGGAATATTATAAAGTACAAGATGCTTCTCTGCGTGGCTCTATGAGGTTTTCAATGATCAAATTGAATTCTATTTATCAAATAAAAATTCTAAGATCTGCATTAAAAGTGGCCCTAAAAGGAATCTAACAGGTTCTGCTTTCTTACGAATGCCAAAAGTTTAAAATTGCTGTTCTAAGAGGTTTTATTAGGATTTGTAATGGGAAATCGAGATTAAATTATTCGGGTATTAAAACTCAAAATAATGGTTTATAAAGTGGCCCTACGAGACACTTAATAGGTACTGCTTTTTAACGAATGAAACAAGTTTAAAATTGCTGTTCTAAGAGGTCCTATTAGGATTTTTTATGCCAAATCCTAATCAAAGCCACGTCACAAGTCTCTCTGGACCAGATAAATACCAGTCGGAAAACAAGTAGACATCCACTTAGGTGCCACTCAGGACCCAATAGTTAATGCATTACAAATTCCACATAAACAAATATTAAAGCCTCGTCAGATCCACATCAGAAGTTCTTACGCTCTAAATAGATGGCGAATAGAAACCGAAAACAAAATTCATTTAGATGTCATTTAGGACCCGATAAGTAATGCGTTGCGAGTACCAAGTACACATCAGATCCTAATCGAAGCCAATTTACAAGTTACTGCGGACCAGATACATACCAGTCAGAAAACTAACAGACATCCACTTAGTTGCCACTAAGGGCCCAGTAGTTAAGGCATTACGAATCAAAATACAAACACATTAGATCCTAATCAGACCCACATTAAAAGTTCCTGCGCACCTAATAGATGGCAATTCGAAACCGAATAGAAAATCCATTTCTATTACACTTAGGAGCCGCTATGTAATGAATTGCGAGTACCGACTAAACAGTACATCCAATGCTAACCGAATCCACTTTGCAAGTCACTACGAACCAGATAAAAACCAGATAGAACCCGAATAGAAAAACCATTTAAGATCCACTTAGGAGCCAATAGTTAATGCATTACAATTACCAAATAAACACATATTAGAGCCTAATGAGATCCACATTGAAAGTTCCTCCGCTCCAAATAGATGACAATTAGAAACCGAATAGAAATCCGTTTAGATGCCACTTAGGAGGATTTAATTAAAAATAATTTAAGTACGTTTAACAATCATGTATAACAAATCGAGCTTCAAAAACCTTTTTTCCTAATTACTAAAGTATCGGATGAATGCCGTCAAGCATTTATGATATCGCACTTAGCGTGACATCGTAGCTATGGGGATTAGGCGTTCGACTTTTAAGCGTGAGGTGCGTGTGTTCGATTCTCGGCGGTTGCGGATATTTTAATAACCTGCGTTTGTCTTTGGTTATTAGTAATAAGTTTCTCTAGGCAAATTTAACAATTCCTTTAGTTTTTAAATATCGTGCTGAGTTTAATTAAGAAGAATCGACTGTCAATAAAAATACGCGAAAACGTAGAAGAGTCTGTCAGAGGCTACAGAAAGATGTAAAATCTTTAGATTTAACTTTTGCAAAGAAAATGTATTTTACATTTGGATTAATATTTTCCTTCTTTGAATAAAAAATTTCTAGTAATAGATGATGGCAATGTGCTTGTTAAACTTTTATACTATTGTAACGTATCATCGCACTTCAGAATTTAAAGCATGATCAATTTTGTAATAATTTTAAAATATTTTTATTGAATCAACATTGATTCGGAAATTTTTTTTTCTCACATCTTTTATTATTAAGATTTGTACGTAAATGTAGTTTTCTTTCGGCTCTTGCATTTCTCAAAGTTTGAGACCAATATTTTATGTATAAAAAAAGTTCGAACGTTCAAAAAATGTCGAGGTTCAGAAAAGTAGAAATTTTATGTTGGAATTTGATAATACTATAAAATATAAATCAGACGAATGCAAGCAAAACTACAATTGTGAAAGGTACAGTCGAGAGTGGCGCGAACTCGTGATCTGTCGGTGGTACTGTAGCAAAAGTGACGTGTCCCATAATAATCTGTAATGTATTACAGCACTCTTCATACAAGAGTCAAAATATCTCAAGTGTGCCACTTTTAAATCCATAGTTCTATTTTCAATCAATTTATACAGTTTTCGATTTGTTTTTATATAAAAATAACTCCGCGAAAATTTTGTTGGAAAATTTTTTTTCAAGTTATTAACAATCAAAGTTCTTGATTTTTTTTTCAAACATGGATTAATCGCGACAAACTTTACGCTAAAAAATTGTTCGGTATTAAACAACATTTTTTTATTCTTTAAATAGTCGCTGGTTTTAAACAATTGAAAATTAATTAAACTTCTGCGCCTGTGAAAGAATTCTTCCATGTTACAATAGATTCTAAAATCTCGTTTGAAAATGTTGGTGAAAAAAAAAAGTTTGTATTTTACAGCGCTGGTTGAGTACGTTTGGATGCGGGCGGGTTTAATTTTCTACTAACAAAGATAAATTTTCAGCAGAGTATATCCAGTTTCAACTAAAAATAATCGATTTTTAACCAAAAGTTGAATGGTTGAGTATTCATTTAAAGAGATTAATATTTAAAAAATTTTTATATTATCAAAATAAATTAATTTTCAATTTAAAGAATGAAGAACCATTTAAACAAAATTAAATTTTTAATAAAGTGGATCAACTTCAAGCCGAGAAGTAAGAAAACAATTGAGGAGCTTTTTTTCAAAAGGACATATATCCACTTTTTTGTTTTGAAAAACCGAAGAGCACGTTTCACCGCATTAATAAATAATTGATATTTCTGGGTGACTACATTATTTTGACCACTTTATTTGACCAGGTATAGTTATTTTTTGATCAAAAAGATGAATTTTCAACCAAGAAGATTAATTTTCCACTAAAAAATAATTTGTTAGTTTAATTTTCAATCAAAACATGTGAATTTTAAACCAAAAAAGATGAATTTTCAATAAAAAATTTAATAGTTGGTATTTAAAATAATGAAGATTTTAAAATTAAATATCAACTACTAAATTTTTTTAATTGAAAATTTATCTTTTTACATTCTCATCATTTATGATTGAGAACGTATTAGAATTCTCGGACATTTGACATCACACTTTTTCAACGGATCTCCACGTTTCGAGACCCCCTGAATCCGAGAATCAGGTTTTCACAATGGCGTGTGTCTGTCTGTCTGTCCGCCCGGCCGGCCGTCCGTAAACACGATAACTCTCGAAAAAATGAACAAATCAAATCTATCTTTGGCGCATTTTCTATCTTTATCTTGAGCGCATTTTGAACATTTTTGAGACCACTTTTCTGAATTTGAAAATTCTTTGTACGGATATTTATAATATGAAAAAGAACAAGCAATTTATTCTAATTACTTTTTTCGATAAAATAAAAATTCTCAGAGATATCGCGTTTTCAAAATGTTTCAAATCAACCGAAAATCAAAATTTGAAACCAAAAAACGCATGATATGAAAAAAAGTCAAGAAAAGAAAAACATTTCTTTTTGAAAGTCCTACGAGATCATCATAACAAATTTTTGGATTTTTTTCAAAAATAAAAAATTTAAATTTTTATTGCACAAAAAATAATGAAAAATAAAAAATTCCATTTGGTGGACAAACTATTTAGGATACGTAAAAACATGAATTAACAAAAATTATTGTCCTAAAAAAGATCCATAATTTCGTTAAGGATCACTTCTTGCTAGGACGCGTACTTTTTGTTTTATTCGTAAAAATAACATTGAAAAAAAATAATAAAAAAATGTATGGAAAAACGACGAAAATTACGAGAAAAAAAAAGATTTAGCAAAACCTGGTTACAAATCTCGATCAGAAATCGAACGCTCAGCGCGAGTGTCACTATGAGGATGTGTACCTCGAGCTTTGAGAAACATAATCTTTGACAATACTTAATTAACCCTTTCCGGCATACATTTTTCAGGGAAATGAGTTTTCATGAAAACTGGTACTTAGGGGTTTTTGGGATAGTTGATTACGAATCTGACCTCAGATTTTGAAAATTCAAAATGGCGGGTCCAATATGGCGGCTAACATTTGGCATATTTTTTTTTTTCTGAAAATTGGTATACGGTTATTTTTTGAAAGTTAGCACAGGCAGGGGGTCGCTGATCTTGAATCTGTATTAAAAATGACAAATATTTAGAATATTGAGGTTTCGAAAAATATACACCTACTCATCTAAAACATGGATTAGTACCTATTTTCTGAATTTTCAAAATCTAAATTTAGATTCGTGATCAGTGACTCCAAAAATCCTTGTAAACTAATTTTTTAAAAATACGGAAAACTTTATTATTTTGACCGCCATATTGGATCCTTCATTTTGGATTTTCAAAGTCTGATTTCAGATTCGTGATAAGCGACTCCGAAAACCTCTGTATACCATTTTTCAGAAAAAAATCCAAAAATATTCCAAAGTTCGGGCGCCATCTTGGATCCACCATTTGAAATTTCTAAAATCTGAGTTCATATTTGTGATCACTGACCCCAAAAACCCCTGTATACCTATTTTTAGATAAAATCCAAAAATGTTGCTAATTGCGGCAGCCATATTGGATCCGCCATTTCGAATTTTTAAAATCTGATTCCAGATTCGTATTAAGCGACTCCAACAACCCTTAAGTACCCATTTTCATAAGGATATAATGAAAATTTTATTTAATAATGAATTTTGTCAACAAAAAAGGCTTTTTTTCATCTTTCTTTATAAGTATTAACAAATTATTTTAAAAATTGAGACCCTTAGCACAAAAATTTCAATTTTCTATCATCCTGCGAGCATGAAATTAAAAAAAAAACCTGTGTAAAATGCAATAAAAACTACTCTGAAATCGCCAAAAATGATATGAAAAAAGGTGTGAATACGGTATTCCCACCATGCCACAAAGGGTTAAGTAGAAAATTCAGAACATGACGCATATAAATACTACCCTCTAAAACAGATCTTTTTGATAAAGTTTTTTTCAAGCATTCCAAATGCAAAGAATAAATACCCGAGCGCGAAGCGCGAGGTGTAATTATGTCCAAGCGCGAAGCGCCAGGTAACCCATTATCGAGCGCGAAGCGCTAGAATCAACCGTCGCGCGCCCTAGGCGCGCTCAAACTTGCGTGCCGCGCACGTAGCGCGCCATGAGAATGAGCCCACGAAGCGGGCAGAATTTTTGGTTTACAGTTCAACTACTAGGTTGTATGCTTAAACCGATTTTTTGAAAAAAATATTTTTTTTTTGTATAAAATTAATCTTCTTGGTTGGAAATTTCACTATAATTTGTTAAAGATTAAACTATTGCGTCCGAATGTGCTCGATCAGGGCTGGAGGTCGGAGCGCGCTCACAAAAATTTAATAACTTTTGAACTGCTGCAAAATAAAAACTTTTTTTTCACCAAAATTTTCGGAAGAGATTGTAGAATCTATTGGCACGTGAAAGACTTCTTTTACAGGTTGAGAGGTTTGATTAATTTTAATTGTTTAAAGCAAACAATTATTTAAGCAATAAAAAATGTTTTTTACTGCCGAAAAATTGTTAAGCCTAAACTATACTTCGAAACAAAAAAATTTTATAACTTAATTATTGAATTTCGATGAACCGTTTCCTAGTAATCCATTTTTGAAAAAAAAAATGGTCAAGAACTTTGATTGTTAATAACTTTAAAAAAACATGTTTTGCAAAAATATTTTAGGGGAGTTATTTTGATATAAAAACGAATTGAAAACGGTATAAATTAATTAAAAATAGAACTATCGATTTAAGAGTGGCATACTTGAGATATTTGGACCCACAAATTATTTTTCTATTTTCCACCGTGCATACTAAGGAAAAGCTTACGTAACTGACTTCGCGATTACGGTCCATTTTCTCATAATTTAAGCAGCGTTTACCAACGCTAGTCCACTCTACAATGTCAAACTGTAATAGCTGCTTTATGTGGTTTTAGATTTTCTTTTTTTTTTATTTGAAGATGGAACTGTTTGGTTAAGGATTAACTTTCCTGTTGAAATTTTGACTGGACTATTTTACAAAGAAGAATGCATCATTACAAGCGTATTTTTTTGAGGTACTCAACAGGAAATAAACATCACCGCCTGGCTGAGCCAATTCAGAGAACGGTGATGATTCATCAGTTATAGTAGACACTATACAAAATTGCCGTCTAAGCAGCAACTTACCTGGAATACGGAAGATTGCAGAACCATTAAATTTTATTGCATTGAGCAGTTTTTTCTTAAATTTAAAAAGATGAAAGTGGCATATATCTTGGTCTTCTCTTCGGCGGTAATCCTCAATAGCATTGGTGATTATTCTAATATATTATACCTATAATTTTAAGGAAAATTTGTTTAGCTTCATGCCTGTGGTATGACTAGACATATATGTATTCTGAAGTTTACAGTTATTACAGTTTTTACATTAACATTTACATATTTACAGTGTTTTTCATATTTACATTCACAGTATTTCGGTAGAACATTAATCTTTTTTGTTGAAAAGTAATTTCTTTTGCTTAAATTTTGCTTCGAATTCAATTTAATTTGAGGTGGTTTCTCCAAAAGTCACATATATAAAAAAAATACTTCCTCTGTGATTCTCACAATCAAAATATTGTAACTGTTGTCATGCCAAATAAAAAACGTTATTTCGTATAAAAAATGTAAAAACTCAACAATAAAGAACATTAATTTTAAGTAAAAAGTTTTTAAACAAATAATTATATTTTAATATTATTTACTTATTTTAAAAGTTAGAAACAGTAGTGTTCTAGAGAATGTTTTTTCCGACAAAAACCAGCAGTCATTTATTAAAATGCAATTATTTTTAAGGAATTGGTAAAAAGCGAATGTTAGAAAAAATGCAATTGTAAAAAACATAGTTAAAATTAGTTTGTCTTTGAAACACTTTTTAATCCAATATTAAAAATTATCTAAGTTAAGTTTTTCGGTTCGACAACAATTCAAAAAGTTAGAGCTTTTTCAAAATTTGAAATAAAAATTTTTATGAGTTTGAGAAATTTTTGCCAAATTTTCTGGTACACGGAAAAAAGAATTGAAAATTATTCTAATCACATTTTTAAATTTGATTCCTTTTTGGTAAAAACTCAATATTTTCGTTTAAAAACTCATTTCATTTGTTAAAAATTACTTTTCTCATTAAAAATTAATTTTTTGAATAAATATTTACCTAAACTCTCTGTGGACATTTTTTTCTAAAATACATTATATCTTATTGTACTCGTATAAAAAGTAATGTTTTAGGGCAAAAATTCAACTGTTTCGTTGAAAATTTACTTTATTCTGTTAAAAGCTTATTTCTCTAAATTGAAATTAAACTATCCTATTTTTTATTCAAAATATATTTTTTTTATTGGAAAATTCATCTATTTTATTAAAATTTTTTTTCGGAAATTAAATTTTATGTTCGAAAAATTGGTAGAAAATGCATGTTCTTTGTTCAAACTTATTGTTTTTTTATAAAAAATTAATATTTTTCATTTAGATATTTTTATTTTTTGTCTAATGGCCTGGAATCAGTATTTTTTGTAAATTGATTTTTTTATTGTGAAAAAGATGCTCTCTAACTACGCTGAGTTCTAGCCCAGATCTTTTATTTCTCTGGTAACAAATCTTAACATTAAAAATAACTTAGTATTTTCTTTTAAAATTTTATTCATGTAATTGAAAATTAGTTTTTTGTTTAATAGAAAATTAATTTTTTAACTAAAAATTTAACTATTTCACTTTTCCGGAACATTTTCTTTATGATAGAATATATTTCTTTTTCGTTCAAAAATTAATTTTTTCTGGTAAAAACTTATATCTCTAACTTAAAATTGAATTATATTATTTTTTGTCGAAAATTAATTTTGTTTATATGATAGTTTATGTATTTTTTTTGCAAATTTATCCTTCTTGGTGGAAGATTCATGATCAGGGTCAAAAATTCAACTGTTTAGTTAAAAAAAAATTTTATTGAAGATGAATTATTTTAGTCGAAAGTTAAAAATATAGTAAAGTAAAATATGTAGTGAATAAAAATGCAGGTAAATATTTTGTAGGTTCTTAAATTAATTTTTTTATCAATGATTTGTCCGTTTGCTTAACAATTGAACTATTTTGTTGATAAATTCTCTTTTTTTATAATTAATTATTTTAATTGTAAATCTAATAATGAAATTTTAGATTAATAAATCATAAATGTTCGTCAGTTTTATTATGCTCAGAAATGCGACTTTCCTTATCGCTGCCCATCAAATGAAACCCAATTCTTAAACTCTTAAATGATTCTTAAATTCTTAAATTTTGTGTATAAATATTATGAATTTTTAAAATTAAAAAAGTCCTCAAACAAAAAGTTCTAATTTGGGTCTTGAGTTCGTCCCCAAGGCGGCTATGTCTGGCTGGCGACCAGAGGCGAGACTTAGTAATCGAAAACGTAAGTCTTGAGTTTATGACTCGAGTGATTTAGATTTTACTGAATTTTATTTTTCGCTCCCAAAAAAGTCTGATTTTGTCAGTTACCTAGCTCTGGATTGCAGCCCTTCAACTCTAAATATAAATAAGTAATTCAGAAATAAATTTTTAAGAATTGAAAGGTGAATAATAATTGATTTGACAAAACGATTCTAAATCTGTAAAAAATTAAGAATTTGCAGATTGTAACGTTAAAATTAAATTGTTTTAATTCGAAGGAATTAGTCATTAACAAATATAAACGTCCAAATGAAACTTCATAAATTATTTTCAATTAAAAAATAATTTCAGAATAATATATTCGTGATGAAAGGCTTTCATTAAATTAAACATATTCTTTCAGTCTAAAATATTAAATTTTTAATCCATTTATTATTACATTTTTTAATTAAGGAGACGAATAATTATTTAATATGTAGTAATATTCGACTTGAACGTTATAATTTGAATTTTTCTGTTTCATTCGTACCGAAATTTCGGTGGAAATAGCCACGGCCTAATTGAAAACAAAATTTTGATTTTCTTAGGCTCGAAAAAAAAAATTGAAAAGCTATTTGAGAATTTTGAAAGGCTTGAAAACAATAAAAACATGTTTTTGAGATTCCCAGGAAAATTGAAAATCATTTTTCATTTTGAAAAATTATTTTCAGAGAACTGTTTGATTCATAGTTATTTATCTTTGCTTGATGACTCAGGGATTTTGTTTGATAATTTTTGTTGGACCACTTTGTTAAGACATCTATTTTTTGTTAAAGATTCATATTTTTGGTTGAAAATTCGTCTCCTTGGTTGAAAGTTTAATGTTTTGTAAATAATTATTTTTTCCTTATTCAAAATTCAACAGCGTCAGTAAAAGTTAAACTACTTTTTTTACACTTTTTGTATTAAAGGTTTATCTCATTGGTTGTAACCATAAAATATTTCCAATCCTTCGAAGTCCAATTAAATTACTGGAACCCCTTCAAAAAATTTTTTAATCTTTTAAAATAACTTAAAATGTTTAAAATCCATTAAAATCTTCTGGAAATTTGTAAAGATCCTAAACATAGCAATAACACTGATAAAATACATTGAAATATTTCAAATCCTATCATCATTTTGTCAATTGCTGCTCTCAGGATCAATTAAATAAAAACTTTTAAAAAATTAAAATCCATTGAATTGAGTATATGTGGCTAAATTAGAAATAATTTAAGTGAACTTTAAAAATCCAAACGAGTTCTTGAGTATTAAATCAATGCATGATAAATTAATAAGAATTCAGGGTAAATTCCAAAAAAGTCATTTCAAATCTCTTCACATAAATGAAATAAGTGAAATAAATAGAAAAATACTGAGTCGCTTCAAAAGTATTTTCATTAAGACTGTAAAAAAAATGTTAAAACTGATAAATAAACACCATTTCGAAGACAATTTCAATCATTTGATGCTTCTACTTTAATTGAAAAAATTAGTACAAGTGTCACAAAAAATGATAATAAATTAATGATAATCGTTTGTAATTTTTCCTAAATTAAGTACATATAAATAAAAAACGAGATGTAAATGTAACGCGCAAGCACGTTGTGTAAACACACCAAGATAAACCTAACCTAAAAATGTTAAATGAGATTCAGGATCAGAACAAGTCGTAATGAGATATTTCAGGTTGGGTTTGCGCAATCCCAGGCTCAAAGATGGCTGCATGCTGAAGGCATACAATGATACCAATTAGTTTTAAAAAAACTTCATGGTGAAAAATCAATGTTGCTCACGTTATAAAAAAAGATGTTTTTTTTCTGATGCAACTGGTATTATTATTTGGCCCTTGACGTCAAGCTGGGTCGTCTCCCATCGACGCGTGTGATCACATATACTTTTGTAGTTATCCACCTCCTTGTAGATGGCTCTACTGTAGGGGCATAAGTGGGGGTAATATTTTCTTAAAATATCTTGGCGCCGCCATTCTAGTGTTTGTTGAGGTTATGTTTTCGACAACAAACTTCAAATTTTGCTAAGCTCAAAAAAGTTGGGTCTCGCCGTATGAAGTGAAATCAGTTTTTGAAAAATAAATAAAGTTAAAGTAAATTGAAATGTCTGTACTGTGTCAGGATGACACTGATTTCACTTCTCTGTTATAGTGCGAATAAATAAAATATTGAAAAAACGTTACATTTCATGTGTTATGTAATTCTTTATTTATTGGGGAATTATTGTAAAATTGTACAAATCTATGCCGAAAATGGTACAGGAAATAGTATTTACACATTTTTCGTCTTAAATTTGTATAATTTTGAATTAATTCGTTCATTTTCTCTCATTTTAATTCCTGCAATACATTCAAATAATATACATATTTACGTGAACGAACATATGGATACGCTTTCGTTTGCCACCTCCTTGTAGATTGCGCTAGTGTCGCTATAAGTGGTCAAACGCGCCCATGGGAGTCGACCCAGCCTGCTTGACGTGCAGACATATGGACCGCTGACGTCACGACATGAAACGATGGTAACGTCGATCGATGTTACGTCGACATAAAACAAAAAAAAAGTGTCGGAAAGTTTTAAAGTAAAATAAATTGAAAAATCATTTGGCAGATCATTTTCTGCCGCTACCAACCAAATTTTAATCTTTAATTCAGGAGCTTCTATTTTGAAATATAAAAATTATTTCTGGTTACGTCGATGGATACTAACAAAAATTGAAAGTTTTTGTTGGCCGTTTTTTTTTCATTTACGAAGAAAGTTCCTGATGCTTACACTGAAAACTTTAGAGGATGGGTAGTCAGATACTTTTTTTTTTATCCGACGTCCAAGCAGGACCCCAAAATTTGTAGGTTATACTGCATTAGAAGTTAAATATTAAAGATGAAAAAATTCACCTTTCTAGTCTATTTTTAGGAATCTTAAACATAAATTTAAAAATAGTTTATTATTTATTTCCTATGTGACTTCAAAATTTGCCTCTGGCGTGTGAGACATCTGTTAAAGCGATTTTTTGGGCGCGTTTTAATGATATAATCCATGGACACCAAAGTACCCTGTCTGTGGAGAATTAATCATAAATGAGCAAGTTTTTTACAGAATCAGCAAGCAGACAAGAAAATAACGGGATACCACCTTCTCCTAGAAATAATAAGGTGACTAAACAGGATGTAGCAGTCCTGTTAAGAGATTGGCATTCCAGAGAATATACATATGGCGATGATCATGGACACCAAACGTATGTGCCTCCGATTCCTGCAGAATATTATAACGAAAATTATCAACTTCCACCAGGACTACAGGGTAAGTAAAAAATTCATCTGTTTTGTTGAAATGTGTGTGTTTTTTTTTAATTCGGAAGAAAATTCTATTCAGTGTTTTAAAATTAATTTCCGACTAAAAATCAAACTATTTTATTGTTTGTCAAAAAATTTTCTTTTTTTTAATTACACATTAAACTACTTGGATGAAGTGGGACGATGGTCGTGGGGGCTCAAGCGTAGGCTTTGGACCCACTTCCGTCGGATTGCTGGTTCGATTCCCGCCTCGCACTCTGGAAGAGCCTCGGTGGCCCATGTGGTGAACAATAGCCTAGCAAGGGAGTTGTTCATCTCCGGAGAGTCGTGGAACCGGTATGTCTAGAGAAAAAGGTTTCCTTTAAGTACTTAAAGCTGTTGGCTCTTGGTGGTTCGGAACCCACCTTAAACTCTAGGTCCCCCTTCCACCACCAAGTAAGTGTGTGGGGGGTAAGTAAAGGAATAAAGAAGACGGCGCAAGAAAAATGTAAACCCTTAGGGGACACATTAGAAGCTTCCAAGTAGCATCCCGTAACTACTTGGATGGAATTCCAACTAGCTTATGAAAAATTTATTTTTCTTTGGAAAGATTTTGATTCTAATTAAAAATGTCAGGGTTAAAAATTGAATTTAAATCATTAAAAATTAATTTATATTACATTCTCATCAGGGAAGGTATTAGATTTATGTAGAATTTGACCCCCCCCCCCCAGTTTTTGTCAAATGTCCACGTTTCGAGAACCCCTGAATCCGAAAAACAGGTTTTTAGGAATGTATCTGCCTGTATGTCTCTATGTATGTATGTATGGCTGTATTTCTGTATTTCTGTCTGTGAACACGATGAGTTTTGAAAAAATTAATCTACTAGATTGGCCTTTGGTAAACTTGTTTAGTGTCCTAAAGTAAAGGTCAAGTTCGTTAGCTAGCCATTTTAGAAAGAAATTCAAAATGTGGGCACAATTTGAAAATGTTTGAGACCATTTCTGTTTTCTGTTTCCTGTTTGTGGGCACGATAACTTTTGAAAAAATCATTCTATTAGTTCGACCTCTGGTACACTCTTTTAGTGGTACTAAACTGAAGGTCAAGTTTGTTAGCCAGTTATTTTGGATTTAAAATTCAAAAGTGAGCCCATTTTGAATATTTTTGAGACAGCTTATTCCAAAAATTAAAAATGTTCTGTACGCATGTTTATATTTTTCAAAAAGTTGAACAATTTATCCTGATGTCTTTTTTCATAAAACCTAAAAATTACCAGAGATGAAGTATTTAAAAAATAGCAAAAAATACAGGAAAATAAACCTTTTAAGTCAAATAATGGACGATATAAAAAAGGCATGAAAAAAAAGGTTTGTGTGACTTTTTTTCTAAAAATGTAATGTTGGAATTTTTCCCGTGAAGGATGAAAAATAACGCAAAAGAGGATTTTTCGTAAAAAATTGATCTTATAAGTTGAAAAAATATCCAAACTGTAATTTTTATCATAACAATTGTTTAAACATATACCAAATAGGATCTATTTAAAAATAATCCTAATAAAAAATTAATTTATCTGCCAAAGAAACCTGGTAAGTGAAAAACAGACTCAGCTAGCGACAATTGAAAAGATGTCAGGGACTTTTACTGGTCAGAAAAAAGTCAGGAATTTGAAGAAAAAAAATTTTGTAAAAGGTCTTGGAATATTAATACTCAGGGAAAATGAAAAATTGGTTTGGGAAAAATTAAAAAATGGTTTGAATCAAGATCTGTGGTAATCCTGATATAATATTCTTGATAGAAATCTAATCGCCTTTTTTTGCATTTGCTTTCTCCTGAAGGTTATCTTTTTATTAATAAATTATTAATAATAATTCGGAATATAATAATATATTAATATAATAAATGTAAAATTTCGAAAAAAACAAATTCAATATGACGGATTATAATTTTTAAAATAAATCCACTTTAATGAAGAATTGCTGCACTTGAGTTTCTAAGTCGTTGATTTATTATTTATTTTAAAGTTGAATAAATTGTCGATTTAAGAATTTTGAGTAAAAGTAAGTACCATAAGATCCGAGAGACTGCTATGTAAAAATTTCTATTGAAATTGGTTTTAGTCTTAAAATAATGACCGCCATATTGCATTCACTGTCTTGAATTTTTGAATTTTGACTACGGATTTAAAATCAGCTATCCAAAAAACGCTCATGTAGACATTTTTAGTCAACTCTGTTTTTTTTATTATGGTTTTTCGAATTAGTTTTACAATTTTAAAATTTAAAACCTGTATTTCGAATTTGAAATCAGCGATCTCAGAAGCCATACAAATACGTTTTAGAGATGGGTAAATTTGAATGCTGGGTCAGTTTGAACCCAAGAGATCAGTATCGAGGTCAATTAAAGGTCAAAGTGACAAAAACCATTTGATCGAAAAAAAGCTTTACAATCATACGTTTTTAGGATAGCTGAATCCGAATCCGCGGTCATGTTGAACCCGCCGGAGCAGACTCAAGGTCAAGTGGAGTTCAAACTAAGAAAAAGCCATAGATTCGGTGGGAACCCTTACTTTAAGGCGTTTTGCGAGTCTCTTTATCCGAATGCGGGCTTATTTTTAACCCAATGAATCATTGTGAATGTCATCCCAAGGTCAAAATTGAGAAAACCATAGATTTGAACTTATAGGCTCGAACTAACCCCGAATTCTAATTGGGAGACCCAACTTTTTAAGGTCAAAAATGTTTTTTACACTTATTATACTTCTTCCCAATATTCGTCAACAAATTGCATTTCATTAAAAAAATGGATGCTCTAAGTCATTAATGTCCAAAGTTCGTCGATTTTGAGATTGTCTACATTAAAAAAATGTAATGTGTTTTTCGTTCCAGGTCCGAGTTCACAATTCGACATACTTCCCCATGGTTATTATTTGGATGGTTTCACTTCTTATTATGCTTCTAACTGGCAGAATTATCAAGGCATGGCACACTATTCTGCCATGAATCCTGCTTATCCCCTGCCACCTTATCCTGGCATGCATTCTGCTCAAGCCCAGTCTTCTGCTTCCGCTGGGTTATCTCATCATGTCAATAATCCGCCTCCACCTCTGGTGCCCCCTTATCCTAAAGTACTTGACATTAAAATTGAAGACTTTCATTTATTCCGAATTTATCCCAAAAATAATGATACCCGGGTACTTGCACTTGTAGTATACGATTTTCTTCCCAATGGAGATATTTTTTTGAAGGGTAAAAATAGTTTTAAGAACAGTAGGCCAACTGGAGTACAAATTATGTTGATACAAGAAAATGGTGACGGCCTTGCATTAGTGCAAAAACGAGGTCAGGGTATTACATTTTTTCGTGCACTATATACAAAAACTTCTTACTCAAAAACAACACGATCGAAAGTAAACGTAAAAACCAACGACGTTAAAGTAATGGATCCACAAGAATGCTTGGACGTTCCATGTGGAGGTATGGTAAGTGATTCTTATACAACGAAACGTTTGGGTGTTGAATATAAACAAAGGCAAAGTCGATCAGTTCGACAAAAAGTTTGAAAGAAACTTATGTGCAACGCTTTTATGCAGATTATAGATTTTTTATTTCATCCAAAAATTTTGCATTAGAATCGTGCGATTCTGATGCTTAATTATGTTTTGAGGATTCTTATGAGCAGCATCTCTAGTGTGTTAGTTGTTATGTTAATTTGTATTTTCTTGGTGGATAATATATTTTTCCAATTCCAAATGTAATTATTCAAGAAAAATTAATTTATTTTTTAATGTTGCTTTAAAATTTACTCTTTTCTGTAGAAAAGTCAAATATTATACTTTTTCCTACATAATAATTGTCTTAGTTTACAATTGAATTCTTATTAAAACACTTCAATAATTTTTGTCGACATTCATTGCTTTTGGCTGAAAATACAACTGTTTTGTATTCTCCTTTTATAATTCTCACTTTGATTTAAAAATTATCCAGTTTGAATGACATGATTTTTCTCCCTTCGCTGAAAAATCGTTCTTGGGAGAAAAGTAATCTATATTGTTATTAATTTATTTTATTTTGAAAATTAATCTCTTTTTGTGAAAATTTGATCTTTCTTGGTTCAAAGCTAGCTAGCCGAAGTCTGGACTCATCACATATAAAATCATTTTGTGGTAAAAGACCCAGTAGGCACAAAATTTAGCGACATCTTTACGACGTCGTTACATCTTTACGACAACTTTACGACATCGTATGTCCATGTCGTTACAGTGTCTTTACGATATCGTAAAGGCATAGTTAGGTGATACGACTTATTTACGATATCGTAAAGACACCTTAACAAAATGGAAATAGGGTTTCGTAAAGTTGTCGTAAAGATGTCGTAACGATGTCGTAAAGGCGTCGCTAAATTTCGTGCCCACTGGGGATTCATTATTTTAGATTTATTTGCATCTGTTTAATTGCAAGTTTAATAATTTCGTTAGAAGTACGTCTTTCTCTAGTAAGCAATTAATTTTTTGATCTGGAAATTTACCTCTTCCCTTTTTTCGTGAAAATATATGTGTGTGTAATTAATTTATGTAACTCGGCCTAGGAATGCTTTATAATATATTGAAAATAAAGTGCAAATTTAATTTTTTATCATTCTTTTATTTTAATTCCCTTTTGGTGATGCTTTGGTTATATATTTTTTGCAATGAAAACAAATTTTATAGGCGTCTTAAGAAAAATGGGCTGAATGAATTTGCTCATGTTTCTGAAGTGTAAAATATAACTTCTTAATATTTTTTTTGTATCGTGTATCGTGTGGAGTTTTTCACTAAGTTTCATTTGACTTCCTTGATTATAGAATTAAAGGGTAAGTATTTCTATATGCGAATCAAACAGCTGGCCAGAAAGAGCATCTGCGACAAACGTCAGGAGTGGAGCATCACCTGTGCCTTCTGAGGATGTTTTGGCAAGCTTGAGCTATTTGCAGCCAACCACCTCGAGAGAAATACCGTGGGAGAGCATTAATTGGCATACCACAATGAAAGAGGAATTGGTGCATCTCTATTATGAAAGTGCGCAGTTTGAAACGAAAATGGAAAAAGGATACAATTTAAGAACAAAATTTCCTCCAAAGTATCCTAATATACAAAAAGTCGCACTAAGGGACCTTATCGCTAAGGTAAAGGACATACAAACTAATCTACACGTTACAGAAGACCGGATAATGGAGATTAAACAACAGATTGATTTTGCGTAGAAAAACGACAGCAATGAAAACCAGTTAGAGGAAACCGCGTCATACGGCCAATCAGGGGCAATTGATGTTCTACCTCAACCTGCTGATGATCCAACACCACCATATCTTCCAGAGGTAGATGGCCTTATTTAAACAGAGGCCAAAGCAGTGTTTCAGACACCAAAAAGCGACGGAGACTGACATAACAAATGAACAGATATGTTATTCGTCTTTATTTTCTGGCAGAGAAATGTTGGAAAACTGAAAGGAAAGAACATTATCGAACTCTTCTTACTTAAATACCCAGAACTAGCCAACTATAAATAAGCATAATCTGGCATATGAAAGACGCTCAACACGCCTGTGGGGTATCTCTTTGAACTTGATAGTAGCGCTATCTAAAACCTGAATTATTGGGCAAAAATTTCTTCCCAATAGTTCCAAATTAGTGGCACTGTCATAGTTACCCCATAAGCGTATATCTGTAAACAGATTTCATTCGGCTGTTGAAATAGCTGCTATCTAAATGGAACTAAAACAGCGGCTTTCTATTAATGAACTACCCTTGGAAGATGCGGAAAACAAGGACTTGATTGAAGCTGATGGCATAGGTGCTAGGGATAATTAATATCATGTACTAAATCCATTAAAACCACATCGGAATATTAATAACGTTGATATGGATAGCAAAATCCCAGAAAAGCTACAGCACTTTAAAAAGACTTCTGGTAATGCTTTACTAGAGTTCAGATATGCAGAACGTTTGGTCGTAGATCTAGGCCTTTAAATGCAGTCTTTGTCCTAGCCAGTGATCAAGATTCACCATAGAAAATCTGGTTGGATATGGTTATCAGCAAACTAAGGTTTAAAGTTGTTCAATTAACTCAATATAATAAAGGAAATAGAACCTAAAAACCATGCGATTAAAATCATCCACCCTCGAAACATCGAGACAATAACACAATCAATATTGCATTACATTATAGACTCCCAACAGCAGAGACTTGATGTCCCTACTCCTAGATTGCTTTGGTATAAAAAATGGTGCAGAAAGGCAGAAAAGTCAAAACTTTCAGACAGATGAAAGAAGGTTCTATCGCGAACTGAGCATAAATCAAAAGAACAAGTAAGACACCGAAGTCCCTCAGTTGGAAGACATGACTAACTACTCGTCGGGTGTTTGGGAAAAAATTTACAGATTTAATTTGGACACTGCGAGGTTCTAACTGAAAAAAGCAAGGTCAAGCAATAGCCCTGAAATGCAGCTGAGAAACATCACAGCTTTAGATGTTTTAAACGTTTCGTGCTATCCACAGTGAGCACCCCAAAACGTTGGGTCAGCATGAAGTTGATGGTGAGGCATCCTATATTTGGCTGAGAAAGTGTGTTCTGTATCCGGATATGGAAGGATTTGTCATCGCGACACAGAACAAGGTTCTCAGCACTAGAAATCAGTGTTGCCAGATCGAGCTGTAAATTTACCCCCACCAAATCTGCCATTTGGGAGCCGCAAAACAGAAGGTCAAAGATTACCACTGTAAGTTCGTGTGTGAGCCGAAAATGCGCAACTCGACTTCCGTTTTCTGCTGCACGATGTTTGCCGATCTGAAAGCTTCGGAAGACTTCAGTGGTCTTCTATTTATATCTCGATCCCCATTTGAAAGAAATTAAAGAAATTGTTTTTAAATTTATCTGCTGTATCGTCAGAGATTGTACCTTACCAACAGTAGATCAACCCTCCAAACCATGAAGGCAGAAAATCTACACAATATCGATTAAGTTAAGAACCTTCAATAACAGAAAATGCTTTACGTCTTAATAAGACTAGATGGAAAATAATAATTCAAATTAAAATTATTTCTTGAAAAAAATATGCAACTCCATCTTCACTCCATTGGGAATCGAACCACAAAACTTTTGATTTCCGGTCAGGTACTTTTCCAATTAAGCTATTAGAGGGATAAGAATAAGAACTCTTAATTCTAGAAAATAACCATGAAGGCAGAAAATCTACACAATATCGATCAAGATAAGAATTTTCAATGACAGAAAATGCTTAACGTCTTAATAAGACTAAGTTTTGTGGTTCGATTCCCCATGGAGTGAAGATGGAGTAGGATCTTTTTTTCAAGAAATAATTTTAATTTCAAGAAATGAGCGATTTTGACCTTTCGCGTTATTCTTAATTTCATGCATGAGTCGATGTTGAGGTTATGTTTCTCAGGTGTATATAATATGGAGAATAGATGCAGATGAATTTTCTGTCAATAAAAACGAGTGTTCAAAGAAATAAAAAAATTTTCAACTAAAAAAGGTCACTTGTCAATGAGACATAGAATAGTTAAATTTGTAGTTAACAAAAATTAATTTGTAACCAAAAACAATAAGAATTCTCTACAAAGTAGTTCAATTTTTAGAAAACAAATTTCTCCAACTAAATTGATAAATCATCAACCAAAAAAACTATATTTTTAACAAAGTAGTTCCACTTTTAACCAGAAACTATGGAACAAATCGTTAACATCTTTTAAAATCGCTTAAAATTATTGAAACTAATTTAAAATTCCTTGGAATGTTTTAAAATATCCTAAAATATTTTTAATCTATAAAATCTCTTGAAATTTTTCGAAGCGTTTGAAAATCCCCCAGTTTTGATTTTAACCGTTTTTAAAATAATAATTAGTTAAATTGATATTTTTTTATTTCAATAAACTGTCACCAACTGTTATCAACTGTGAACATAAATAAATTAATTATATTTCAAATTGATTTGACTTCAAGATTTAAAAAATAAAAAATAATTGATTGTACAAAAAAATTCTGCATCACTTCAAAATTTTAGAATATTTAGATTTTAACGTTTAAAAATAAACGGTTTCAAATGAAAAGTCTTAAACAAATGTGAACGCCCTATTGAAACTTAGTAAACTATTTTTAATTTGAAAATAAGTTAAAAATATTATGTTTATAATTAAAGGCTTTTATTATATTTCAGTCTAAAATATTATATTTGTAAACACTGCAATTTGCAATTTTCCAATTAAGAAAAAGAACAATACTTAATATTTAGAAATATGCGACTGTTTATTTAAAGTCTTTAATTATAAATTAAGCATTCAAAACTAAAGAAACAAAAAACTAGACTTGAAAAGTTACAGTTTTCGTGTTCTCTTAAACAATACGTATTATTTAATTCAAATTATTGAATTTTGAGCTTATAAATAACACTTGAATGCCTATCATTCCTTGAAAAAATTCGAGGAAGTTGAAGAGATATTCAGAAAATTTGAAAACTTTTGAATCTGGCCATTCGTACCAAAATTTCGGTGCAAATAGCCCACGACCTAATTTATGACAAAATGTAGATTTTGGCCGATTTCGAGCAAAAAATTTAGAAGCTGCTTAAGAATTTTTACATGCTTCAAAAGAATTATAATAGTTTTAAAGATTACTAGGAAAATTAAAAAGGATTTTTTATTTCGAAAAACTATTTGAAATTCGAATGCTTTTAAAAGATGATTAGAAGTTTTAAGAAACTTTTAATAATATTATTAAATCTTTTAAAAAATTGAAATAACAGATAGATGCTTAAAGACCTTAAACAAAATTTCGAAACATTTTGCGGATTCTTAAACTATTTAAAATAAACATAATTTAACTTTTAATTTGAACAGATGATTTTAAATCGTTTACAAATTTATAGTTGGAGTTGGAATTTATCCAGAATAATAATAATTTTTATATGTATCCCGAGAATTTTCAAATTTTAACCAATTCCGAGCATGAAACTGGTATTTATCGAAAAGGATAAGTTTTTTCGGAACAGAGAATGTTGAAATTTCAATGAATTCCGAGCTGGAACAGAGAATTTTTTAATAAATTGAGTTAAAACGGGACACTTTTGAAAAAATTAAAAATATGAATTGGAACAGCGAATTTTACAAAAAATTCTCATTCATAGTTGAAACGGAAAATTTTCGAAAAGTTTTAAAATTCCGCATTTAAACCAGAAATTTTCAATTTTAAAACAATTCTGAGTCCGAACTAAAATTTTCTAGGAGAATAACAATTCTCAATGGAAAGGTTGAATTTTTCCAACAAAATTATTGTTCTGTGTCGAAAAGAGGTATTTTTGCAAAAGTTCAAATTATGAATCAGAACCGGGAATCTTGAAAAAAAATTATAATTTTTATAATTAGTTTGGATAGAGAATCTTTGAAAAGAATTAGTATTCTGGATTTAAACAGGGAATTTTTATCAACTTCTGCGCTGAAATTACAATATAAAATTGCTTAAAATGAAATAATTTTGAAAATTTTTAAATTCATTGATTGAGTCTTCAATTTATAGAAATAAAAATTATACCATATATTTATGTCTTAGGCACTGAATTTTTATCTTTGAATGAAACAATTTTTAGATTTATTTTCAGATTTCTTAAATTTTATTGGGCGAGAAAAATGTTTGTGAACCGGGAAAAACCGGGCAATGGCCGATATTTTTTTGAATTAAAACGTGCAACCTGAATTTTCGTTAAAATTTTCTTTTTTATTATTACAAACATATTTTTTTGGGCACTCAACAGGAAATTAATATCGTGGGGGTGCTGAGCCACCCGTATGGAAATAGCCCCATTTGGCCCTATTACAAGTCGGGCACTAATCGGGGGCTAGTCTTTTTGTTGTCAAAATTTCAGTCGGGGCTGGCCGGTAGTTGGGCAAGGGCTAGTCGGGCCTTTCTGTTCACTAATTTCCGTGCGGGTAATCTTCAGGCTCTGGTCGGCAGCTAGTAGGGCTCTGGTCGGGTTATTCTTATGTTTGAGTTTTCGGCGAGGTTTTATCAAATGAGGTAATATCTAAAAAAGCGTAATGACTTTAATGATTTTTACGAAGCATAATTCCCTGGAGTAAAGACTACTGTGACGAACATTGCGGTTCCTTTAGAGCGAAGCTCTTTCACTGCTGCCTTCCAGCTGAAGTTTTTTTTTAAAATGAATATTCAACAAACTTTGGGGAAATTCAGTTACATAAATTTATGTATTGTTAAGCGTAGGATATGTTCCCCATTAAATCTTGTGAAAATTTGAGCACTTTTAAATATTTCAAAAAAGTTTATGGAGATTTCCGTGAATAATAATTATTTTGACAAACTTTTAGGGAAGGTTCCACAAATTTTGACCATTTGTTTAATATTCCACAAGGATGTATTATCATATGACCCCTGCTAGTACCCGATCAGGCCCCGACTAGGATAAGTCGGGTCATCTGACTAGCCCTCGACTAATCTACCGTGACGCTACTGGACGGGGGCTAGTCAGATGACCCGACTAGCCCCGGACTTCAAGTGGGGTCGAATGATTGGGGACCAGACTAGTACCCCATTTGAATTTCTACACGGTCCATTCAGAGAACTGTGATGATTCATCAGTTATAATAGACACTATACAAAATTGCTGTCTAAAAAGTAGGTTACCTAAAACGCGGGAGATTGCCGAAACATTGACTTTTATGGAATGTAAATGTTTCACGAGGACAATCTTGACGCTTGAAAGCAAAAAGGCAATGATTCTAGTACAGAATTTACAATCTGATAAAGTACCAAAACTTTTATTGGTTACATTTTGAACCAAATTATTCCTTATTGCATTAAGAAGTTTTTTTCTTAAAAAAAAATATGAAGGTCGTCTATATCTTGGTCTTCTCTTCAGTGGTAATCCTTAATTGTATTGGTGAATATAATAATATAATATACCTATAATTTTAAGGGAAACTTTTTTTTTTGTGCAGCCCAGTGTGCTTGAAAATTTCTATGTTTTGTTAAAAACTAATCTTATTGGTGAATAATTTACCTCTTTGTTTCAAAATTCAGATGTGTTGTAAAAAAATATTCTTTTTGGTTGAAAATTAATTTCTCTCGCTTGCATTTTTTTCGAAAATTATTTTGTTTAAAGCAGTTGTCGTGCCAAAGTCAGATGTCTGAAAAAAATAGTTTCTCGATGATTTTAAGAATCAAAATATTGTAACTGATGTCGTTCCAAATAAAAAACATCATTTTGTATGAACATTTTTTAATTTAACAAATAAGAAAAAAACATTAATTTTATCCATGTTTTTTGCAATTTAATTTTTTCTGACTGCTACTTCTTACCAATTTTCGAAAACTGATTGCATTTTAATACATGGCTCCTTATATTTTCCGGAAAAACATTCTCTACAACTCTACAGTTTTAATTTTTGAAAGTTAATTTTTCCGTGGCTTTTATGAATTCTTCTATGGCCTTAAATCGTTTAAGAAAATGTTTTACCGAAAGAAATAAGTTGCCATTTATTAAAATACAATTATATAAAGAAAGGAGGAAAAAGCGAAAGGCAGAAAAAATTCAATTGCAAAAACATGGTTTAATTAAAAGTTTTTTAATGTGAATATTAATATTTTTCATAAAAAATAACAGTTTATGTTTCAAATGACATCAGTTGTAATATTTTGATTCTTAAAATCATAGAAAAACTATTTTTGTCAGATATCGGACTTTTCGCACTAAAACCACCTTATCTGAAAATGTAACTATTTAATGCTTGGTTCACTTAATATCAATTATCTTTAGTTAAAACTTAAACTATTTGGTTAATAATATCTGTATTTTGTTAAAAATGATTCTTTTTTCGTAAAAAGTTAATCTTCTTCTTTGAAAATTCATTTCATTTGTTAAAAACTATTTTTCTCATTACAAATTAATTTTCTGAATAAATATTCAACTAAAATTTCTGTAGAAATTTTTTTTCTACAAGATATTTAATTATTATCATCAAATTACAATAAAACAACATTTAAAGTAAAAATAAAAAAATCGCATTACCAACGTTTTGGTACTCATGCAGTAACCTTATCAAGGAAAGAAAAATTTAATAGGCGGAAATTGACAGCACCCACAAACAGGTCCTCTCTCTTTGATATGTGACAATCGAAATCAAATTTTTTATTTTTTTATTTTTGTCCGAATTTTTTTTCAGATTCCAGTAGGATTTTTTATTTTTGTTAGTTCGTTCCAAATTTGGTCGTTTGATTCTTGTTTTTTTTTAACAAGAGTTTGCATCAATTTAATTATTGGACGTTAAATAGGATTTTAATTTGGATTTTTATCTAATTTAAATTTCTTAAATCTTGACTATTTTGATGAAAGTTTACTTGATTGATTAAAAGATGATTTCTCGAAATTGAAATTTAAGTATACTATTTTTCATTAGAAATTTATTTTTTCATTGTGAAAATCCAAATAAAAAATTTGGTAGACAATTAACTTTTATGTTCTAAAATTCATCTATTATGTTGAAAATGCAACTATTAGTTTCAAAATTACATTAAAAATGTAATACTTGGTATTAAATTCATGTAATTTGTTGCAAATTTCTGTTTTTTTTATATAAAAAATTAATATCTTTTATTTGGATGTTAATATTTTGTGTCTATTAGTCTAGAATAAATATTTTTTTAAATGGATTTTTCTTTAAAATGTAAAAAAATTCTCTCTAACTACGCTGAGTTTGAGCCCAAGTCTTTTATTTACCTGGTAAAAAATTTTAACATCAAAAACCAATTAATATGATTCAAAATTAGTTTCTTTTTTAGAAAATTTATTTTGTAACTGAAAATTTAAGTATTCCGCTTTTTCCGGAACATTTTCTTTATGATAGATGTTATTTCTTTTTCGTTGAGAATTTTTTTTTCAGGTAAAAACTTATATCTCTAACTTAAAATTGAACTATAATATTTTTTGTTGAAAACTTAACTTGCTTATGTGATATGCTTTTGGTATTTTTTAGTTGAAAATTTACTTCTTTTGTCCAAAACTCGTTTTTATTTAGTTGACAACAATGTTGTTGCGCGGATTCATGTTTTTAAACATCTCGAAAGAGATGATGAATGTTTTTGATTAAGATTAATTTAATATTAATTTTCAAAGTCCCCCCTCTGCACTGCAATCCTTCAATTCTAAATATGAATAAATTATTTCAGAAATAAATCGTTACTTCATATATAAAAAAAGTGAATAATAATTGATTTCAAAATAAACGATTCTAAATCCGTAAAAAATTTAAGAATTTCCACATTATAACGTTTGAAATTAAATGTCTTCAACTCGAAAGTCTTAGTCAGTAATAAAATGTTAAACTTTCAAATGAAATTTCATCAACTATTTTTAATTAAAAAATAAATTCATAATAATATATTCGTTATCAAACGCCTTTATTCAATTTAAATCATTCTTTGAGTTTGAACATATTCCAATTTTAACCCATTCAATATTAAATTTTTTACATAAGAAAAAGAATTATTTCATAATTATTTAATATTTAGCAATATTTGACTTTTAATCCAAAACGAATTAATTAAAAGTGTGTACCAAATATAGATTTTTGGAGATTTTAAGAAAATTGAAAGCTTTTTGAGAATTTTAAAAGGCCTGAAAGGAATAATAATATTTTCTTAAGATTCCTAGGAAAATTGAAAATGATTTTTTATGTTGAAAAATTATTTTAAGAGAACTACTTGTTTTAAAGTTATTTTTTTTTGCTTGATGATTCAAATATTTTGTTTAAAGATTTTCGTTGGAGCACTTTGTTAGGAAATCTCTTTTTTTTTTGAATATTCATATTTTAAGTTGAAATTTCGTCTCTTTCTTTGAAAGCTTAATATTTTGTTGAGAATTATTTGTTCCTAATTGGAAATTCAATAGCGCGAGTTAGCGCGAGTTAGAGTTTAACCACCTTGTTGACATTTTTTTTATTAAGGTTTTTCTCATTGGTTGAACGTTTGCGTTTTTTATTAAACATTCCTTTTTCAAATTAGTATTTTCTGAAAGAACATTGAACTTTCGTACGGAAAATTTAGTTTTCGAATTAAAAGTTAAACAATTTATATGAACATTCTTTTTCTTGCAATACAGAAGAAGCATTATTTATTGACATGCGGGCTTTTTTGTTTTAAAATTAATTTTCTTTAAATAAATTTCATTTTTTGTTAAAATTTTAGCTATGCGTTACACTTTTTTGTCGAAAAGTCATCTTTTATAGTCGATATTTTGTACTCACAATAAATGAATAAACTAAAAAATTTCTAAGTTTGTGAAATATGCTTTCATTTCGTTTATAAAAGTTCATATTTTTAAAATGTTACAAGATTAACCCATTCACAGCGAGGCGAAAAAAACATACCATGTCAAAAATTTTGTCGAGAAAAAACATTTCACAATCACTTGATACTTGCAAGGTAAATTGTTTTGAGGTCGCTTAATCCAAATAATAAAAAAAAAACGTTTAAAAACTGAAAAAATTCATTGAATTCTAAAGACTTAAATAAATTCATGATAAATTAATAAGAATTCAGGGCGAATTCCACTAAAAAATCATTTCAAATCTCTTTAAATCTTAGAAACCCGACGAAATCCCTTTTTTATTTTTTAACTTACCAATAAAATAATAAATCATGTATGCCATTTAGAGGTTGTGGTTTTCGAACCAGGTACTCAAAAATTGTACGTTAGATATTGCTTTCTTTAAGCTTCAGTCTTTTTAAAGGGATTTTCATTAACACAATGAAAAAAATTAAGAAATGATAAATAAACTCCATTTTAAAGAAAAATTTAATCAGTTTATGATTTTTATTTGATTGACAAAATAAGAACAGTTGCCACAACCCTGGCGGACCTAAGGAACCGAATGGAGCTTCTACAAACTACCCGTAAAGAGCTCATTGGGTCCCCTTTCGGTTCCTTTTTAAAAGACTCAAAAAAACAGCAATATCAACTCTTAAACTGTTGAAATTCGGATTCTACGTTAAATTTCTTATTAGAAACTCACGGAGTAATCGCAATACTTTTTTTGCAGCGTTCAAAATTTTTAAAAATGTCATTAACTTCTGCTGAAGGTGACTTCAAGCGCATCCATAATAGCTCAAGTAGTATGTTGCGCGCGAAGTTTAAAAATAAAATTCTCACTTGCATCGTAGCGTTGTTGTCTGAGGTTTCCACTGTGTGGCGCTAGCATCCAGACAAAATTCTTAAAGTTCCCGACGGAACGCTTATTATCTGCTACTAAAAGAAGATGCACTTGAAGGCGCTTTCGGCCCATGTTAATGACTCCATTCGGTTCTTTCGGTCCACCAGGGAAAGCATGAAGAATAAATTAATCATGATTATTTACAGTTTTAAATAAGTTATCTATATATAATTAACGAAGTGTATACACTGTCGGTACGGGTGAAAAAAATTACATTACAGAAGATCGTGGAATTCATGCAATTCAGGGAATTGAAGAAATTCATGGAGTCCAATGAATTCAAATTTTACCAGCCTTTCTTTAACATTTTGTGGGGAGGACGACTGGAAGGCATCATTCTGATTGGTTACAGAAATAATGTTGGTGAAACCCATACCCCTTTCCAACGTCTCTTGGAGGGGGGATGGGTGAAGCACCCCTATGTGACCAGAGTACCGATTATGTTAGGTTTGTAAGGCCTGACAATTTATTTTTGTTTGTGGGTACGTTGTCACTTTTCAGTTCTATGGGAACTGTGTCAATTTCGATAATTTTAAAGGAGAGAAAGAGATGGTCAGATTAACAATGGATGTATTAAAAAGGTCATAGAAGTGTTAAATAGTTAAAAAATATTGACTTACATGTACCTTTTCTTTTAAAAAAGAGTTGTTTTGTCGATTGGATCTTCTTTGTCATCGTAGGGCAGCAGAAAGGCCCAATCCACAATTGAGTTCTTTTGACAAACGCTAACACCTAGGAAATTATTGGGAAACGACTCAGTTAACAACGATCGAAAGTCTCAGCCGACGGGAATTTACTACAAGGATCGAACTTGTTGAGTTTGAACTGCAAATTGCGCTACTTTTTCAGAGCGATTTGTTATTCGTAGATCTAGTGAACAGTATAACTTCTTGAGAACAAAATACAAACATAAAGGGAAGAATCGAGGTTTATATAGTTCTACGTCTTCATGTTAAAAAATAGATTTACATTTGTGAGCACGTACTGTCAAGTTTTACAAGATACGGTTTGTACAAACATGCTTTGTCCTCATGTGTGCTGCTTTAGTTATAGAATTAAGTTTTTAATTTTTTCGGATGAATAATATTTATGTCTAATGAGACTGTCGGTGTTAGCTTGCAACTTCCTTTTGTTTGATTACGTTTCATTCGATGCTCGCGAGCCTCGCTATGGCATACGATGACTAATAGAAGCCGCTGGTCGCGACAATCGGCAATCGTACATATCTACTCTTGACCTTTCAGTTGTACGAATATTGCATGTTAACTTGACCATCGGTTTTAGCTCTAGTCAGACACATTTGTTTACAATGTGTCTGACCATATATATGGTCTTCCACTAAGTCGGTTAGCAATAAATAGTACATTACATCAAAATTGTAAGATTTTGGGATGTAGCAGTCCTCCCTCCTTAGAATCACCATCGTCCCCGATGATTTGATTTAGTTAAAATTTTCTCTGTTACTTCACATATTTCTCATTTTACTTGTGTTAATTAATATTTACCCATAGGGTTACATTTCGTCTACGAGGCGATTATGCTATGATTACATTGTTCATGTGATATTATAATAATTGTCTTCCAGTGTCAGTTTTTATGTATATTATGTTCTGGATGTGGGTGAGTGCTATGTTTATAGTTGGTACGTGACTTGGTAAGTGCGATCTTATTTTACAATTTTCTTCATGATTTATTGTTTATCTTTTTTGGTCCAGAGGTCTGTAGGTATCTTTTTCTGTTAATCATTTTTCCAGTGTCATCAAATATGTTCATCCCGTCATCAGGAACTACGGGTCTGGCCTTTTGTTTATTATTCTCTGGATCTTTGTATGAAATGGGAGATTATCGTTCAGCTTGTAGCTCAGGCTCCTCCCGTACTGTGCTTTATAAATATTATTGCCATGTCAACCACGTATCAGTGGATCAGAGTCGAAATGTTGCAACGTCAGATACTTTCGGTGAGTAGTTTTTGAACATCTTCCTCCATCTTTTGCCATCGTCTAAAGGACCACGCATATTTCTTTAGGAAAAGTGGTTTTAGTTAATTTGGTTGAATTTGCTATGTTTTGTATCTCAGCATCCTGAACAAATGTGTACGTGGTCGCAACGCCCAAAACTCCCCGGGTTCCGAGATAAGGCCCGCTGAAGTCAGTAGCACCGATTATAAGCTCTGCTTGCTCAGCTATTGACTCTACTTGGAAAAGCGGTTTTAGTTGATTTAGCTGAATTGTGTATATGTTTCGTAGCTCGGCATCTCGAACAAATGTCTTCGAGGGCGCAAAGCCCAAAACCTCCCGGGTTCCGAGATGAGGCTGTTAAACTGATTATCACCGGGTATTAGCTGTCTTAAAAATTAAGTTTTATTGTAAAAATCTTGATTTAAGGCTTGCTGTTTAACTGAAATACAATAAATATTTGAGATTTTGATATCAGGGTCAGGGTCAAAGGAACATCTTAAAGTCAAATTGGTTTTTTTTTTTAACAGCAACCACTTTATCCGACGCGGCAAATAAAAAGAGCGTAGAATTATAAATTCTAATTTATGTTTTACCGTAAATTCAAGTCAACAATAAATAGTTTGGGTGACCATGAACTTGGTGCATTTCAGAGTCATGTTTGCATTACACTGAAATACATCAAAACGGCTGACCATTGCCATCCTCTCAGTCTTTGTAGTTACAAAGTTAATTAGAATTATTTTTTTCTGGTTTCGGATTGCGAAGTTATGGAAATTTTTATATTTCTTTGTATTTCAGTCTACTGTAGAGTCAATTTCGCGATTATTATGACTATAACGTAGTCACAATGAAGTCTTTCTATTCTATTTTTCCCATTCAAAAATCTCTATTCTTCACCATTTACTATACATTCTCCTATTCCGGCACCATCGTCATCATTGTTCCTATTTTCGGCATCCTGGATGTATCGGAGCAGCACTATACTGGGATATTTTATTCTGTTGATGCCGAGATTAGCCAAGGAATGATATGATACTTTCGACATGAGCACAACAACTTAAAGTTCTTGCCCCAACCTTGCAGTTACAATGATATCCTAATATATCGTCGTTTCCTTTTCCCTGTTGATCTTTGTTTTTCAACTTCTCCTAATCGAAGCGTCATCCATAACTAATAGCGAGTATCATTTCTAAATCGAGAGTAGATTCTGATCCTCAAAAAGCTTGGTACATTATTTGTTTCTATCAAGTTTGAAAATGTCGGTACTCTTATGTTTGAATTCGTCCTGAACATATGAAGGAGCTAACTCAAGTTGGAATGGGCCGATAGTCAGTTGACGTAAATATTTAAGAATTAATCGAGGAAACTCAGGAACGTCTTCCTGTCTTAAACGTTCCTACGTGGTGGTGCTGAGAAATTAAGGAACAGATTTATAAAGAAATTATTTATACTTGTGCTAAAACTAAATAACCAAACTAATTTATTTTTTTGTGCTAACTTCCAATTATTCATTGAGCTACTTCAAAAGATTGTTTCTCTTGGTTCCAGGATTCGAGAAGACCGAGATGGTTTAAGGGCATGTGATACTTAAAAAATTATCGATTTTACCAGTTTTAGGTTCCGACGGCTTTTTTTCTTTAATAATCAATATTTTGTCTTAAAAATTTGGAACATGATAGGGACCCTGCTAACGGACGTCCCCACACACTTTTTTTTGGTTTAATTCGAAAAAGTTTTAATTTAGAAAAATCTGATTAATTTGCATAGCGCTTAGGAATTAGTATCGATTTCACCAGCTTTAGGTTCCGGCGGCTTTTTTTCTAGAACAATAAATATTTTTTCTTAAAAATTTGGGAAATGATAGCGAACATGCTAACGGACGTCCCCGTACACTTTATTTGTTTTTTTTTTTCAAAAAATCTTTTGATATTGCAAACAACGTTTGTATATTTGGAGGTTCTGTATGTTAAATTCTCCTGTGCGTTACTTCCAAACTACACAATATTTTTAGCCGAAAACTTTGGACTTGCAAATAAACATAGTAAATAATCTCCCGGAACTAACCTTGTTTGCTGGCAATCAAAAAAGTTTATTTCATAAATAATTTCCCAGTGGCGAAAAATTGAACAGTAATTTCAAAGTTTCATGCTGTTTCGTACGATCTCTACACCGAAAATTTCAAAATTTATGTATATACATTACCAGCTAGGCTGGTAAGATAGTTTATTGCACCATAATTATTCTAGAGTGCTTACAGACAGAATCGGTACGATAGAGACCTAGATTATCGGAATGACAGAGAGCTAAAAATCAACCTAACCACAAAATAATACACATGCATAAAATTTGGTAATTAGCACAATAATTTTTTTTTGTTATTATCCCTGAAAAAAGAGTTCGGAGACGTCCGTTATGATATTTTATAGCATCCCCGAATTCAGTTTTTAAAAGTTTTCATTTTTGTGGAAAAAAAGCCGTCGGAACTGTACCCGATTGACCACACGACGAAGTATCACATGCCCTTAAAAGATTCAATACGATTACAAATAAAAAAAATAGATGCCGCCACGGTGCCAGTATGAACCGTTTACGTGACCAGGTCAAATTTTCTTAGAGGAAAAAAGTTGATAGAAAATAGTTCACGGTCAAGCTCATCTTCAGATGTGTAATTCTACGTTCTTTTCATTTGCAGCTTCGTAAAAAGGGGTCTCTGTTAAAAAACTTGATTTGACCTTTAGATATTCCTTTGACCTTGAACTTGATGACAAGGTCGCAAATACTTCGTGTATTTGAGTTGAACAGCAAGCGTCAGATCCAAAATTTACCATAAACCTCAATTTGTAAGAAAGCTTATAACCGGTGATACTGACTTGAGCTGGCCTTATCTCGAAACCCGGGAGGTTTTGAGCTTTAAGCCCATGGAGAAATTTGTTCAAGATGCCGAGCTACTCAACACAAAACAAATTCCACCGAATTAACCAAAATCACTTTTCCAAGTATATTCATAAGCCAATCAAGCAGACCAAGTGCCCAGTGCTACTGACATTAGCTGGCCTTATCTCGGAACCTGGACGATTCTAGGCTTTGCAAGCATGAAGACATTTGTGTAGGACGCTGAGATACGCAACATAGAGCCAATTAAAACAAATATACCGAAACCAATTTTCCTTAAGAAATTTGTGTGGTCCTTTGTAGATTGCATCTCAGAATTTGATTTGTCTGTTTTTGAACCGAATGGTACTGAGCGGATAATATTTCGGTCGATAACTCGGCTTTGAATACGACTGCACAAGTTTTCCGCGATTATCAAAATTTGAAAGTTTGGCCTTTCGGATATCCTGTCTGGAGGATTCTTTAAAGACTAATTATTCTTCTTTTTGTGAATTTGGAAAACTAACCCTTTTTAAAAGATTTATTGAGTCGTGTCAAGATATTTTTTCTAGAAATCTCAATGAGCAAAGTTTTACTGCAGTACATTTTTTGCACGATAGACCTGCTGGTTATTTGTTGCGTGTGGCAGACTCTAACTTGAAATAAAAAATTTTTGCAACCTCTGCCAAGTTTTGAGCCCGAGGAGTTTTGGTTGACGATTTCACGTGATTTCATGTAATATTTACGTTGTCTGCATCAAATTTTCGTTTTTAGACGTTGATTCCTTTCTTAGCACGCACTAGCCAGCACTAGTCTACTCTAACTCACCTTAAGTCATGCTGATTTCGCCTCCTCTTGCGTTAGACTTGCATTCTCAAGCGTCATCTTCACTAACAGAAGTTAAACGACGCTCTGTGAGAACCAAGGGATAGTGGAGGGGAAAAAAAGCGTGCAAAGAAGCTAAGTTGCTACACACGTTCATAGTGATCACGTGTTACCGGAACAATTACGAAAAAGGACGGCATCTTCCGAACTCTACTTCGTTCCTAGAAAACCAAACGAGCTTGTTCTCACCAATTTTCACTAACTCATAGTGACTGGAGCCTGGTCGTACGTTATTGAACGCCATCAACGCTATTTCATTTTAGGCAGCAGCACTGTGCTAAACTGATTCTTTCTTAAATTACGTTATACGTCCAGTCTACTGATTTGAAATACTCTACACTATAAGCAGCCTTACTCCGAGTATTAGTTTACGTTATAGGCACAACTTAAAAATGATTTCATACGTTAAATACGAGAGTAACAGCCCTTCGGCGGCGCCCGGAAGTCTGCTGCCGGATCTGAGAAACTTGGCAAATTGAGAAATTCCTTATGTCAGCATGCAGACGAGGTCATCTCGTAAGCCTCGGCCTGCCTCCTCCTAGCGACGTTGATCTTCGAGTGTGTAAACACCTGCATACAGAGCCGCCTGTCTGTCTGGGGTAAGATTACGCGATTTTCATTACTTCCTTTTTCTTTCCGTTTCTTTTTTGTTGCATATTTTGTCAATCCTGTTCCCTTATTTCATTATCTCTCCTTTTGTTCTTTTCTAGGATTGAAGGCATAAAGTATCGATTTTTTATGCGGTCGCTTTGTTCAAATTGTCCAGGCTCAATACACTTGCAGGTGTAGACATTTCCAGGAAGATCTAACCGGTAAAGTATTGTTGAATTTTTTTGTGATAATAGCCTATTAAGGAAAATTGTTAGTCTTTTATTCCTGTTTGATGTTTTAGTTCGAAAAATAGAGACGTTTGTGTTTCGGACCTAAAGTGTCGTGATTTAGCCACTTCGGATGCGGATTCGGAGTCTCCAGGACCGTCCTTTATTTGAAATTAGCATTTTAAGCTTGTATTTGTACTATTGTTCCATGAATTTATTAATATACCAACATTTTTCACATGTATCCTGTGTTTGTTTTTGTACTATCACATATTTTTATTAGAATTTTGAGGTATTCAATTTTTTTTTTGAATTTAATGTCTTTAGGTAAAAAAAATTTTAAGTGTTTTTTTACTTTCCTTCCTTCTCTAATTCAACTTTTAGACATAATGTTTTGAATTTGCTTGATTAGTTCTCATTTAGGCTAAAATTATAAAAGTTTCTTTTATTCATATCAAACCTCTATAAGTTTCATAAATTAAATTATTGTTAGTTAAAGCTTTGAGTTACTAATATTTCTTAATATGATTAGATTTATTCCTAGTGGATCTTCGCTGGTGTTTTTTTTAGACGCATGATGATGTCACCACATGTATTCTGGATTTGTTTTTTTCTTCCTCGTCTTCTCACTATTTTACCTAATTTTACCTAATTGTTTTTCTATTTTTATCTGTAATTATTATTGTTATTATTACAGTCATTCCCAATGTGGATCCAGTTATCATATGAATTCTTTCTTTGCTATGATATTGTTGTGATTTAAATTGTAACAGTTTGTTTTCAATTTCTGCTAATGATGTTCCATGTCTGGTTATGTATATAGTCTTTTTTGTCATATTCTCTATTTGTTTTCTTATTAGGACAATTGATACTGATATGCTCGGGTGCCTTAATGGAGTATAACAATGCTTGCAGAGAAGGTATTTGAAGCCAAAATAATTTTTTGTGATGTTATTTTTATGTTGCACTTTTGTAATTCAGTCAAGGATAGTTTGATTAGCATAGTAGCCTCAATATAATTGATAGGGTTTTCTTTCTATTAGTGGAGCGTCTACTGATATCATTAATGTGTTTGAATAGTATTAACTGTCGGCTTTGCTATTTTGGGTAAATCTTCGCCTTTAATATTTTTACTAGATCATGGAAACTTATATTCATTTATTTCTTTGTGTATTTCTGTTATAATTTCCCGTAGTTGGTTATTGGTTATCAGCGCAGGATGTACTTTTCTTTCTCTAGCATTTGCTATGATTTTTGAAAATTAAACCGCTGGCGATCAAAAGGGTATACGCCTGAAATGCCGTCGTTTTATTTAGCCCCTGGGTCATATTTTTTCAGGTCAAGTTTCAATTTTTTAAGAACATGTCTTAATGTAAAATTTTATTGCGCATATTTTTAGCCCTATGCATAAATGTGGTAACTTTATGTTTACTAAAATATATATTATACTAGGCAGTCTGATAATTACCTGAAAATTCTAAGAGATGGCCTTAGTATTCACTCATGTGAACCATTTTCGTCGAGCTTGATCCTTCAAATGACGCCTGTCAAAACTTCAGCCATTTATGTTTACGCATTTACAAGTTACGGCACTGAGAAGCGACTAACCTCCGAGTTTTTTTTTAATATGGAAAAATCTGAGTTTCGAGTTTTGATCAAACACTACTATCTTCGCAAGAAAATGATATCCGAGACCAAGGCCAAGCTGGATAAGTATTACCCGGACTCTGCACCGTCAATTGGAACGATTCATAAGTGGTTTACCGAGTTTCGTTGTGGCCGTACGAGCACAGTTGATGCTGAACGATCTGGGCGCCCAAAAGAGGTCACTACACCAGAAAATGTCGAAAATATCCATGATATGATGTTGAATGATCACAAAATGAAATTGAGAGAGGTAGCTAATTCTGTAGGCATATCATTGGAACGTGTGGGCAATATCGTGCATTCAGTGGGTTAATCACCCCTACCAAATCATGAGCAGGCTAATCCACCTATACCTGGGAGCATCGAATTTAGTCGTTTACATTTCGTGAAATGATTGAATTTCACACTACAAGCGGGCTAACTTTGAAATGAAATTTTTCAGTTTAGCGTATTAACCCATTAACGCCGAGATGGTAAGCCATTGTCCCTTGAAAATGTTATCTGAGGGGTTTTCGGGGGTTTCTTTTCGATTTACTCTGTTTTCTGTTATAACTCCCAGAAGAGCAAATATGGAAAACAGTTAGAGCTTTTAAAAAAACAAGTTTTACTATTATCATTCATTTACAATTGTAAATTTACTTAGGATTATCCAGCTTACTAAGGCAAGACTCAATATTTTCCAGCCACTTAAGGCTGGACTTGGGATTGTCCAGCTAAGCAAGAAAGTGCTTAATATTTTCCAGCCAATTAAGGCAAGACTTTAAATTGCCCAGCCAATTATGGCAAGACTTTAGATTGCTCAGCCAATCAAGGAAAGACTTTAGATTGCCCAGCCAATCAAGGAAAGGCTTTGAAGTGCCCAGCCAATAAAGGCAAGACTTTGTATCGCCCAGCCAGTCAAGGCAAGACTTACGATTGGCCAGCCAGTTAAGGCAAGACTTACGATTGTATATCCAATGAAGGTGAAACTAATTGCTTGTTTTCTTATGTGAAACGTTCGCGCTTCATGTCAAACGATCGTTGAAGATACTTTCGTTTATGACTAGTAGGGTCATTATCATTTCTTTACAAAGACCAGCAATAGTCGGCCATCATTCTTACATTGCATCGACCTTGAGAATGTTGCTCTTTTTGGTGAAAGTCTTGATGAAAGCGTTCGCTTATTTCTTCACTGAATGCCTGAAAATTTTCTGGGAAATAATCCAATTGAGATTTAAGGAAATGTAATTTCATTCTCATCAAATAACCTAATCTTTTAAAATTCTTTAACATATTAGATACTATGGTTCTAAACTTTGGATCTCGATTTTTCCCTAAAAATTTCTGTACAACATCTTTGAAACTCAACCACGCATCCTTTTCAATAGATGCCATGGTTTTGATAAAGTCGTCATCTTTGATAAGTTTTCTTATACCAGGCCCAACACAAATACCTTCCTTAACTTTGGCATCACTTAAGTGCGGAAATGTTGATCTGATATAATTGAAACATTCTCCTTCGGTGTTTAGGGCTTTCACAAATTGTTTCATTAACCCTAGTTTTAAATGTAGTTATGGCAATAATACTTTCTTTCTGTCAGCAAGACTTTCATAAACAATATTATACTGACCAACTGTTCACTCTAATCTGTCTAGCCATTTCTCCGTTATCCGATGTTCATCCCTTGCACGACTGTCCTAAAGGCAAAGAAAACAAGGACATTCAATGTTTCCTAATTGTAAACCTATTATAAGATTTATCATTTTGAAGTCACCACAAATAAGTCAATTATGGACATTGTATTTGATTTTTATCAGGAGTGTTTGGAAAGTATCATAAGATTCTTTCAGTGCAGTTGAGTGACCTACTGGAATTGCAGCGTACTTAATTCCATTATGTAAAAGTACTGCGTTCAGACTTTCTGTAGACGAATCTATGAAGAGACCGAAATCCTCTGGCGTATATAAGTTTATTTTATAGAAATTAATTAGTCCTTCGACATCATTACAATACACAATCGCCTAACCCGTCTTGGTCAAAAAATTTAGGACTTTCATCATCTGATTCTTCCCGAGAAGAATCTTCAGTTGCATTAGGATCGTCAGTATCCATTGATTGGTGAGTTGATCTGTCGCTTTTGTTTTCAGAGTGATTTATAATACTAATCTTGGCTGGTGTAACACTTTTTACATCAGGGTAAACGATCTTCTCCAAACACTTTTTATAAAAACCTCCTGTTTCGCATAAGCAAAAGTGACAATCAGTATCATGATCGTTGGGCTCACGCCAAATAGGTAGTTGAATAACCGTATGCGTCTTGGTACTTTCATCTTCCCAATTTGCCCAATTTAATCCACAAGTATGACAAATTGAGGTAGGTACCCACGGTTTATCCAAATTTTTCATTGAAGTCCCAATAATAGTTGAAGTATGACGTTTTTATCGAATCATTAATTAACCGACGCTATTTCTCCGTTTCATACTTTCCACAAACGTGACAAAACGTATTAACTTTCTTAGCGCAAGGTGTTCTTGGACTCATTTTTTTTCTTATAATGAACAGTAGCGTGGAAACTCACTATATACAAAAATCACGATAGACACGAAATGTAACCGCTAGACATATTTCAAATACAAAAAGAATTTTATTACCTACGCATCCAACCGTTAGCCCGCCACTCAAACGTGATCTCTAACACGAAAAGATTTGTAGCAAACAACGAATTTCTTCACCTACGCATAACACGTAGCATTGCGCGCAGTCCGTCTTCTTTTGTTTGATCAATGTGCGAATTTTGGTTCCAAACGACTGCACCATTTTTTGTTGGTATTTTCTGCACGATCCTTTGTTCTTTTTTAAAGCTCTAATTTGTGGCCGCCATATTGGATCTTCTAGGGGTTATAACAAGAAACTTACACCGGCAATAGAAAGGGCACTCTCGAAAACCCCTGAGATAATATTTTGAAGAAAAAATATCGTACCGTCAGCAATAGAGAATGCGTTGTATAAATCTGAACACCTCAGCAATTTTGAGCTCGGATTCGGATTCAGCGCATCAAAATCCTTCGGAAATGTTAGGTCTGGTCTCTGGCTTTAAAATCTGTCGGCCAGTGTTATTCTATAGGGCTTGTTAACACCTTTATGTCCTTCTAGTTTACTTTAATGGTTTTCAATTATTACTTGATTTCGATCTTCTTCTGGAGGTATATATACCGTGTCATGGCATATCATAATTTCAATATTGCTATCTTCGAAAATTTCTTTTAGAATATCTCACATTTCACCACTTGACTGTTGACAGAAATAATTTGGGTTGAACACGGACCCTTTCCTGACTTCTCCTTAGGGCGGGAAGGCATCCCCGTGACTTTTCACAGAAACAATTTTGTTCAAATCCCTAACCCTTTCCATCGTCTCGGTGTGGGTGGGGCGAAGACATAGTTGTGACTGTTCACATAAATAATGCTGGTCAAACCCCTACCCCCTTCCATCGTCTCACGGGGGCGGGAACACACCCCTGCGACTATACACAGAAATAATGTTGGTCAAACCCTTACCCCTTAATAACGTTTTGTGGGAGCAATGAGGCAACCTTGTGACTATTTACAGAAATAATTTTGGTCAAACGTCGAACCTTTTCTGAAGTCTCGTTAGGGCGGGAAGACAACACTGTGACTGTTCACAAAATCAATGTTGATCAAACTCCCACCACTTTCCAACGTCTCGTGAGAGGTGGGGAGGAGTCTTTGTAAATGCTCAAAGCAATAATGATGGTTAAACCCCTACTCCTTTCCGAGTTCTTTTGGGAGCAGGCTTGCTTGTGACTTTTTGCAGAAATAATGAAAGTCAAATTCCTACTCCTTTTTAAACTTTCGTGGCGGCGGGAAGGCACCCCTGTGACTGATCACAGAAATAATGTTGATAGAAGCCTTTCCCACTTCTACGATGGGGCGAGAAGGCACTCCTGTAACTGTGCATAGAATTAATGTTGGTTAAACCCCCACCCCTGTGTAACGTCTTGTGGAGCAGAAGGGCATTCTTGTGACTGTTGACAGAAAAAATGTTGATCAAACTACTTACCTCTTTCCAAGATCGTGTGGTGGGCTCTATCCTTAAAATATGCTTCGAAAAAAGCCGGTAAAAAATGGTCGGTAACGGTAATTTTTCACCCGTGCCGACCATTATTTTCACCAGTAACGACACTTTTTTTCATCGGTACCAGCTTTATACAGATAACCTAGAAATGTCGTTTGCAGATTCAGAAAGTTTAAACTGAATCGGTTTTAGACTCTGTGAATCGATCTTTCTCTCAAGCAGGTTCGAATCTGCCATGCATTGCAATGTCCATTTCAAACAAGGTCATATTGAATAGGTTTCCCTATTTTTGAATCAGCCCGCCTGTTTTAAGGTTAAGTTGCCATATTTCAATCGATTTTTTAAATTTATAAATTATCGAAAAATTAAACCAAAAATTCGAAAAGCTACTAGATTCCTCTTTCTATTTCAGTTATAGATGTGGTAAATGATTTTGCGGCATATAAGTTATTCAAACAAGTAATAACGACTAAATGTCTCGAGGAATCAATCGGCGAGAATATGGATTAACAGTGACAAATTCGCAATTCAGAAGCCTTCGAAACCCATTCAACGGAAGTGAATGGATTTTTGTTTCCTGGATAACAAGTCGTAATAAGGTATTTTAGCTTGGATGGGCGAAATTCAAGACTCCAAGCTGTCTGCATGCCGAGGGTCTACAATAATACCAACTACATGAAAAATAGTACATTGTAATTATGTCAAAGGCGTAAGGAAGGCTCTTTTGTCGAGTGTGTATTTGCCGCCCAAGCGAAGCAAGCGCGGAAGTCACATGAGGCAAAACCGCATTACGCCCTTAATACACACTATACTTTTTGTCCTACGCTTCTTGAAAATAAGCATCTGAAGCAGATCCAGTTTAGCATTTTCTTTTTCTTTTCCCATTTTTACTTTATCCTTTTTCAGCCGGTCCCCTTTTTCATGTTCCCCTTCCTATTTCCTCATTCCTCTTTCCTTCCCTTTTTCCCCCTTTTTCGTTTCCCCTTGAATTTTATTTTCCCCGTTTCCAATTCCCTTGACCGTTCTTCTTTCCCTTTTCACCTGTTTTCCTTTCCTTTCCCCTTCCCCTTTCCCCACTGCCCTTTACAGTTTTTACTTCGCCTTTCCACCATTTTCCCTTCCCCTATTTATTAATTTCTCTTTTTACTTTACCGTTTTTCTTTTTCCTATTGTCCTCGTTCCCCTTGTATTTTCCCATCCCTGCCTTTTTCTTTCTCATCCCCCCTTTTCGTTTTAATCCGTTCTATTTTCTTATTTATTTCTTCCCTTTTCATTCCCTTTTCATCCTGTCCCTGTTCTCTTGAACCTTTTTCTCGTTTTCATATTTTTCACTTTCCCTTTTTCTTTTCATCTTTACGTTTTCAAGATTTCTCACTTCCCCCTTTGCTTTTCCTTTCGCCTTTTGCAATTTCCCCTTTCCCTTTTAACCTCCCCTTTTCAACCTTTCCCCGTTCGCTTTACCCTCCTCCTTTTTTGTTTTTCATTCCCCCCTCTCCTTTTTTCTATTATCCTTTTCCCCTTTTCATTTAGTAATTTTCCCTTTTCTCCTTTTCCCCTTTGCAAATATTTTCGATAAAAGGTTTAAAACACAATAACTTCAATTTACATTATTTTATATTACCACTTTTGCCGAGCAGCTCACTTGCGCGGCGCAGTGCAATTACAGCGGACGTAGAGTTTTTATGTAGCGGACGTAAACTTTCATATTGGCCCGACGTGGAGAATAACCTATATATCAGCAATCTTTTTATAGAATCAGCAAAAAGGACAGAAAACGACTGGAGAGCACCTTCTCCTAGAAATAATGAGGCTTTGCGTGCAGATCTTATAGCAAGCCTATTCAATGATTGGAAATCTAGAGAATATACATATGGCGATGATCGTGGACCCCATACATAAGTGCCTCCAATTCCTGCAGAATATTACAACGAGCATCATAAATTTGCACCTGGAACACACGGTGAGTAGACAATTCTTGTATTTTGTTGAAAATTAAAAAAAAAATTGGCAGAAAATTTTTTCATTTGTTTTAAAATTAATTTTCAACTGGAAATCCAACTATTCCATTTTAATAAAACATTTATCTTTTTTAATTAAAAAGTAAAATATTTGGATGCAATTTGAACAAGCTGATGAAAATTTTATTTTTCTGCTATAAGGTTTTTGATTTCAGTTAAAAATTCTTGCATTATAAATTGAAAATACATTCTTAAATATTCTGTTTCTATCATTAAAAATTCGTTTCAAACATTTTAAATATAACTGTTTCCCTTTTGGTCAAAATTTGTCTTTCTAAGTTAACGTTCAATTATTTAAGTTTGTAAGAATGTTGCAAATCTTGATTAAAACTGCATCTTTTTTATTTTTTGCTAAAAATTAAACTATTTTGCCAAAAAAAATGCGCGGACAAATTGATTTTCAGAAGAAAATTATTATCCAGTTTGAACTTTTTTTAAAACGAAAGGTAATAAAATTTCGCCAGAAACTCTCATGGCCGATTTTAAAATTTTTATTTATTCTTTGTTTATTTAATGACAAAATTGAACTCAAAATTTTTTCATTTTAAAGTCTGCCGGTTAAAAAAATGCTTTGATTTGATTAAATGCTTTGATTCTGCTCAGTAGAATCACCTTTTCGCTACATGAATCAATTCTAAATGAATGTACGAGGGCGAAATGAAAAGTTTCCGGCCTGATAAGGAAGAGCCATTTTTTTCTATTATTGTCACTTCATTTTTAAACATAATCTCCCTCATCACTAACACATTTATCATGATAGTGCTCTAATGCAGCAATGCTATTTTTATAGACAGATTCGTCAAGTCCCTCAAAATACTCATTTACGACATCGATCACTTTCTCGCTGCTCTGAAATTTTTTACCTTCGAGTGTTAGTAAACGTGGCACCCACCTAGCACAGTGCCTTTACATGCCCGAATGTTCATGCAAAGTATTTTGTACACACTTAGTTGACATCATAGTAGCCTCAAATATCTCACTTACCTTTAATCTGCGGTCCTCTATCACCATTTTATGAATTTTTTCGAGCATTTCGGGCGTTGCGACCTAAACGGGGCATCCTGAACGTAGCTCGTCAGAAGTGCTCCTGCGACCTTTCTTAAATTCAGAAACCCACTGTTTTACCGTCGAATATAATGGAGAAGAGTCTTTCAGTGTGGAATCCATTTCTCCTTTTATTTGAAATTGTGTTAGGCCTTTTAAATGGAAGTTTTTAATGACCGCACGCTTCTCTGATTTTTTCATTTTTGCACAAACAATCGAGGTATCTGCCCCAAAAAAGAGATTCTAAAAGAAACCATAAACCAAAATGCATTCTCCTTCGGAGCACTAAATTTTATTTATTTATGTATATAACAAAATTTATACTGCTCGAGAATTAACAAAAGAAAAGAAAACTATTTTTTTTTAATGAGCCTTGCTCACGCTACCAGTGCGATTTTAGAAAAGTTTTCCGCATATTACTTACTATGTCGGAAAATTCCATCCCTTTCGTATCGATTTGCTCAGTTGACATCCTAGTAGCCTCAGCTATCTCACTTAACTTTAATCTGCGGTCCTCTATCACCATTTTATTAATTTTTTTATCATTTCGGGATTTGCGACCTCGATTGGGCGTCGTGAACGTAGTTCATCAAGAGTCCTCGTCCGACCTTTCTCAAGCTCAAAAACCCACTGTTAAGCACTTGAATATGATGGAGAAGAATCCTGCAGTGTGGAATCCATTTCTTATTTAATATGAAATGATGTTAGGCCTTTTAAATAAAAGTACTTAATGACCGCAAGTTTCTCTGATTTTTCCATTTTTGCACAAATAATCGAGGTCTATTGTTTAATAGGCTCTCAAATGTATACTAATAGAGCCATCGACTTGAAAATTGATATACAAGCTAGTGAGATATAGCACTATAGAATGCGAGATAAAAATTAGACTTGTTGGAGTCATTTCTAGGTCAGTCCAGAAATTTTCCACCTTATTTTCGTGTACAAAATGTCCTAATGGCATACGACAGCTTTCTATATTTCATTGTATTTATTGGATGGGTATCTGCCCCTCCCCCCAAAAAGAGACTTTAAAAGAAACCGTAAACCAGAATGCATTATCCTTCGGAGCACTGGATTTTAATTATTTATATCTATAACAAAATTCATACTGCTCGATAATTAACAAAAGAAAAGAAAACTATTTTCCTGATAAGGCTTGCTCATGCTACAAGTGCGATTTTAGAAGATTTTGCCGCATATTACTTACTATTTCGGTAAATTCTATCGCTTTCTTAGCGATTTGCGATACGCTACGTTCTTCAAAGACGGAACTCCTCACTGTAAATAACTAACTTCTAAATTTTTAAGAACATTTTTAAGACAGTAAACAATTTAATATTATGAACAAGAATTGTTTAAACAAATTTCTATCATTTTATGTATTTATACAGAAAATAAATATTTTTCCCCGGAATAAGCAGCCAGTTAATTAGCAATGATTTTTTGTCATGAATCAATAACACTTGATAATTTTTTAACGAAACTTAATGAGCAAATGAAACATAATTAAAATTACTTAGCAATAATTCCGTGCCATAAGTTGATTAATAATGATGACTTATTAGAAAAACTTAATTACTACTTGACAATCTTCTTCGGTGAAATGGAATTGATCGGTTTATTTTGAAAATTAGCTGATAAGATAAAATGATTGAAATTAGTGCTAGTAAAATGGTCAGATTTAAAAACTAAAAAAATATTATAAACAGTTGAAAAAACAAAAAAACAAGTTGAAGTGAAAAAATCGGTATTTGATTTATAAATATATAAATTGATCAAAATTTGCTTAGACAATTGTTTTTATGATAATAAATTGTTTAGTATCATCAAAATGTTCTTCAAAATTTAGAGGTTAATCATTTACAGTTACTTCCATACAAAAATCAAGTTTTTACCTCCAGGAATAGCCAAATCTAACATTTTTTAATCAATGTAGCCTAAACAATTATTAACTTTCATTTGGTGATTGAATATGATACTTAGGTTATACTTCCAAGTAATATATGATCGATTTTACAGAAAAACTTTATGAACTCCATCAAAGAGACGAGACATGGATATTTGTTTTAAGAAATTGCTTTTAAAATAACAAATTTTTAATTAAATTTATTGTTTAAACTAAAAAACTCTATTTGTCCATAAATTTTTTTAATTTAGAGCGAATCAAGTGAAGAATCGTCGCCAATCCCCACAAAACCATTTTCATCCTCTTACTTGTTTATAACAAATTCAATATATTTTTTAACATTTGCATTGCTATTGGACATCATTTTTGGATTTTTACTTTTAGTTTTCCAAGTATTTTTGATTGCGTCAAAGAATTTTTCAAAACCCGGTATACTTGAAAACGTAATGTTTTTTCATTAATTGTAATTAAATAAACAAACAAAAAGTTTAAAAATTGGCGATAATGGTTCGTTGCGAAATTATTTTAGCTTTCTTTTAAAAAAAAGTTAAAATCGGATAATAATTGTCTTCTAAAAATCAATTTGTTCAAGGACGTGTTTTTTCCCCACTTTGCAGTTCTTAAGCCCCCCCCCCCCCCCAAACTATCCAGCGCGTAGTGGGATAAGGTGAAAAAATGCCGCTCAAAATAATTTATATGACGCAAATTTTTCTTCACTCAAACTTTTATGATTATCATTCATGGATTATTCGCTTGCAAAGTATAATTGTGCGTTTAAATTGCTTTCCATTACCGTAAAAAGGACACTTGATCATGAAAATTTGTCACTTGATATTTCTTTATAATTTTTCAGACAAATTATATTTAAAAAAGCCTATTATCGGCATTTATGGACATAAAAGTATCGTTTTTTTCTTATTCTGTATAAAACTTTCCTGTCAGTGATTTCAATTGAAGAAAATTTGTCAACCTACAATTATTTATAATTTTTTCAAATAAATTATATAAACAAAAATATTTACCATCGGAACTTACTGACAAAAATGTCGTCTTTTTTTCTTAGTGGCCAAAGTGATCCCAATTATATACTATTTCTTTCGCTGGTTTTCATCTAAGTCGTGCATAACTTCATGGGAAACAAAACACAAAAAAATAAATAAATTTTCTCTAATTTAATTCGCTGACCAAATAGCCAAGATAAATTTTTTTCAAGAATATAAAAAATAAAATCGTCAGAATCGATATTTTCCCCTCTTTTTGAATTAACATAAAAGTGTAAATATAAAAAATTAAAAATCGGCTTCCATAATTCTGTTAAAAGTTGAACGCCTAATTTTTCTAAAAAAATCAAAAATCGGTAATTAATTCTCCCTTACAACTTATTTTTAGCCCCGTTTTTTCATTTCTCTCCACTGTTCAGTGTCACGAGACAACAATTTCCCTATGATGTCATATTTTTTAGTCGAGAATGTAACTGTTTCAATGTAACTGTTTCATCGAAAATTTGTCATTAAGTTTTTAAAATTAAAATTTTTTCCTTGAAAATTTAGTAATCGTTCAAATATTTTAATGTTGAAAACTCAACTGAAACCTTTTTGGATGATGATTCCACTATTTTCTGTTGTTGAAAATGTGTCTTTTCAATTAAGAAATTCATCTGTATAAGTATAAATTGATTCTTCCTTATATGAAATAGCAACTAATTTGTTTTAGTAGAAATTGCATCTTGCTGGGATAAAAATGCAACTGTTTGGTTCAAAGCGATTTTTTGTTGCTCAATTATACAAATTTTTTATTCCAAAATTTTGTTGAAGTTTTTTGTAGAGAAATAACTTTTTTTTTAAGATTTATATTTTTCGTTGAAAATTCGTCTCTTTGGTTGAAAGTTTAATAGCTTTTTGGAAAATATTTTTTCCTGCTTTAAAAATCAACAGCGCAAGTAAGAGTTAAACTACTTTGTTGATGTCTTTTTGTTAGTAAAGGTTTATCTCTTCGGTTGAAAGTCCAATTATTTTGATAAACTTTTGTTTTTCAAATGAATATTTTGTGAAACAAAATATAATTTTTGTACTGGCTATTCATCTTTTGGTTTAAAGGTTAAACAATTTATACAACCTTTCTTTTTCTTTCATTACTGAAAAAACGTTATTTCTTTAATTGTGGTCTATTTGCTTTTAAAATTCATTTCTTTTATCAGATTGCATTTTTTTGTTCAAATTAACTATTTCGCTTTTTTGTTAATAATTGATCGTTTCTATTCAAAATTTTTGTTCTTGCATTAAATAAACAAATTAGAAAATTTTAATTTTGCACCTGAAATATTCTTTCATTCTGTTTATAAAAGTTCCTTTGCGAAACATATTACAAGATTGAATGAGTTAGATTTTTAAAATTTAAATGGCAGATGTAGCATGCAGATATTATTTATTTAAGATGTTCAGATATTGAAAAAATTATTCTGTACTTGCACCTATTGTGATGTGCGGTCGCGAAATCTGGACATACCAGTAAAAGGGCGAGTGTAAAATTAAGGCGATAATGGTAATGTTATGTGGTAAAACGCTAATGGACAAAGTATTGGAAGGATTATCAAAGAATGTAATAATAAATTTTACTGCATACTCAACAAAAATGGCCACCTCTTACATCTGAATATAAGGGCGAAAGTAGCATATATTTCCAGCGGACCGCATTTTCTGGGCGAAAGTAAAATTAGCAGAGCGAAAGTAAAATTAGCGAGAAGAAAGTTAAATTAGCGTGTCGAAAGTAAAATCAACGAAGCGAATGTAAAATTATCCGGGAGAAAGTAAAATTTGCGGGGAGAAAATAAAATTAGTGGGACGAAAGTAAAATTTGCGGGGCAAAAATAAGATTAGCGGGGCGAAAGTAAAATTAGCGGAGGGAAAATAAAATAAGCGGGGCAAAACTAAAATTTGCGGGGCGAAAGTGAAATTCGTACGGCGAAAGGAAAAGTTGCGGGGCGAAAGTGAAACATGCGAGGCGAAAGTAAAAATTAGTCGATCAAAATTCGAGGCGCGAACAAGACTATAGAAAAATGCGTCAGACCAGCTTTTCAGCGCCAAAAAGTGGCCAAGGCCGAGAGTGTAACAAAATACTATATGCAACACCGCACGAAAGTAGATATTTCCCTCAGGTAATTACTGCTTTTGCGAGGACATTTTTCCCTCTGGTGATTAACGGCCTCGCTTCGCTTGGGCAGTAACCGCACCCTCTGGAAAAATCTTGTCGACCGGGCAGTAAACCCATTTGTGGTAAAAATCTGCTCCTGTCGCCCCTTGTTGCATAATGTATTATTTTAATACCTGAAAATTGTAGATTCTCTATCAACAGGTATACATTCTTTGGATCAGATATGATGAATGTTGTGTACATCATCAGTGTTTTTACAGAATCATCAGGAGGGCTAGAAAACAACTGGACACCACCTTATTCTGAAAACCACTCGGTTTTCATTCCAAATCATATAACAACCCTGATAAATAATTGGGATGCTGGGGAGCAGACAAGGATCAAGGATCTTGGACACCATGCGTATGTGCCTCCGAGTCCTGCAGCATATAATAACCAGCATCATCTACTTGCACCAGGACCACACGGTGAGTTAAAAATGAATTTATTTTTTGATAAAAATTTAAACAAAAAATTTGGCAAAAAATATTTCTTTGTCTGAAAATTAATTTTCAACAGAAAATGCAACTATTTTATTTTCTGTAAAAAATGTATCTTTTTTTAATGACAAATGAAATTACTTGGATGCCATTCCAACTGGTTTATGAAAAATTTGTTATCCTGCTAAAAGCTTAATGCTATTTTAGTTCAAAATTGTTAGATTCAAAATTAAACTGAAAATTCGTTTCTTCTCAGTAAAAATTAATTTTTTACATTTTAAATGTAACCGTTTCATCTTGATTAAAATGTTTCTTTTCAAGTTAAAATTAAATCATTTAAGTTTATAAGAAACTGAATTATTATGGGGCTATCAGAATAGCTACTTAGTTTCAGCTGCCACCGACAGATGCTGCTCTTGTTAGTTCTGACCGTCGAGGGGTCCCTGTTTTAACGACTGAGTCGGCTACAAGTTTTAATATAGATGGCGCTCGTTGGATCGAGAATTCCCGTTAGTTTTCGAAACTTCTAGAAATATAGTTCAGCTATGTAAGCTAGGGAATTCTCGAAGCTTCTAGAAACTTGGACCTAATGATATTTATAGATGAAATGCTTATTTATCCTGAGTTCATGGAAATAGGAAGGAGGTGGAACTCTGGATTACAGGCCACGATACCCAACTTAGATTGCTTAGTAGATTTAACTTTGTTCAAAATAATGAGATTTAAATTTCTTGATATTTAAAAATAGGCTAGACACACACACACACAAATTTGTCTGTGCATATAAGATAGGTAAAACGTACATTCGCCTTCCTACTTTCATTTTCCTGTATTAAAAGCGTAAACAATTTTAAATTCGAGAATAACAAATTTTGTAATAACAAGAGTATATGGCAATTTTGAAAAGAGTTAAATAAATTAATAAATTGTTATAATTCACATATATGCATAAAATAAATCATATCTTCAATTTATTTTTTTTTATGGAAGTACATGAATTTGACTCATCATGTTTAACCGCCTTAGAGATATTTTTTTCGAACTAAAGAACTAAATTTTGGTCCTCTTTTCTCGGAAAAATTTGTCTTGCATTTTATATGTATTGAAATAGCTTACTAGTTTCACATGACTGCAGAAATTTGTCAACAATTAACATTTAGTTTGTTATAAATAATTTTAATGTGAAAAAGACAATATTTATCCAAAATTCATGAATCCAATATTTTTCAAAATGTGAATTTCGAAAATCTAAAAGTTGTGCTGAGTTGTGCTAGGCGTTCAAACAATTATTTTACTATAAACTTTTTACTCAGGTCTACATTTTTTGGTTAAATACACAACTTTCAGATTTTAGTTTTTCACATTTTGACATTTTTGTGACTCAAAACATTATTTCGAGAAAAAAGTAGATTTTTCTCCAAAAATAGAGATATGAGTAGTAAATGTATCAGAGAACAGTTATCATGGCGCGCCCAGCACAACCTAGCAAAAATTTCAGATTTTTAAAATTTTCATTTTTGAAACCTTTTGAGTCAAAAAATTATTTGCACAAAAAAACGATTTTTTTAACAAAAACTATGTTTATAGCAAAGTGTCATAAGAAAGATATTCCTAGTCAATTTCGTAAAAAATTGATGCTATTTGTTGATTAATCTAAAAGCTGTAATTGTTTGAGAAAAATTGTTCAAAAATCTTTTCAAATAAAAAAATTAATTTACTTTAAATTTTATACAAAAACAATGTATTTTTATTTACTGATGTATATAAATAACTTTTGCTTATTAATGTGTTTATTACGCAATAATTTTTTTAAATCATATTTAGTAACTGTTAATTGAATCCAGAAATGACTTGTCTAATTAATCTGAAAATATTTTTAGAAAGTACACATGAATGTTTTCAAAATTACCAAACGTTTTTTTTTAGAATAAGACAGGTTTGAAATTTTCTCCGGAATTTGAAAAACATTTGTTATTCTCTTAAGCCTCGCAATGTTCTTTAAAAGCTTCTTTTATTCGAAATATTAAAAAATCTACATTTTATTTCAAAACTTCTAAAGTCTGGAAATATATTTAGAATTATTAAAAGTTTTACTAATATTTCTTAAATTTTCATAAATTAAAACAAGCTCTTTACAATCTTCCAGTTCCTTTTTTTCCCTTTCTTGATATCTTTAAATCTTAAATTATTGTTTAAAATTAATGGTCGTCCAAAAGGATGGATTTTCAACAAAACAGTTTGGTTTGAAATTTGACGATCTGGATAAAAATTGATCTTTTTTAATTAAAAATTCAACTACATGATTGAAAGTTGAACTACTTTGTAAAATATTATTATTTTTTAGGATTATCGTATTTCGTAAAAAGGGTAAACATTTTTTTGAATATATCTTTTTTTATTAAAAATTCATTCTCCTATTTGTAAATTTAACTATTTAGTAGAAAATTGATCTTTAATGTTGAAAAATCATTATTTTGACTGACTAAAGTATTTTGCCAAAAATTCGTAAAGAGGTATAGGTGTAAGGAGAAAAGTGGAACATACTGGAGGTTTATGTGAACGATGATATACAGAAGAAAGCAGAACAGAAAGAAATTATGAAAGATAATAAATAAGAGATTGAGATTATAATGAAAGGAGATTTAAATGCAAGAACAGAAGACAGAGGAAGAAGGAAAAGGGGAGAAGTGAGAGGAAGGAAATCAAAAGATAAGGAACTGAATGGAGAGGGAAAAAAGTTGTTCAAGAGATTGGAGGAGTTGGGATGGATCATCTTAAACGGGATGATGAGGTATGAGAGAAGCTCAAGAAACTAGAGGTAGAAGATTATATTAAATCGGATCACTTTCTTTTAATGGTGACATTAGGAGGACAAAAAATTATTAGGAATAAGGATAAAAAGAGAGCAAAGGTGAAAAGAGCAGGAGAAGAGTATTGGTCAAAGGAAGGAAAACATCAGTTTAAAGAAATTGTCAAAAATATCAAAATGGAAGAGGAAACTGTGGACGAAGAGATGGAAAAAATGACAGGGGAAATAAAAAGAGGATTAGAGTTGCGCTAACAAAAATAAAGTTAGTAAAGAAGGGAATAGAGGTGGATGGGATAGAAATTGTAAAGGGAAAAAAAGTTGTCAGAAGAATTAAGAGAGTAGGGAAAAAAAAGGAGTAGAGGCAAGTATGGGAGAAAAAACGAGGAGTAAACTAAATTGTGTGATAAAAAAAGAGAAGCAAAATAAAAGGTTTGAATAAGAGGCAGCCAAGGCTAGGACGGAAGAGAAGGTTTGAAATGTGGTAAATAGAGAGAGAGAGAGAGAGAAGAAAAGGGAAATGGGTAAATCAGGATATTAAAATGGTGGAGTAAAAAATATTTTTTGGAATTGCTACGAGGAGTTGAGAGAAAACTCAGGGAAGGAAAAAAACATTCTAAAGAAATAGATCAGGAAATCACGGTGGAGATGAGAAAAATATTCAAGGTGTTAGAAATAATGAAAAATTAAAAAGCACCTGATGTAGATGAGATTGCAAATGAAGTCTGCAACGGGCATGAATAATGTGTAATAGAGTATTGAGAGGAGATGTGTGGATGGAGAAGGAATGGGTGTGATGGACAACATATTTGTTCTGAAATATCTAGTAGATAAGAAGATTAAAAGGCAAAAAGGCAGCGATAGCGATATTTGTGGACTTCAGTGCGGCATTTTACTCATTAGAACGAGGCGAAACAAAAAAGTTATGTGGATAAAAGATATAAGAGAGGGATTAATAAAGAGAGTATCGGTAATTTTTGAAAAAAAAGCAGTGTAAAGGTAGGAGAGCAAGTAGAAGATAGTTTCTGGTCTGTGAAACGGAGGAAGGCAAGGATATCCTCTGAGCTCACTTTTATTTAATATATTAATATCAGACCTAAAGAAGAAATTAGGAGAAAAGGTTTGGGAGGAGTTAGGATAGGGAAGAAAAAGGTATATACACTGACTAATGTAGACGATATAGTGTTGATGGCAGAGGATAAAGAATGTAAGGCGGGCTTAGTTACAGGATTAGAGAAATAATCAGATGCGAAAAAGTTGAATTTAATTGTAGAGAAGACACTGATAATGAAGTTTAGAAAAGGAGGTGGCAAAAAGGAAGAATTTGTCTTCTACCCCGGTGTCTATTCCT
>NC_046657.1:36889862-36895101 GCF_010883055.1 Belonocnema kinseyi
AAGGGGGATTAAAATAATAATAAATATTAAAATTTGTACTTTATTCTGAAATATCTTAATAAACAGTCTTGGACTAAGGTACATTAATTAGTAAGACATACAATTTTACGCGAATTTGGAAGTTAAATTTCTAGATAAAAGTTAATTATCCAATAAAAAAGACGAATTCTTAAAAAAAAATAGTTAAATTTGAAAGTAATTAGATGCATTTTCAACTAAAATGATGAATCTTCTGACATAAAAATGAATTTATAAAATTAAGTTCAGATTTTAACCAGCTAGTACCATGTCGAACCAAAAAAGGTAACATTTTTACAAAAAGAGATAAATGTTCAAATCGAAGACGCATTTCCATCAACAGAATTTAATTTTTAAACACAACAGATTGTTCATTTAAAAGAGAGAAAACAACTTAATGACAGAATTTTCAACCCACAAAGAAGAACTTTCAACGAAAGAGTTGAAATTGTTAAATTTTTAAAATAAAAGTTAAATTGTTAACTAAAAGAACAATCACATAGAAAAAATATAATACCAGACTTTTCCACCGAAAAAAATAAACTTTATTCCAAAAATCAACGAATAATATTATTCTAATTAGTTCAATTTTAAGTTAAGTCATTGAAAAAAAAGACAAATTTTAAATTAAATAGTTGATATTTCAAAGAAAAATAATCAATTTGTTACCAAAAATTAAATCTAATAAATTTTAGTTTAAAGATTTAGTTCGTATTTTTAAAAAATATACAATTTTCCAACTAACTGGTTTATTTTTAAATCTAAAAAAGCAAATTTTCATATAAAATGATGCAACTTTAACTATAATATTTAATTTTTAGCAAGAGTTGAATTTTTGAAAAAGAACATCAATTTTCAACAAAAAGACTAAATTTTCTATCAAAAAAGGCTAATTTTCAAAAAGAAATGATGAATTTTCAAACAAATAATTAAAACTCTAACTGAAATATTGAATTCTTCAACCGAATAAGGAGATCGTTTAACAAAACTTGGAATAGATCAATATCCGGCTCACAAATTGATTTTTAAAAACACAGAAAATACGACTCTTATACAAAAAATTAAATTTTCAACAAAAAAGATCATTTCCAATAAAAATAGCTGTAAGAAATAAGATTATGATTTTTAACCAAAAATATTATTTTCAGTTAAATACTGCAATTTTCAACAAAATGTAGCATTTTTAATCCAAAAAGAGGATCTTTCATGAAAACAGTTACAAATTTGACCTAAAAACTGGCTTTCTAACAAAATAGTTCAATTAGTAATAGATTTTATGCTTTCAAGATGATTCATTTTGATAAAAAGAGATATTTCGGGTTTCACTCGTGTAAAAAACTACTGATTGTTTGCCGACATTTCCTGAACATTGCAGTTCACGTCTTCAGGGCTGACCTGAAACTGAGGTATCAGGTCATGTTGTTCTTCCGAAATATCTCTTTTGATCAAAATAGTTCCAGTTTCAACAAAATAATATAATTTTTAACTGTTTTTTAAATTAATTATTCATCACTTGGATGTAGCATAAAAGCTAAAATGCGATAGGTGCTAATCATACATGTTAATGAAAACCAATTGATCTTCAGAATTGGATCATTCTAATGCGCGATTTTTTGCGATAAAATAAAAATTCCGTAATCTTCATAAAAGCATTTCATATAATTTTAATTCAATTTCCGGATAAAGTTCATTAGCCGGAATTTCTTCTGAGCATATACGTATCACCCAAGCGCCTTCTCATAAAATAATCACTAAATGCGTTTTTGTTTCCACATAGAATGTTATAGGCTTCATCTGGATCCATTTCGCTAACGGGGTTGGTGAGTATGTTTATTTTCCCTCGTTTTCCGGCTGGACCAGGATGTATAAATTCGTTTATTATTATTTTTGATAATAAGAAAAAAAATTATACCTCCTGGTCCATCTGGAAAACGAGCGAGAATAAACATACTCACCAACCACGTTAGCGAAATGGATCCAGATGAAGCCGATGACATTCCATGTGGAAACAAAAACGCAGTCAGTAAGTGCTTTATAAGAAGGCGTTTGGGTGATACATATATGCCCAGAAGAAATTCCGGTTGATAAATTTGATCCGGAAATTAAATTAAGATTATATGCAATACTTTTACCTGGAAGTATAAATAGTTCGTGCAAACTGTTTGACCACTTTTTAATTTTTGCACTAATTCCCGGCCGTCGCTATTTTCTGATATTACTATAATTTGAGTTTCGGTTAAGTGGTCCCGGATAATACCATATTTATTTTTTAAATAAAATTTCTCGATCTGGACGAAACTTGTATAATCGAAGTTCAAGTACGCATTTCTCATTTTTGAAGGACTAGAATAGATAAAATTGTAATTCGAAGTACTGTTGAATAAGGTGTCTGCCAGGAGTAGACGAGGGCTTGAAATGCAGAGATGACTTGACAGGAGAAGAAGGCATGACAGGAGAAGAATGCATTGCAGGGTAAAGGCTCCATGCCATGAGCAGACTACATAGCGGCATAATGATCGATGGCATGAGAGTATGCTATGCCAGAAGCACACGAAGAAGGGGAACCAGGAAATTCGGGTCCATAAGGAAGTCTGTCGAATTGTACACTCAATTCTGGAACAAAAATATTGCATTTGTTTAGGGAGTAAAATGATTAGATTATTTAATTGAAAGTTAAAATTAGTTTTGGAAAATATGCAGAACATAAAATATAATATTTATAGACTCGTAATATTCCCTAAACGAATTTTAATTGAAAAATTGCTAGCTTTAACCTAGATTTTCTAAGGTAAAACATATGTTTAACAGTTTCTGTATATTTTTCCTATATTTTCTAAGGATTTTTCTTTAATTAGAAAAAAATTTATTCCTGTAGACATAGGCAGGAAATTTTTATTTAATTCCATCACAAAAATTGAGCCTATTACTTCAAAATTATGGTGTGCCGAAATACTGGATTTGAGTTTGCCATTGCTGAAAATAACTTTTTTCGCTAATACTTTTAAAACGTAATTATTTGTTAAACGTTGTTTCTAGATAGAATTTGCCGACCTAATGAAAAAATATTTAAGAAATGGCACATACAGATAAACTTGTCCTAACCAACCAGAGCAGATCCAGAAAGAGCTAATCCTCTGCTCTGATTGGTTAATAATCTAAATACTCTCTACGTTAAGAAGTGTGTGGATCGCTCTTAAATAAAGATACACCACGGCATATGTAATATAAACTATTTATAAAATTTAAAAAAATGTAACTGCACAAATTGAATATTTAAGTTTACTTTCAGTTTATTATACTGAGACTTTCTTTCTATTTAAAATTCCGTTTTATCTGAGTTTCCCGAATATCCAGGATGGTGCGGGTCCACAATGATTAAAATTCAAACATAGAGATCGATCCTTTTGAATTATATATTATATGTATTATTATAATATAGATTTGATATAATAATGTTGAACATAGTAAACAAAAGTTCACATTTTAGACAAAATCGAGAGCGAAGCGTGAGATATGTAATAAGAATGTGTCCGTTAAAGACGAAGGAGCTTTAACAAAAGAGAATTCACAATCCCAAAATTACAAATGTCAATGTGTTCACCTTTAATTATAAAGGGCCTGCGCACAAATGTGTGCGCGCTCAAACTTGCGAGCCGCGCGCACAGCGTTCGCGGGCACATTTTTAATACTAAGATCCCCCAATTTTTTAAATCTGAAAAAATTCACAATAATAACTCTTTGAGTGGCTATTCTGTATTTTTTAAATCAGATAGTACTTGAATTTAACAGAAAATTCCAAAAACAATTTTGAAAATTTTGAAAATTAAATTTTTATATTCTCATCCTTATGAGAAGGTATTGGTTTTATGTAAAATTTCACTTTGTCAGTTTTTATCAAATCTCCACGTTTTGAGACCCCTAGAGTCAGAAAAAACCATTTTTACGCAAGTGTTTGTCTGTCTGTCTGTATTCTGTAGTCTATAGTCTGTATTCTGTAGGCACTATAGCTTTCGAAAAATTGATCAGATTGGATTGTGCTTTAGCACACTTCTTAACGCCTAAAAAGAAAGAACAAGTTCGTAAACCAACTATTTTGGATTAATATTCAAAAAATTAGGCGCATTTTGAAAATGTTTTAAATCGCATTTTTTCATTATTTCATAATTCTAAGTACGGTTATTCATAGTACTTAGAAACTCAAAAAATTTATCCTAATGACTTTTTTCTATAAAAAGAAATTTACCAGAGTTAGAGCATTTTAAAAATACAAAAAACAAAGTAAAATGAATATTTTAAGTCAAACAACGCATGATATGAAAAAAAATCAAAAAAAGAAAAACATTGGGTTTTAAAAGCCCTACTAGATGAACATAATAACTTTTTTAGTTTGGTCGAAAAGTTGAAAATTCAAAATTTGATCGTAACAAAAATAATGAAAAATCATAAAACTTTATTTTTGGTCAAACTATGCAAGATAAGAAAAAAATGTGCGCCCTGGTAAGATTTACAAATTTGTTATGAATGACTTTTTGACTGGCCGCGTAGTTTTTGTTTCCAGTCGTAAAGAACAAGATAAAAAATAAAAAAATCAATCAATTTTGGACCAAAGACACAAAATACGAAAAAAATGAGACAAAACTTGTTTATCCAAAAAAGTGCTATCACTTTTGATAGGACACGTCTTTTTTGTTTTAATTGTAAAGAATAAAATTAAAAATGAAAATATTAAATTTTTTTGAAAAAACGACACAAGGTACGAACTGAAATTAATTTTCCCAAAAGGATTATTTTGATAGCAAAATGTTTAGAATATAATTATTTCCCATCGTTATCAAATTATTTAAATTAAAATTGTACTTTATATCATTAATATTTAGAAACATTCGTAAAAAATGTTATGAAATAAAATAAATTATTTGAATATTTTGATTCACTAAGTATTTTGTACCAAAAGTGTTGAATTCCCAATCCAAAAGCGTCAATTATCTACAAAAAATATGATTTTTTTAAAGAAAAAGACGAATTTTTAACAAGAACAATGTTCTTTTTAATGTAAAATAAAAATGGAATCAGCGAATTCAAAGTTTAAAAAGTATTTTTCAAAAAACAGAAAATGAGTATTTAACTAACAAGGAAACTATCCCAGGTGTCCCTCACCGATTTTGATGAAACTGCAATATGTTGTAGTACATCGAAAAATAAGAGACACGTATTTTTTTTT
>NC_046657.1:36895201-36908083 GCF_010883055.1 Belonocnema kinseyi
ATAAAAAAAAATACGTGTCTCTTATTTTTCGATGTATTACAACATATTGCAGTTTCATCAAAATCGGTGAGGGACACCTGGGATAGTTTCCTTGTAAGTGAATCCTGATAAAAATTATGATTTTTAGCAAAGTAGTGTGCGTGGCCCGGTGTCGAGTGGTGCGTCAGAGGGATTGAAGAATCTGGTAAAAGGAAGCGACAAGGCATGGGAAAGAGCGTCCAGTGCAAGAGAGGGGGAGGATCTCTTAAAGAGGAGAAGAGACAGCAAAGAGAGTCCGGAGAAAAGCGTTCTAGAGCGTCTCTTTAAAGAAAGCGTACCAACACGTACCCCCCCCCCTCCCTTCAAAAAATGGAGTGCCAGGCAAAGAAGAGGGCGCTCGGGGTTGTGATAGGCGAGGTGTGAGGTTTGTGGGAGGACGTGAGGGGGGTTATGGAGAAGATGGAAGGAATAAGGGAGGACCTGGCGGTAGGAGATGAGAGAGGAGAAAAGGAGGTAAAATAGCTGATGGGGAAAGTAGACGGATTGCAGAGAGGGACGGTGCCGGTAAGGAAGGAAAAAATGATAAAATTAAGGAGATATAAGAACATACTAGGGTGTGGAAGAAAAGGGCGGAAAAAAGGCTTGAGAAGGTGGAGAGCAGGTCGGGAATGGAAGCAGTTAACAGAGGGGAGGGCGAGAAGCAAGCTATTTGAGAGAGGGTGGAGAATATGATACAAGATGAAGTTGGTGAGCGTAGGATTGAAAAGGAGGAGAGAGCGGCCAGGAAAAGAATAAGGGCAATGTAGTTAAGTGTGGAGAGAAGACAAATAGGAAAAATAATATAGTAATAAGAGGATTGAAGCTAAAGAGCGGGAAAACAAGAAGGAAGTGCAAGCTCTGCTACATAGCATAGGGTGGGTTAAAGGCAAGTTAGGAAAAGTTAGGATGGAGAGGAGAAAGAAGATTGTAGTGGCGGTGGTGGAATGGGAGAGCTCGGAAGCAAAATTGAGGGTAATATGTAACAAAAATAAGATAATGAACAAGAAGGTTTTCATCGATCAACTTTTGACGTGGAAGGAAAGGGATTTGCAGAGAATTTTAAACAACAGGGCTAGGAAGGAGAGAAGTTTGTGACTATATTCAATAAGGATGGGATGGAAAGGGTTAAAAAAAGGGTAGAGGACTTACTAGAAGTGAGAGAGATCAGGGTATGGCGGTACTGGTTGGGGACATTAATTCGAGAAATGTGGGGAAGGGACCTGTACCGGGAAGGAGAAAGCTTTTAAAGAAAATCGAAGGATAGGATAATAAATAAAAAGGGAGAGATACTAAGAGACTGGATGGCGGACAGAGGCTGGGCGGTGGCGAATGGTATGATAACAGGGGACGAAGAGGAAGAATACACGTATGTGAGTAAGATTGGGGTATCGGTGATAGACTATGTGATCATAAATATGTAAGAGTGGGAGGAGAAAGAGAAATTCTCAGTGGAAGGGAGGGTGGAATAAGATCATCAGCCATTAAGTTTGTGGATAAAGGGGGAGGGTGGCTGATGACAGGGTGGAAATGGAGGGTCGTTAGAGGAGAGGGTGTCATGGACGAGAGAGACGATAGAGAAGTATCAGGAGCAGTTGTGCAGTGTTACCTTCGAGGGGGAGACGGTGGACGAGATATGGTAGGATCTAAAAGAGAAAGTAAAAGGAAGTGTGAAAAAGAAAGTATTTAGAAAGAAGGATAAATTAAAATTAAAATTATTTCTTGAAAAAAAGATTCTACTCCATCTTCGCTCCATTGGGAATCTAACCACAAACCTTCTTATTTCCGGTCAGGTGCTTTTCCATTAAGCTATTAGAGGTATCAGAATAAGAACTCTTATTTCAAGAACATAACGCTAATTTTTTAGCTAGGTGTTAATGGTACAAGTAATTATTTCATAATTTTTTAATTTATCTGCTATGTCATCAGAGATTGTACCTTACCGACAGTAGATCAACCCTCCAAACCATGAAGGCAGAAAATCTACAAAATATCGATCAAGTTAAGAATCTTCAATAACAGAAAATGCTTAACGTCTTAATAAGACTAGATGGAAAATAATATTTTTAAATTAAAATTAAAATTATTTCTTGAAAAAAAAAGATCCTACTCCATCATTAGCGTTATGTTCTTGAATTAAGAGTTCTTATTCTGATCCCTCTAATAGCTTAATGGAAAAGCACCTAACCGGAAATCAGAAGTTTTGTGGTTCGATTCCTAATGGAGCGAAGATGGAGGAGGATATTTTTTTCAAGAAATAATTTTAATTTTAATTTAAAAATATTATTTTCCATTTAGTCTTATTAAGACGTTAAGCATTTTCTGTTATTGAAGATTCTTAACTTGATCGATATTGTGTAGATTTTCTGCCTTCATGGTTTGGAGGGTTGATCTACTGTCGGTAAGGTACAATCTCTCACGACATAGCAGATAAATTTAAAAATTATGAAAGAAGGATAAAGGAGTGGTGCAGCCGTGGTGGGATAGAGAATATAAAATGATGAAGGGAAAGGTGAAAAAGAAGTACAGGAAAAGGAAAAATAGCTGGAAGAGAAGTTTAGAAGTGTAAAAACAGAAGGAGACGTGTGGAAAATAATCAATAGGTTTAAGAAATGTAGTTTGAGGATAAGTGAAATGATAGAGAGTCAATGAAAAAATCTAGTTTTTAATTTTCCATTTTTTTGAAGATTTATCAAAGTAAAAATTAAATTTTTAACTAAAAAAGTTTAATCTACTACCAAAAATACAGATTTTGAATTAAATATGAGACCTTCTTTGATAAGTTCTAAGATTAGAAAACAAATTACATTTACAACAAAATGGAAAATATAAATTCTCAACAAGAAGTGTAACACTTGATACTTTTACTAAAAAATACATTACATTTAAATGAAATCTGCTAAATGAAAAGAAAAAACGCCGTAACTGTAAAAGATTAACGTTGGTGCAAAATTAGATTAGCTAGAATTTAGGTGAACAATAATCATAAAAATAAATGTCTTACGAACCTGGTTAAAGTCGTATCCGAAAAAACGGAACTTTCAACTAAAATGGTGCCCTTATATCAAAAAAATAATTTTTCAATAAAATATGTAGTCTTTGATATAAAAAAGTTAAATCCTTAACCAAAAATAGTGTAGTTTAATTTTTTATTTTAATTTAAGGCTACGAAAATTAGTTTTAAAATAAATAAAATAAATCTTGAAATAAATAGAATCAATGTCTATCCTCAAAAAAATGTTCCGCAAAATAAGGAATAAATAAATTTGTAATTTAAAAAATTAATTTTCAATCAAAAGAACGAACTATTTTTGAACTGAAGAAATCAAATTTTATTTCAAACTATTTATGTGTCTCCAAAGAAGGAAAACAATTTAGTTTTCAGCTAGAGAAATAAGTTTTTAATAAAATAAAATAAATTTTTATCGAAAATAGTTGCAATTTTACCCAAACAAAAGAATTTTCATCCAAAGAGATTGAATGCCTACACACAAATTTAACTAAAAATGTAGTTAAATATTTAATAAAAAATTAATTTTTAATAGAAAAGAACTGATTTTTAACCAATGAACTGAATTTTGGACCAGAATGACAAATTTTCTACCGAAAAAGGATATTTTTTACAAAATAGAGAAATTTTCAACTAAAAAGTACACAATTTTAACTAAACATGAAAACTAAATTTTGAAAACTAAAGTGTAAAGGTTTAAAGTGGAATTTTCTATATTATAGGATCAATACCATTTTTACTATTATATTTTTCCGTAAAAAATTATTCTGTAACATCCATAATAACATTTTTGAATGTAAACCGAGTTTTTTTTAAAGACCTACCAAAAAGGGTTCATAGCCAATCAATACGCTAATTAATTCCCGATAGAAAAAATTATCTTTTAAATATATTTTTTAGTTACAAAAATGGTCAACATTATGCTTTCTCAACCTTGGTCCTTCTGCACTTGAATAAAGTACGACGGACGGACGAACAACCGACCGTATTTATGAGTTTTTTGGGATGCAATATTGTACGCCAGGTTTCCACAAACCGCTTTCAATTTTTTATTTTTTAACAGATAAATAAAAAGAAATGAATATAAATTTGTCTGAGGATAAACAGAGTGTTGAATTATACATTAAAATGTCTATAAATGTGAAAAAGTATGAAAATATGCCCTGGTGGACCTAGTGACCACAACCTTTGCCATGTGGTCACTATACGGTGAGACAGTTGCTTAACCCTTCCGTTCACAAGGTCAGTTTGTGTATATCTGCACATCTAGATTTCAACGTGCGCATCTGGAAGTGTGCCATATGTTCGCTTGCACATATGGGATACTTCCAACTGTACACGTCAGAATGTAGACGTGTCTTGTTATACCCATGACTTGAAGCTTAACAAATCTGCCTTCAAATTATAGATATAATATATTATTATATTTACCAATACAGCTAAGGTTTACCGCTGAAGATAAGAGCAGAGAATTGAAAATCCTTATCTTTTTCAATTTAATAAAAAACTGTTGAATGCAACAAGAAACAATTTGCTTCACAATGTAACTGATGAATGTTCTGGTGATTCATTATATTGTAAAATTGTCACTTTAGTCGCTCTAATTTCGTTCTGAAGTTTCAAGATTGTCCTCTTTAGGTATAAACGTTCCATACATGACAATGTTTATACAACCTTCTGTGTCTAAGGTAAGCTCGTTGTCACGCGGAAATTTTATATAGTGCCTTCTATAACTGATGAATCATCATCTTATCAGCAACTGTATTTAAAAAAAAATGTTAAGATTTAACGAAACAGTTCGACTTTAAATGAAAAAGGGAAATCTCAACTAGAATGTACTAGCAGTTATTTAGAACTAAAAATATTTTTGTTTGCAATAAAAAACACTTTACCTGATCCAAAGAAAAATTTTCAAAAAAATAAATTTGAAAATAATTCGTAAATTTTTGGAAATCTTTCCAAGTTTAAAAATGTTCATAATTTATGTAAAACTTTTACATTTTCTAAATATCCTTTAAACTGACTGGAACCTTTCCTAGAATTCTGTTTTAAACATTTTTGAATTTTTAAGAACATTTTGCGTATATTTTTGGACATTAGTTTATGATTAATTTTGTAAAATAAAATATAATTTAAACTTTTCTCAGATGTCTTACAAACAAATTTGATTCTCTTGAAGCCTTTAGGGATTCTTGAAAAATTTTACTTACTTGTTTAAAATGTTCAAATGTGTACATTTTTTTAAATGTTGTTCACATCTTCATTATTTTTATACCAGTTTTATCTTCCAAAAACGTCTAAATATCATTAACCTTATTTAAATTTCTACTTGTATTTTTTAATCTTGCAAAATTGCAAAATTTGCCTTTAAGATCTTCTAAATTATTTTTCACAGATTTAGGCAATTTTTTAAAAGCTTCGAAAATCTGTATTAATATTTCCTTACAATTAATTTTGCAAAATAAAGAATGTGTTAAAATGTTTCCTCGAATTTTTGGAAATATTTTGATCTTTAAATCTTTAAAGATGTTAAACAATTCTACAGATCAGGTAATCCCAGAAATTCCGGGAAAACCTGATAGGGTCAGGGAATTTTCAAAAAACTAAAGTTGAAATTTATTTCATTATTATAGTTAAACTTCGCAACTATTTGGTTAAAAAATAATCTCTTTTGTCTGAGAATATTCACTATTTTGATGAAAATTCATCTGTTTTGGTTAAATTTAACTATTTTTGGTAGAAAATTTTAATCTTTTTTTTATTATTAAAAAAATACTGCTTTGTTAAAAATCCGGTGTTTTTTTTGGCTGAAAATTTATTTTTTGAAAATTTAAACTATTCTAATTTTAGTTGAAAATTGATCTTTTCCTTGTGGAATTTTATGTAGTTTTTCGAAAAGAATTTTTTGGTAGAAAATTAATCTTTTGAGTTGAAAATTCAACTAACTATTTGGTTCAAAATTCATCACTTCAATTAAAAATGAAGAATTAAAAAATTGTGATATTGTAGCAATCCTGAATTAGGCTCTATTTAGTGCGAATAATATGTTTTCTATTACTTTGACTTCTTTTACTATTTAAATTAAGCGCCGATCTAAATTTGAAGTGATACATTTTCCCGCGAAATTTCAATTATTTAATTATAATTAATAAGGATAGGAAATAGGATTTTTTGAATTCTGATTAAAAATTATCATAAACGCGCATTAAATGTCTAAAGCACATAAATGTCGAGCTGGGTAGGCTATTATTAGGTAACTTTTGTACATTAGACGAAAAACAATTTGAGTATACGTTTCTTGAGGGGAATTAAAATAAAAGAATAATGAACAATTAAATGTGCACTTTATTTCTGATATATGAATAAGCAGTCCTGGAACGAGATACATAAATTAATGACACACACACATTTTTACGCAAAAATAGAAAAGTTAAATTTCTATATGAAAAAATATATTCTCAACTAGAAAAAGACGAATTTTTCACAAAATTGTTAAATTTGCAACCAAATAGATGAATTTCAAACTAAAATAATGAATCTTCTACCAAAAAAATGAATTTACAAGAGATGAGTTCAGATTACGACCAGCTAGTTTGCATTTTGAACCAAAAAAGATAAAATTTTCGCATAAAGGGATGCATTTTTTAACCAAACATGAATTTCCATCGATTGATCATTTTACAATGATTACCTAGCACAAAGTACAGTACCAAACTTTTCTATCCGGAAGAATACACTTGAAACCAAAAATTAAAAAAAATTATCTTGAACAATTAAATTTTTAATTTGAAAAATATATTCTCCACCAAGAAAATACAAACTTTAAACAGAATACATGAATTTTCATATAAATAGTTAAATTTTCAACCAAATAATACCAAACTTAATTCAAAAATTGAACAGTCAATTTTTTAGTTCAAAATATAATTTTTAAATAAGAAAAGGAAAAATGTATGCAAAAAAAGAATTTTTAATTAAATTGTTAAAACTGTAAAGAAAAAGGATACATTTTGCACTTAAAATTAAAGCAAATCATTTTTAGTTAAAGATTTAATGTATATTATTTACCAAAAATACAATTTTTCGCCGAACTAGTTTAATTGTAAACCCAAAAAAGAAGTTTTCATAGAAAATAATGTAACCTTAAATATTATATTTAATTTTCAACTAGAGTTAAATTTGTTATCAAAAAGATAAATTCTTAAAAAATAGACTAATTTAAAAAAAAAAGAAGAATCTTCTACCATATAATTGACTCTCTAAAGGAAATATGTAATTATTCAACCAAATAAAGATATAAATTGTTAACAAGAAATAAAATAGTAAAGTTTCCAGTTCAAAGATTCATTTTGAGCAACATGAAACAAAACGAATTTTGAACAATGACATTTTCAACAAAAAAGGTTAAATTTCTACCAAATGGGATCACTTTTGAATCCGAAAATATACGCCTTCAACAAAAGAGTTAATTTCCAACCAAATAGTACAATTTCAAAATCAAATTTTGAACTACAAACAAGTCGAATTTTTAATACAACAGATTCACATTCAACCACGTTGTTAAATTAATTTTTTATTAATAAAAGTGTTTCTGTATATTGAATTCGTTGAAGTATTGGTCGCAACTTACGGATTTTTCATTGAAGACGATGCAGAACATTTTTTAAGAATGCTTAGTTTTGAAATGTCAATATGGATCTACTAGGTCTGTTCAAAAAATACGCGGATTATGGTCATAAAAAAATGTACTTTATTTGGAAGTTACACGTCTGGGTCTCCTTAAAAATACTCTCCTTTATCCCAACGGTGTTTCTACTTGTTGAAACAGTCCTGGTACGCTTCTTTTGTGATGGCTTTCAGCTCCTTCGTCGCATTTGCCTTAATCTCCGAAATCGTCTCAAATCTTTTTCCTTTGAGGATTTTTTTTAGTTTTGGGAACAAGAAAAAGTCACAAGAAGCAAGGTCAGGTAAGTATGGGGGGGGGGGGGGGGGGGGGGGGGGGGGGGGGGGGAGAGGAAGAACAGTAATCGAGTGTTTGGCCAAAAACTCACGAGTTCTGAGTGCTGAGTGAGCTGGAGCGTGGCACAAATTTCGCAGTGACGCGGTGCATCTTTAATCCTTCGGTAAAAATCTCGTAACAAGATACAACTGATATCCCACACTCTTCGGCAAGCTCCCTAATGATCAGACGTCGATTTTCGCGCACCAGGGGGTGGATTTTGTCAACGTGTGGGTCATCAGTTGACGTTGAACGACGCCCAGGATGCTCATCATCGTCAATCGACTGTCGGCCACCCTTGAAACGTTAGCTACTTGAAACATGCAGTACGCTTCATGGCAACAACACCGTAGGCCGTGTTGCGCATGGCAAATGTTTCAGTTGCAGATTCCCTGAGTTTCACCCAAAATTTCACAGCAATTCGTTGCTCTTTCTGGTTGTCCATTTTACAATCCGACAAACAAAAAAAACACTCTTTACTTAAAACTGTGTAGCTCATAAACAAATGAAGATATCTGCGACTGGAATACTGCGTTTTAAACAGCTGATCTGTACGAACTTAGCGACACCAAGCGGATTCTCTTGAAACCAACTCGAGCCGCGAAATTCAAATAGTCCGTGTATTTTTTGAACAGACCTCGTATTCGGTCATCACTTGGACGTGGCATAAAAGCTGACACACTAAAGATGCTGCTCATAAAAATCTATGAAAAACAATTAAGCATCAAAATCAAATCATTCTAATGCAGATTTTTTGGATGAAATGAAAAATCCGTAATCTTTAAAAAAGCTTTGCATATAGGTTTTCTTCAACTTTTTCGTCGAACCTTTCGACCGACATCTTCCATGGGGACATATTCAACACCGACAGGCAGCTTCGTATAAAACTGACTGAAAGGTACTCCACATGGAACGTCAAGGGCTTCTTCGTTACTCACTGTGTCAACCTCGTTATTTCTTACGTTTACTTTCGATCGTAATCCGCCTGGATTCGGTGGTTTTGTAAATAGTGCACGAAAAATTGTCGGACCACGCTCTCGTTTTTGCACTAGTGCCAGGCCGTCACCATTTTCTTGTATTAACATAATTTGTGCTCCGGTTGGCTTTTCTGTGAGCGCATTATATCCATTTCTCAAAAACACTTCTCGATTGGGACGAAAATTGTATACTACAAGTTCAAGTACCCGGCTCGCATTTCTCTTGGGATAAATTCGGATTAAATGGAAGTTCTTAGGTTTAGTGTTAAATACTGCCTCATAGGGGGACACCAGAGGAGAAGACGGAGGATTGAAATGATGAGATGAGTCGACAGAAGCAGAAGACTCGGCTGGAGCAGAATGCATGACACGATAAGGTGGCATGCCATGAGCAGCATATATCTCAGGATGATTTGTCATGCCTTGAGAATTCTGCTCTCCAGCAGCATGATAAGAAATGAAACCATTAAAATCGGAACCATGACGAAGTTTCTCGAATTGTGAACTCGACACTGTAATAAGAAACAGAAGATTAAAGTTTTTCAATGTACCCATTCGTACCGTAAACTGGATCTGAGCGGCGCACTCTTGTTCGTTTTGTTGAATTTTGTCTCCAAATCAACGAACTTTTGATTAATGGAAGATCATTTCTCAACGTATGTAAAAAAGATGTAGACAAATGTTGTAAAAACATCTTTGTCCTTGAAGAGCTATGTTGAAGATAGCAATTTTTCTACAAAAATTCCGTTCATCGGATACCATAGGCATGCAGATATTATATTTGACGTTCTTAATACAAAAAAAGCGATTGAATACTATTCTTAGACGTTGTTGGGGTCACTGAATTAAAATTCCGGTTCAGTTCGACCTTAAAAGTTTAAATAATGGTTTTCTCTTTTTTGACCTTGGGATGACCTTCAAAATGACTTGTTGGGTTAAAAATGACTCCTGACTCGGATTCAGTGACCTAAACAAAACGTATTGTTATAGTGGTTTAGCTGGCTAGTTAGTTTTAGTTAGACTTAGCTAGTTCCAGAATTTTTTTTGTGGGACTGTGTTATATTTATTAAGGCCATGTGACGAGAGGGTCACGTGACTGTACCTGGTCCTCAATTTTTCTTTCTCAACTTACATCTAAACGAAATGAGGTATCTGCAACTTTTTGCAAGGATACAAACGACTCTTTAATATTTATTAACATTTCCCGAAAAAAATTTCCGCGTTATTCAAACTTTCATTTTTCAATATGGGAGAAAAATATTGAAAAGCTGTTAAACTCGTTACATGGCCTTTAAGCAAATTTTGTCATTGCAAGTATTTAAAAGTTTCTCGCAACACTGATATTAGATACGAAATATTAGTTTTAAATTTTTTAATCGCGAATCCAATATGGAATACCATAATAGGAAAAACAAATGATAAATCCAAGAATAAATAACTCAAGTGCAGCAATGCTTCTTTGAAGTGGATTTATTTTAAAAATTATAATCCGTGAAATTGGATTTGTTTTACGAACATTCACATTTTTACTTCGTATTTCTAATCAGCGACCCCGAAAACCTTTAAACACTCCTAATCCTTAAATTTGCTTTGATGATAATAATATATTAATTAAAGGATTAAAATATTAAACTTATATAAATTAAAATTAATTCCAAACAATATGTAGAACATAAAATATAATCTTCACACGTTCCTGGTGTTCGATAAACGATTTTAAAAAATCCTGGCTTTAACCTAGATTTTCAAGTTTAAAACATCTTAAATAAATGTTCCAAATCTCTTCTAGTATGTACCAAAACGGAGGATTTTCTCCTCTAATCATTTCATAACGTCTTAATTTGTTACAAACTAATTCTTGATAGCTTTAATTATTATTTTTAAAATAGTTGGGAAATATCACAACCAAAAAGATAAAAAATAATGATTTAAATATTGTTATTAAAGATTCGTTTGAAATTTTTCTGATTATCATAATAAAAAATTTTATTCTCTTAAAGCCTTTCTATATTCCTGAAAACCTTCTTTTACCGAAATATTAAAAAATCGGCATTTTGTCAAACAATTTTTTTAAAATCTTCTCAAGATTGAGATTATTTTGCAATCTTTTTAAAACTTCAAAAATTTTGAAATACCTTAAAAATAATAATAAGCTTCCCTAAAGCTTCTCTAAATTCTCCTAAGTTGGAAAATGCTTCTTAAAGTCTGCCAGTTTCTGTTTTGATTTTATCTGATATTTTAAATTCTTATTTTAAAATAGAAAATAAATAGTTTAAAATTTTTCCAAAAGTATTATTGTGAGAGAAAAATATCAACGCTAGAATTACTGCCCAACATTATCAAATCATTTACAATTAAAATTACATTTTATATCAATTACGCTTAGAAACATTCATAAGTAAATTTTATCCTAAGATAAAATAAATTATTTGAATCAATTGATTTACCAAGGATTCTCTACCATAATTATTTAATTTGGCAATGCAGAAGGACAAATTTTCAACAAAATGGTTCGATTTCCTATGAAATAGCAACATTTTTAACTATGAAAACTGAATTTTTAGGCCGGAATATTAACTTTCTACAAAAGCACATAATTTTCAACAAAGTATATAAAGTTTTAACTACAAAATAAGGATCTTCAACCGAAAATAGAATTGTTAACTTTTCAGTTAGAAATATTATTTTGCAACAAAAGAGATTAATTTTTTTCAACAAGAAGACGAATTTTCTACGGAAAAGTTAAGCTTTCAAGCCAAAAAGTTAAATATTTAAAAGAAACTATTATATGTTTATTCGGAAATGGATGACTTTCTACAAAAAAGCGAATTTTCCTTTCCAACTAAATAAATAAAAAAAGTTCAACCAAAAATGAAATCAGCGAATTTAAATTTAAAAAAACTAATTATTCTTCTTTATACATAATACGTCCGTTGAGGGTTTACATGACTTCCATTCTTTACAATCTTTCCGCCTATATATTTTTATAAAATCATATACTTACTTTTTTTAGTTTCTACTTATGGTATTATATAAACATTACTTACAATCTTTACGCTTCTGTTCTAAGCACCTTTCGTTTCCTTTTTCTTTCAATTCTCTTGTACCTCCATTTTGCCATTTTTACACATGTTTTCTTCCAATACTTTGGTACTCCTTCCTTTATCATCTTATACCGTTAATTATATTTTTATTCCTTAAACGTACCCTATCTTTCTATTAATTGTCTTTCCCTCTCCTTTTTTTCCTAATTCTTCATAGTTTGATCCAGTCCCGTATTCTATATTTCTATTATTAAAGAACCCCCTCCCTTCTTCTTCCCATTTCGTTAATTCTATCACCCTCGCACTCCTCTCTTTTAACATCAACAAACACTTTCTCGCTAACTCACCTCCCTTTCCCTTCTACAGCTTCGTCTCAAATTTTCACGCCCCCTTTCCCGCTCTGGCACCTTATATATCGGCTGACACTAATTCTTTCACCACATATCTTGGCTTTCTTTAGTCTACCCCTAGTGCCCACCTTATCTCTGCTCCATAACCTAATACCGACCATAAAATCGTATCAAATAAACACACTCTCTTTCTCCAACTTTTCTAACCTTCTTTTTCGTATTCCTCAAATCTGTTTTGTAATTCTGCTGTTTTTTATCCTCTCTCTTATATAAGCTCTATGATTTCTATTCGCTTGCAAGATACCATATATTCCAAATATTTAGACTCTTTTACTTTTTCTAACTTCATTTCCTACCCCGTCAATTTCCCCGTCAATTTCCCCGTCAATTTGATGTATGTCAGAACGACAAAAATGAGAACCTCAAGAGTCCAGCAATTTGTTCACACGCCTCCACTTGAAATTTTCCGAGAGGCAATTCCAAGTGA
>NC_046657.1:36908183-36909208 GCF_010883055.1 Belonocnema kinseyi
TGCGGGACGCGTACTGTCTTGCCCAGCCTATCTTTATGGCAAGTTGATGCATTCGTCTATTGGTCTTATGATCAGCCGTTGGTTTTGTTTTACGGTTCGCATCGGGCAAAGCTCTCGCTGCATTATACACACAATAATTGATAGCCCAGAGGTCGGATTCATCGAAAAAATGTCCACGAAGCTCCTCATCCATTTCAGCCAGATCTTTAGGCTTTAGAGAAACCTTGGTGTTGATGTTTCTCCGGGTCGTAAAGCATCGCTCTTCATCTATTGGATGCCTGCCCGCGGTTGGTCTTAGTGTCGCCTCTCTTTCTTTGTTGCCGGCTTGTTCTAGCTGTGGTATAGTAGGCGTTCCGCTTACAAAGCCCCTTTTACGGAGTAGTTCAGCATGGTTTCGCAGACGTTGCTGTGAAAAGTGCCATAGCTCCGGGTGTTTCTCGCACCACAGAGCATGCAGCCGTGCCATGTAACCCTGTTCACGGGCCACACTCGCATCGTAGCAGTCTAGCAAGTCGTGATTGAGTTGCTCCGTCCACCCGAAGATCACGAGATCCCGCTGATCCATCGAATTGAATCCAATTTTATAGGCTTCCCCAGCTCTAGATTGGTCGGCATTGTTGGCCGACCTATTGTCGGGAGCCCTGCGCGTTCTGTTGTTTTGAACCGCACTTACTACAACTATGTTTGGTGTTGTCATTGTTGTTCCCACGAGAAGCTAGGGAAAGGGGTTCGTCCATCCTTGTAGAGCCCCGCATGCAAGGATAAGGCTGCGTACTCTGAGTGGTTGCCCGGTATCCCAGAGTCACCGTTCTAGACACCTCACCCAGGTGCCATTCAGCTTTCGGCACGGTTTTAACACCTCCGCTTGTGGGTTAATTTCTTCGGGACCACCCCTGGACAATTGTCCGCGACTGCCTATTTATTTTTGTAACCATATTCAGCAGAAACCATTGGTACAGGGACCCTCTATGCGCAACCCGAGGACGCGTTCGGTGGCTTTGTCATAGGCCCTTCGGTTTGATTCT
>NC_046657.1:36909308-36920131 GCF_010883055.1 Belonocnema kinseyi
GACATCACATTTTCTGTTCTAACGAGGTGCTGCCCTTATCGTACTACGAAGTCGAATTCTTGTTTTCTCATTCTTCGTAAAATATGACGGTAAAGCAGTAGAAAGATTTTTCGAGGTTAGGAAAGTTTGACATGTATGTATCGCTGAATTTTCTCAGATCTGAAGCTTGATCCAGATTTTTTCCTGTACAGTTTTTATGTTCATCATAAAAAAATGTTCTCGAAAAATCATATTTTTATTTTTAAAAATATTATAAAGACATTTCGAGATAAACATGTGCTGGAAAATTTTTCTTTGACAAATATTTTTTTTAATTGAAATAATCAAATATTTATACGAAAAAAAACAACTTTTTTAATGTTTGAAGTGTTTAAACATTATTGTTTAAATTTAAAATAACAATAATTAAAACAAAATATATTTCTGGGTAAGATATTTTGGTTGAAAATGTATATAGTATTTTTTAAATCATAAAAGTTCTTCCAAAAAATCGAAATGTTAATTAAAAAACACGTGTTTTTGTATGTTGATTTGTCGGTAAAATTTTTTGTATAATTTTAGTTTTAAATTCAGACAATAATTTTTAACACTTTAAATATTAAGCAAAAATTTATTTGATAAAGATATTTTATTATCGCATTTTTAATAAATAATTAATATTGATTAAGAAACAATTTTATTTGGGGAGTTTTATTATTTGGGAATTTTCAAATTCGTTAATATTATAAACTGTTCAGTAATTTTATTAGTTTTGGAATTGTATTTTTCGGGACAGAGAATTTTGCCGAGTTGATTTTTGCCTACAGTATTAATAAAAAAAAATTGTATGAAAATTTTTGATATCACAAATTTAAGGATAATCACAATTAAAAATTTTAAAATTCGCTGTACATCAAATTTTTATTCTGGGATCTTGGCTATTTTTTTCTAATCCATTTCAGTCACAGGTAAACGGGGGTGATTTTCTCTAAGAAAATAAGCGATTAAAATTTGAAAAAATTGAGTACGCTTATTTGACATGTCGGTATGTAAAAAAGGTAAACTTCAGAAAATTTAGAAACTAATTGAAGAACTATTTCTACTCTTTTGAGATACCAATACAATTTATAAAACACTAATTGTTCAATTTGCAAATTTTTAGGCCTTCAGTTTAAGAACTCGAATTTTAACGTTAAAATTGCTTCATTTTGAGAATACAAGCTTATTGTTTGAATTAAAAAATTTTCGTTATAAGTTATAGGTTAGGTCAAAAATAACATTCTGGGATTCAAAATTGTTACAACGCGAAAAAGTTTTAATTTAAAATTTAAAAATGCGAAAATACAACATTTTCAATGTTCATTTGCTAATTTCAAATTTAAAGCTATTTAAATATGTCATCTGAATTTTTGAATGGAAAGTGTTCGATAATTTTGGATTGAAACCTTTCAAATTATTTAGATACAAATTAAAATCGTACAACTTTAAGTTTTATTTATTTTTGGATCATTTGTCACCCCCCCCCCACAAATTATTATTTTTTCTAAGAAAATAATGCCTGATTTTTGTAAAAATTAACAAATGTATATTAAAGGTTCATTCAAGGTCATTTTTGTTCAAAAAGCTTGTTCCTGTATAAATTCAGTTCTGTCACTCAGAGATTGTGTTTTTCATAGAAAACATTGCTTGAGTTTAGGCGACGTCCATGTGACTCATTGTATTCGTGTGCGCTCATTTAAATTTTCAGTGAGATAAAAATGTAAACAGAATGAAGAATGCGAAGTGTACTTGAATTATCATCACTGAAATAAAATCGATTATAACTGACACATTTAATTAAATAAATGCACCAGATTTAAAATTAAAACAAAATAAAAATAACTGATGAAATAAATTGTTTCATGGTACTGCATACTTAATTCGCGATGTTAAAACTCTTGATAAATTAATAGAACTATTAGAAACTTTTGATCAAGCAGGCTGAATAAATAGTGTGGTAGGCTATGATCCCCATAAAAATATTGTTCATCAGCAAAATGATTCTGGTAGACTTAATCGTGATAATCGATACATGATAAATTATAAGGGGAGGTGGAAATAATTTCCAAAAGTATTATCAAAGTTAAGAAGAGCTTCCATATTATGAGAATGAAGGTTTTAGAAATTCTAGTTTTGAATCAAATAGTTTACCACGTGATCAAAATAATGAGCAATGCATGAGAAAGGATAATGATCGATTTGGAAATAATTATTATTCAGGATAGACATATAATAATTATCCACATCAGAATTTTCAAAACGAAGATATTTTAATTCAAACAACAGCGCTAATCAGAAAAATTATCAACAGCCAAATGGCTTTGAAAATAATTATAACTCTCGCGATCAAAACAATATTACTACATCTCAGCAGCATGATGTAAACGGACGAGTAGAAGATAATGTTTACAAGTGAAATCCTAATTTTGGATATCAAGAAAAATATTTCAAAAAGCTTCTACCTTTAGATATAAGAGCTGAACTTTTAGAAAATGATGCTATTACGGTATATACAGATTTAGATAAATGTTCGACAATGATTTTAAATGTCGAGGACATAGAAAAATTTGCGATAATAGATACAGGTAGTGAAGTAACTTGTATTTCTAAGACTTTTTATGAAAATAATAATAAAACTTTCAAACAACGCGAACTTTCACCAATTGTAGGAACCACAATTGTTGGTGCGACTGGAGGAAGACCTGTACAATTGAAGCATCAAATTTATTTAAAATTCAAAATGGGCGACTGGGAAGGTTCTTACGTTTCTCTGACTGATTCTAGACTCAACAAAGAATATATAATTGGGGTGAAATTATTGAGAAGATTAAAATGTAAAATAAATTGTGATGATAATATTGTTAACCTGAAAGTTGAAAATGAATGGATTCAAATTAAACGAGTAGAAGGAGATAAAAAAGCATTCGCATAATAATGGATGCGGAAAATATCCAAAAATAATGTATTCTCTCGGAAACCTGATAGGATCTCGGTATATGAACATCAACTTGAAATAGATGATAATAGACAATAAAGGACAATAAAGTACAATAAAGTACAATGGCATTCCGAATCTAAGAAATGTAGAGCTTTCTTATACGAGGGAAAAAGTTTAGAATTTTCTGTCACAATAGCCGATAATCATCTGAACTACGACGACGCTTAAAAAATATTCGTCAATAGCAAAAAGAGGACCCTATTTTGCAACAATGCGTAAAAGTAACGAGCAAAGGAAAAACGAAAGGATTTAAAATACAATTGTGTGTCTGTATCCTTTGAAGAGGATGACGACAAAAGCGGCTATAAATAAAATCTTTAATGATCATATTCCGAAATATGGGAGGCTAGATAAGATCATTACCGATTAAGAAGAGCAATTCACGTTAGATATTCTGGAAAAATATATTAAAAGAAAAAAACATTCAGGTAATTTTCTCTTCAATCCGTCACCTACAAAGCAAATAGTAGAGAGCATTCACAGAGCACTTTCGAGATTTTTAAAATGTTTGATTGAAGAAAACCACAGTGCATTGTGGAAATGGGTTCAAATTATAGAATCATGCATGAACGAAACATATTATAACACGCCCGAATTTAGGCCGATAGAGATTCACATGAATGTCAAACCCAAGTGGACTTGGGAAACCTGGCTCAAATTTCCGTGAACCCCCCTGATTCAGCATATAAAAGAAAAATTGAGATGGTGCACAATAACATTCTAAAAAAAGGTAAAAAAACGTTCTGCAGCCTTTAAAAGAACCATAAAATAATCAAATTTAAAGAAGGTGATGAGGTCCTTCTAAAATTATCAAATGAGTCAGATAAAGGTAATACGATTTTTTGTAAATTTACGATGGGCCTTATGTTTTTAAAAAACAGATCACTTCGGGAACATACATTTTCTAGGACCCTAGAGAACTACAAGAAAAGGGTACGTACCATACTCAATACCTAAGCGAATATTATGAAAGCATTAACCAACCCTAATTAAATTCAAGATATTATCATTGAAATTAAGGTAAACAAGAATAATTGTGTAAAATTTGTAAGGCAATAAAGTAATCATAATGCATTTAATACATGTTCTATACGCTTCACATGTTGAATATTTGTTCATATAAGCATTATAATATAAAGGCAGAACTGGCGTAAACAAAAAAAAAATACAAATATAAAAAAATATCTTAAAAAAGCTTCTTTTATATAACTAAGCATGCCGAAAATATCACATTGTATATTAGAAATAAGAAAATGCACCTGCTCAGGATCTCCTGGACATATGTGTATGGTTCTGTTTTTTTTTTTATCAAGAAAGAAGATATAATTCTCTGATTCGTTTTTATTTTATTATTTTTCCATAAAACTAAGGACTTGCTTTGAAAAAGGAGATACCGAACTAAAATTAGTCGTTTCGCTTGGAAAAAGGTGTCTAGGTGAATAGAATTTGTGATTCATGAGATAAGAATTAGAACCGGGGTACTCGTTATGTTAACAGATGGCTGAAGCCAGGAAAAAGCTGCCCGACTCAAAATTTTTTGAAGATCGTGGTACCCAAACCGAACTTAAAAATTGTTCCTTTTTAAATTTGGAAATCGATAAAAAGAAAAATTCGCAGAAACGAATTTATCGCCAACAAGATTTTTCCAAGGAGCAATATGTTCGATGTAAAGATAAATGCAACCAGACTCAAAGGAAATGGATAAACATTTTAAAGAAAAAGAAGAAGGAAAATGACGGTTGAAAAAATGCTTCAAATCAAAAAACAAACATAGGCCGAAAAGAACGATAACCACTCAAAAACTAAAAAGATTGGATGCAGCAATTAAAGAGGAAGCCAGACTTTAAATGATTTAGCAGAAAAGGCAAATTACGGAAGAATTCCTCGAAGACATCCAAATGGATGAAGAAATATACGAATCAAAAAAATCATGGTTCACAGTATCGCTAAAACACCAAACCACAATAAAACTAATCATAAAATCAATTAAAAGAATAGATTTAAGAGATTCAATACCACTGGGCAAAATCTATTAGAAGACACAAATACCCTCAGAAATTCTCAAGGAACAATAGAATGACAAAATTTTATTTAGAAAATTACTAAATGAAGATTCAGCAAACAGAATAAATAGGTGTGAAACGAGAATAATAAATGAAATGTAACATTGCATTAAAATGAGAATTTTTGAGCTAGGTGGTACATACGAAGGTGCAATTCATCTAGACATGATACATAACAGCAACCGCAACGAATATCAGCATTTTGATATCACCTGATTTTATTTTCAACGAATGAGAAATGTAGAAAGTTTTCCTTATTAATTCTTGTTATTTTAAAAATGCACAAAGTAGCACACAAAAAACCGTTTTCTGGATGCGTTTTTGTGAATTTGGATTTTGTTGTATTGTTGTTAAAAAAAATGTATTTTTCGTTCTTTCATGACTTTGTTCGCCTCTGGTCGTTCCTCTTATTTTTCGCCTTTTATGTTTAAATGATGAAAGAATTCAGCAAGTTGATAAGTTCGTAGTATACCTTAGTACCTTGTTTACTAGGGACGGGAAGATAGATGAGGAATTATATAGATGCACAAGCGAAAGTAAGAAGGTTATTGGTAGAGCAGGTCCCCTTATCAGAAGTAAAAATACATCAAATAAAGCTAAAATGGCAATACATAATTCCATATTTGTACCGACAGTATTATACGGTAGCGAGATATGGACTTATCAAGAAAAAGATAAGAGTAAAATTAACGCAATTGATATGAGATTCATGCGCATAATAAGTGGGAAAACTCTGATGGACAAAGTGAGTAACGAGATAATTCTAAAAGAACACAGTCGGCACAAAATTTGGCGGCGTCTTTATGACATCGTTACGACAACGTTACGACAACTTTACGACATGTGTTAATGAGACCCTAGTTAGAAGAGGGATAGGAAGTCACAGAAACAGGAGAGCCTGCATGAAAAAATGCATAGACATAAAAGGACCTAGAGAAGTATGCCAGGACAGGAAAGTATGGCTGCAAATAGTTAATAAAAAACGTGTCAGTAGAGTGAATGACGCCTGAAATAAAAGATTTTGGCCACTAATGGACCCAAGTGGGGAACCTTACATAACGACTTTGTGAGGATCTTTACTTAGGGTGATTGCTAGAGAGATTGATCAGCAACCTGGGTCGGAGCAGTGTTGCGGAACGAACATGTTATTTACATAATTAACACGAGAATTCTGGATCAGTCTAAAATTCTCTATCCCTTCCATACACTACTCCTTTCCCCTACCGATTGAGTCATGCCTATCCCGAAAGGGAAATGGCTTAATGGTGTAATAATAATAGTGTGATGTTTGTCTCTTGTCCAAATAATTCTTTAATTTAACTCTTTCGCTTACTTGCCCATCACACCACCAGGGTAGAATAATTAATGACTTCAGAGTGGCGTCTTTGTCCTTGGCCGCATCCAAGATTTGAGACGCTAATTGTGTTAGAAGACTGGAACTAAATAGTGAGAGAGCGCGAGCAACAGACCGCGAAAACGAGGCAGCAACCAGTTCGTTTTCCACGCATAGTGGCGGCGCATAGTAGAGATCCGTGTTTCGCAGCGTGGCACCGGTTGTGTGCTATTTACTGAAGTGCACCGGGGTGTGCTGACTCCAGTCAACATCTAGGTAGAGTTCTAAAGGCGGTAACTTACCTCAGGAATACCGGTAACTTACCAATAAGTTTTCACCAAAATAAATAAAAAGTTTTAATTTTAAATAGTTTTAATGCAGCCTGTGATGCTTTTTGTAATTTAGGGAATATTTTTATAATTTTCAACAGTTGACAACATTGAGTAGTATACAAAATATAAGCATTAAAATTGTAATAACTCGGAAAATAATTAAAACTTTTGAAGACCTTGTGCTTATTTTAAACCTCTGCCTAGGTGATCGCTCCAGGCATACTTCTTTTTTGAGAGAATAAAGCTTCTGAAGTTAATTCAATTCCAGTTGTGCTTATTCTTCCTTCTCTCTCTCTCTCTCTCACTCCAGGCCGGTACGCTCGTTGCTGCTCCGCTAACGTTCCTCTCTCTTCCTTTCCGGCCGGTAACCTCTCAGCAGCTCCGCCACCTTCCCTCTGCCTTCACCCTTGACCGGTAAGCTCTTAGCAGCTCCGCCACGATCTCTCCCCTTTCTCTACGACTGCACCTTACTTATACCTTAATAGAAAAAGGCACGCTGCCGTCCCTGAAAACGCACTCGAGTCCGCCGCCGTCTGACTGCCCATCGGGACCCTCTTCCTCAAGCGACGGTTTCCCTTCAGGAACCGGCTTGTGTTCTGCCGCCGCTACTGCCCAGAATCATCCCGGCAACTCTGCGGGATCGCCACGTACATCACAAGCAACACTCATGTTTCCTTTAGATTAAGTCGAGGCCCAAACTACACTCCGCGACTTATATTATTATGAACAAATTAACAAAAAGTTTTATCATCGAGAAAAAATTTTTTTTGTCTAAAGCGCTTCGCTTTAATGTGGGAATGACATTAAATAACAAAACTAATATAATAGTTTATGATAACCATTGTTATACACAATTCTTGTGTCAAAAGGTTAGAGTTTGAGATTTATCCAATTATAATTTCCTTCAATCGCCAAAACTACTTCAGGTATTTGTCAAAATAATCAATATTTAGTAATATTCGATACAATTTAATTATTTAACTTTTTGTAAACAAATACGATAAACGAATTCAAAATTTTTGTTCTTTTACATAGGAATTTTTTTTTGCAGTGGAAATGTTTTAGGCTTAATGTAGGAATAACTGTTAGTCAGAAAAATATTAGAAAAGTTAACAATAACCACTGTTATTAACAACTCTTATGACAAAATATTTAAATTTAAAGTTTTATCAAATTTAAATTTTCTTTGATGGCCCAGTCGGTGGGTTATTGTCAAAAGACTTTGTATTGAGTGAATCTTAGCATGCAGTGTTATGATTAATTCTCAATCTATTACAATTAAGAAACCGTCTTTTTCCAAGTGAAACTGCCAATATTTGGGATTTGTTTCTGTAAATTGTTTATAAAAATTTAATTCGTCATATTTTACTAAATATAATCCAAGATAAATTTTTTAGGAATATCCGTAGCCATTCTAGCGATTAAAGATAATTAAAATTTTCATAAAACCTTAAATTTGAATATTTTGTGACGAGAATTATTTATAACAATGTTCATTGTTAATTTTTTAAATTGTTTTTTAAAGAAATGTCCTACCTACATGAGGATGAAGCACTTTTAGCAAAAAGAAAATTTTTTTGACCGATAATAAGATTATGCGCTCATTTGTTCATAAAATTTTCTTATAACAGATAAATAGAATAATGAACAAATTACGTGTATTGTATGAGTCCTTAAGCATTCATTTAAGACCATATAAGGTTTAACTAATCAGTGATTTAAGCATAAAAAAATGTTATATACAAAATTTTAGTTTTTCTATACTTTAAGTGAAACAATTATTAATTTAAAAAAAGAGGAGACTGAAGTTCAGAGCGTCAAGCTCTTCTGAATTTAATGAACTTTACTTTTTTCAATCATAATATGACCAAAAATTGAAGGCTTTGGACATTTTTGAAAGAAAAAAGTACATTCCCTCCCACTGTGTGACGTTTCCATCAGGTCCTCTTATCTCCAACCTCCAAATGATGTCAGACTCTAAAAAGCGATTTTCACACACTGCATGCTTATGGTTTGACATAATGTCTTTCGTTAAAATTGTTTTTTATTTCACAGCTTAATTTGTGCTAGATTTTTTGGTGCAAAGAACATGTGAAATTTCTGTTCGTTGTTGTCATAACCTGACTTGCGACCAGGAGCTACACATTTACGTCCCAATCTTACCACACTTATAATAAGAACAAGACAATTAAAAAAAGGTGCACTAGACTATATTTTTTCAAAATACTTTTTGTGAATTTTTCGCAAAATAATGTTTATTTAATTATTTTTGTAAACCTCGCAATTTTTTAACAGAAAAGTCAGATCACCTAATCGCGGCGCCAGCTGTTGGATTAGTTTTGCCGCTACTTTCCCTCCGGATCGTAAGAGAACAGAAAAGTGGGGGTGATGCATGGGGCCGATCCACTTGCAGGATCTGACGACTATAATTATTGTGGGTGGCATATCCACCCCATGTATTCCTCTAGATGACAACTTGAAAACAAAGCAGTGCATGCGAAATTAGGAAAGCAATAAGGTTAATTTGGTTTGGAATCCCAATATCCGGCAAGTAGTATTATTACGGTTAGACGACCTAACCTTCCATCCTAACCTCAACTGTTCCAATTGCGTCGCGTTTAACAAGAATTTAAATTTATTGTAATGATAGTTTATTCACTAAACGGGAAAACTTTATTCACATTACCTCGTGAACAATTATTAGTTAATTCCCATTCTGGATCAGAGTAAAATTTCAATTAAATTGGAAGCGATTTTATCTCATCAAAGACAATCTAAATAAATCTGGAATGTGCGCGCGATATAAAATTGAAATATAAACCTTATCGCAACGAACTATTGTACAAAGGATTAGTGTAAATATCAAACCAGTGGGCACAAAATTTGGCCACGTCTTTACGATATCCTTACGACATCTTTAACACAACTTTACGACATCCTATGCCCATGTCCTTTCGGTGTCTTAGCGATAGCGTAAAGACATCGTCGGATCGAATGACTCATTTACGATATCATAAACACACCTTACCGACATGGACATAGGATGTCGTAAAGTTTTCGTAACGATGTCGTAACGATGTCGTGAAGACGTTGCCAAACTTTGTGCCCACTGGGAATATATTTTAAAATGAAATGAAATTCTAAGTGATTGTGAATAGATTTGTGAAGTTACCCTAATTTAAAACATTTTAAATTATTGATCCCCCTTACTTTAAAAATAATAGTGAAAACAATTCATATTATAGGTTGCAACCAATCAAGACAGCAACGGCCCATTAGATCTTCGACGTTGCATTATCGTTGGCTCCAAAAGAATTTATCAACGACAAGGTAAAATTGGACGTTAGTCTGCTAGCCGAACGCGCTCGAGAAGCAAGGAGTGCCCATGCAACTGCGCACTTCTATCCGTGAAATTAACATTTAGGAATTTTAGGAAATTACTTGTTATTTTCAGAAACCGTTTCTGAGGTGAAATACAAATTTAGAAAATTTACTCTTAGAGTTACTGAATTTCGTTTTCAACAATATAATTTTGCAGATTTTAGTTACCTTGGTATCTTAAATCTGCGGAAATTTTCCGAACATTTCCACAGAGTAGATTTTATATAAAGCATAATAATTTTTTCGACCGCTTTCAAATTGCTTCGTTAAATATTAACTTTTATTTCTAATACGGTTGCTGATAACGATGATGATTTATCAGTTATAATATACACGATGTAAAATTGCCTTGTAAATAGCAGCTTGTCTGAAACGCAAAAGATTGTATTAATATTCACTCTTGTGAAACGTTCATACCTTACAAGGACATTCTTGAAGATTGAAAACGATAACACAAAGATTATAGTGCACACTTTAAAATCGGATGCAGCACGAACATTTTCATCAGTTATACTGTGATTCAAATTGTTCATTATTACATCAAGCAGGGTTTCCTAGAGTTAAAAAGGATGAGGATTGTCTATACTCTGCTGTTATCGTGGACAGTGATCTTTAGTTTTATTGGTGAATATAATAATGGAATATATCTAAACTTTTTTAAGTTTATCTATAGTGGTATAACGCGACAAGTGTGTATT
>NC_046657.1:36920231-36923660 GCF_010883055.1 Belonocnema kinseyi
AAAAAGTTAACATTTTGGACAAAATGAAGGCATACGCGATGAGAATGTATTTCCTAAAGCCGAAAAAGCTTTATTAGAAGAGAATTCACAATCACCAAATTACAGTTTTTGATGCATTGATTTTTAATTTGAAAAGGTCTATGCACAAATGTGGGGAAATTATGAAGATCGTGCGCGTAGCGCGAGGTAAATACATATTTGAGCGCGAATCGCGAAATAAATATATGATCGAGCGCGAAGCAAAAGATAAATACAAAATACAAATACGTAAATACCCAAAAATGAAACACATAAATAGACATTTTTATAAAAACTGTTGAAATTTTGACCAAAAAAAATTGCCTTCTAACCAAATATTTCAAGTTTCAACCAAATAATAATTCCGATCTAAAAATAATTTTTTTATTTTAGAAGTTTTTCTATAGATTTACGTCGTTGAAATATTGTTCGAAACTTAATGATTTATCGTTAAAGGCGATGTAGTAAATTTGTTTAGAATGCTTAATTTCAAAATGTCAATATGTATCTAGTCAGTCCTTACTTGTAAGGAGCATAAAAACTGACACAATCAATGTGCTACTCATAAAAATTCATGAAAAACAATTGACTTTGCATATAATTTTTATTTAATTTCTGTTTCGTTTTGATCGAACGGAATTTGTTTTGGGCTCATAGATATCACCCAAACGCTTCCTTGTAAAATGGTCATTTACATTAACTCCACATGGAACATCATGGATTTCTTCTGGCTCCATTTTCACAACCTGGTTGTTTATCAAGTTTACTTTTGCCCGTATTCCGGTTGGACCAGGTTCTATGTATAGAGCACGAAAAACGGTCGGACCATGTTTTTGTTTTTTCAATAATGCAAGGCCTTCATTATTTTCTTGTACTACCATAATTTGTGTTCCGGTTGGTCGCTCCTCGATCCTACCAAGGTTATTTCTCAAATACATAGCTCGATCGGGACGAAACTTACATACACGGATTTCAATTACCCGTGTCGGATTTCTCTTAGGATAGAATCGAAAAAGTGGAAGTTCTGCAATTTTAAGTCGAAGTACTGTTTTGTAGGGGGGCGTGCCAGGAGGAGACGTGGGTCTGACTTGAAGAGATGACTCAGCAGGAGCAGAAGACTTGACAAAGGCAGAAGAACTGGCAGGAGCAGAAGACTCGCTAGTATCAAAAGACGTGGTATGAGTAGATGACAAGGCATGAGCCGAAGACATAGCAGGAGGGGGATGCACCACAGGATAGTGCTCCATGCCATGAGAATTCTCCATGCCTCGAGAATGCTCCTTGTTTTCAGAATGCTGCCTTTGAGGAGAATATTTCCCGCCAGAAGCATAAAAAGAAGTAAAACCAGGAAATTCGGGACCATGAGGCAATCTGTCGAATTGTAAACTCAACTCTGAAACCAGAAACAGAAGATTACATTTTTATTAAATATACAATTGTGTCAAGATCGACAAAATTTTGTTAGAAATGACCTAGGTCACTTTTTTTAATTTGCAGATAATTTCTGAACCAATTTAAGGAAGATGAGGAAAAAGTGTAAATAAATTTTTGTAAACTAAAAATCTACGTTAAAGTTAGCAATTTTTGTAAGCAAATTTCGTTTATAGAATAATATGGGCTCGCACAGTGGGACGGAATTTGAAAAAGTAGGAAAAAAATCAATTTTTCAATATCAACGATTAAACAATTTTTTCTAAAATTAGACCTATGAAAGTAGTTGAACTCAAAGTTTTACATCTTGTGACAGGGTAAAATTTACATACATGCCACTTGGAATAAGATTACATATAAGAATGGATATGCAGAAATTGAATAATCATGAACAAGTAGCAAAAGTCGCACCTCGATATAATAGAACTCATCAAATATTGCCACACACAAATGGTTTATTCCATCGCATATATCTTTTTCATGTAACTCTAATCGCCGCCTGTCAAAAATTTGGAGGTGGAAAACTACCCAGGGAGAAGTTGTTACGTCAGAGGATTAGCAAGAGATACTAACGGACGGTGGATAAGGGGACCTTTTACTAACCCATAGCCTAACCATCTCACATCTCCATGGTAACCGAGCAAAATCCGCGTAATGTCGGCCCTCAAGCATCCGGTCCTATCTATTACGCACCGGGTCGCCATCTCCATGGTTATCGAACTCGGTCAAAGATCGTGGAGCATTCTAATCTTACCCAATCAGATTGCGGCACGACGCCACCACCTCCTGCTTGGTTTCTGAACAACATATTTCTCTGTTGTGTTGTCAATGTTACTACGCTCTTGAACACACAACGCAGGGTCCGGCATATTTTTTTTTTGGTCATCGGATGTAAATAGGGGATTCAATTGTTGTACGAATTGGGTTAGTAAATGATGGAACTAGCTATCTGGGAATTCCAACTCTATAAACATCCTAATGTATAAAAAGGGGGAGTTGCGATACTCTGAATTTGAGAACCGCGGCTTACAATTTTCGTTCTGACTTAACACATGAAATTTTCCGTGGCCGTCTATATTCGCCAGTCATGTACGCCAACATAACTAGCGACTATAGACGGTCATGGAAAATCCCATGGGTTAAGTGTCACGCTCGCTTTCACTATACAGAGGTTCACTATATAAATCTTCCTTTTTTTCTCGTGGCTATCGTACTATTATTTTCAAGAAGATCCAAAAATTGTTACTTTAGTAGAACAATATTATTATAGTTGTTGGATAATTAATTTTAAAGTATTGTGATCAGACTCAATTAAATATTGGAATCAGAACATCACACGATTAGATTATATTGTTGGCTAAAGTGGTTGCATATAAATCATAATTAATTATAACAGGTTTTTTTAAATAAATAAATTAGTAAATATACGGTTATAATAGAATTATTGACAAGAGGTAAATTTATTAAAGGTGATTTAAGTAGTAAGACTATATGGATTATATATAGAATTACCAATTATATACAGATGAATGGAAGCTAATCTTCGGAATTTTTTGAATTCTTTCGAAGAAAAAAATTGTCAACATTTCTGTTTTATTGAAAAAAAATTATTTATCTCGCGATAAAGGTTAACTAAGACTTTTAAATCTCCGCTTTCTATACTTTCCCACACATAATCTCCCAACATTCCCGATCCCTCACTTTCCCACCTTGAAACAAATGCGACGAGCGGACAGACACATGGCGTTTAAATAGCCTTACATAGATCCATTATTCTGATAGTAGCCCGCAGTCTCGCAAAAATGAATATTCTAAAAATAGATATGAAAATTAATTGCGTATCATAAATATTTTGCAATAAATGAGAAAACTTTTTGGTTTTTTTTCTTCTAGGGACCCGCTCTAGCGCTTTCAATTTTTTTGCAGATAAATAAATTAAAATAAATGTCTACGAAAGATTAAAGGTGTCTTGGATTCTGA
>NC_046657.1:36923760-36941720 GCF_010883055.1 Belonocnema kinseyi
TTTGGACAAAAAAATTTGGTGTAATAATTTTTTCATACTTTGTGTCGCTTTCCAGAAAATTTAATTTTTAATGTTATTTTTTCCGACTTTAACAAAAACTACGCGACACATCAAAAAATTATTCCTAACAAATTCGTAGTTCTTCTTTGGAAGAATAACCCTTTTAATCCATTTTTTAAATATTTTGTATCGTTTGCCGAAAAATTAAATTTTTAATTTGTTTTTTTTCGAATAAATCAGAAATAAATATTCTTTTTTTATTTTGAAAATGCTGTAACTGACAAAAAATAAAAATTCTAAAAAGGTTAAATAAATAATTACTTAAATAAAATGCAGAAATATAATCTGAAATAGGAAAATGCTGAATAATAAGTGACATAGTGCAAGAGATTTCCAAAAAAGAATCGTCTTCAACTTACATAAAAGAAGACGCAAGTGAATGATTACTAATTGCTTAAATAAGTAAAAACTGCCTTTAAAAATAAATATTACTCTTAAGATTCTATAACCAAGCATTGATACATTTTTTAATTCAAAAAGTGTAAAAGCTTAACCCCTAGAAGAACTCGATTCAATAATTCCATGTGATGCCTGAAAAGTGGTTTAGTTAAAAACTGGGAAGCTTTTGAAAAATTAATATCTTCGAAAGAATTACTTATTTTTTGCAATAAATACATAAAAATTATTGATATCATATTTAATCATTTCTATTAAACTTCTAAGAAAAAAATTAAGAAAAATTTGTTTTCTGAGTTTTTTACATTTTTTACACTATAAAATTGCACGAAGACCAGTTTATTCCACTGCTGCTGTGATAAGAAAATGATTAAAGTGTCTAAATTCAGTAGTTTAGGATAATTTACTTATGAATACATGTTTTCTTCCTAGTATTTATTGAGTCGGTATCGGTAAAAAAATATTGTCTGTACGTCTAAAAAAAATATGTATCGGCAGAAAAAATTTCCGGTTCATGGAATTCGCAGAATTCACGAAATTCATGGAATTCACTGAATTCACGAAATTCATAGAATTCACAGACTTCCAAGAATTCATGGACCCTACCAAATTGATGTTATTCGTAGAATTCATATAAATCATAGAGTTCATATAATGTACGGAATGAATGAAATCTACGAAACGCATGGAATTTACCGAATTGATCATATTTACGGAATTCATGGAAATCGCAGAATGCAAGGAATTAACGAAATGCACGGATTTTATGAGTTTCATGTAATTGATGAAATCCACGGAATTTCAGGAATTTGTGAATTACCAAAAATTTACGGAATTCAAGAAATTCGCGGAATTCAACTAATTAACGAAATTCAAGGAATTCGCAGAATTAGAAAAATTTGCGAAATTTATGTAATTCACGTAAGGCACGGAATTCAATATACTCAAGGAATTCACGAAACTTATGAGTCATGGAATTGATGAAATTCCCAAATGTCACTGATTCCTTTGATTTTATGTAATTCGCGGAACTCAAGGGATTCTTGGAATACAAGAAATTTACGGAATTTAAGGAATTGGCGGAATTAACTCGATTTATAAATTCAAGAAATTCAATTAATTCACTGAACTTACGGAATTCCCGGACTTCATGGAATTTTTTTAATTTGTGGAATTGACAAAATTTACGGTATTCATGGCAATTGCAGAATTCAAAGGATTCGCGGAATTCATATAATTCCCGTGAGACACGGAATTCAGGACACTTAAGGAATTCACGTAACTCATGAAAGTCACGGAATTTATGAAATTCACAAAATTGATTGAATTTATGAATTACACTAAATTCACGGATTTCAATGAAATTCATGAAAGTTTTGGAGTTCATAGAATTTACAGAATTAGTGTAATTCACGGAGTTTAATTAAGTCATGGAATTCACAGTATTCGAGGAATTCGTAGAATAAAACGAATTTCCCGGCACTTATGGAATTACAATTATAAATTGCATAACATTTTTTTTACGTTGAAAATATCAATAAATTAGAAATGAGCTACAGGACATTATTTTTTTGGAAGGGCACACATTCAATTTGTTTATATTATTTTTCTTATCTGAAAATTTGTTTTTTCATTCAAATTATTACTGTGTCATCATTAACTGTCATAAATTTATTTCCATATATTTTCCAATCGTTGTAGTAAGAAATTCTTATTGATTTTCAACAAACATTAATTTGTTTGCACAATGAAAATTAATTTAACAATGTCCACTGCTTAATTAACACAATAATTTCTCCAGATACCTTAGTATTTATTTTTGAAAAAACAAGAGCATTAAAATACTTTATAGATTATTTGTAATCCAAAGGGAGATCTGTCATAGACAGAGAACTTCCAAACTCAACTCCTATCAAACCGTTCAATAAACTGAAATAAATCATTGTTTCCCTAAGTCAAGATATTATCCTTTTTTGTAGAGACATTCTTGTTATCTGATAATCGAACTCTTATTTTCAATAAAAAATATTTATTTTCAATCGCATGTAAACCTCGATGCAAACAAATGGAAAAAATCCTTAAGGAATTGCTACGTTTAGGCAACAGATGGCGCCAGGCCGTTTCCGCGACTGTACCCAATATCAGTAATTCACAAAATTCAAGAAATTTCATGGAATTCACCGAATTAATGAAATTGAGGGAATTTAATTTGAATTTTAATTCCCTGTGTGTTAAAAACATTAAAAAAACGTTTTAAAATTTTTAAAAATTAATATAGAAAATTTAAAGTTACCTTGAGGTATAATGTCAGTCATCTTAAAGGATATTTAGTAATTTGAGAAGTTTCAAGGAAATTCAAAATATTTTTTAACTTGGAAAGACTTCTGAAAATTCACGAATTATTCTAACATTTTCTGCATGCATTTAAAAGTCCTCAATATCTTTTAAAATGACATCATTTTTATAAAAATGTTATAAAAACAAATAAACAAACATTCTTAGAAATTTTATAGATACTTTGTCGACTAATCTGAAATTTTAAAGAATGCTTTTGGGTTTTCTCCAGATACCTGGAAAATCATCTTTATATAACTCTAAGGCTACGAAAGAAAGTGAAATAATAAATTGTTATTCGAAATTAAGTGAAACTCTTTAATAGCCCTCCCTTTTATAGCCCTTCCGAGAATTAACGCCGCTTTGCATGTAGGTATAACAGGTGCCGAGCGGGGTGCGAGGGATCTGCGGCTTTCACTCAGGCGAGCAGTCAGGCGTGAACAAACAAATCGGAGCGGGCTACAATGAGTTAATTGCCACACACCGTCAGCCCCGAAATCGGCACTATAGAAGAGGTTCACTCTTTTTATTTTGTATTAAACTTACATTTTTCCATCAAACTACAATTAGGCCTACGTTTTTTTTCCTCTTTTTAATGAAAGATCTTTTTTTTTCTATGTGGAAGTATCTTCTTTTAATAAAATTACAACTTCTTACTTTAAAATTAAAATCTGTTATGTTAAACGATTTAACTTTTTTCGTTGAAGGTACATAATTTCAATTGAAAATTTGTCTTTTTGGTGAAAGATTAATCTTATTGGTAGAAAGGTAAACTATTTATTTGAAAATTAACATTCTTGTTGAAAATTTATATTTTACAGTTTAAAATGGAATTTGCCTTGTAGAAAATTCATCTCCTTTCGTAAATATTTATAGATTATAGATATTATAGATTGGTTAAAAATTCATCTTTATTTGTCTGAGCATTTAAATATTTTATTGCAAATTTGTCTTTCTGTATCAATTCGACTGTTTTTTAATGCAAATAAAAATATTGTTGGTTTGATATATTACATTTTCGTTGATATTTTCCTATTTTAATTTGAAAATTAAAATGTGTGGTTTAAGATTATTATCTTTTTTGTCGAATACGGTTGCTGATATAGATGATGGTTTATCAGTTATAGTAGATGTTATATAAAATTTTCTCGTAAAAAGAAGCTTAACTGAAAAACAAAAGATTGTTCAAACATTTGCTCTTATGGAATGTTAATACCTTACAAGGACAATCTGGAAATTTTAAAACGAGAACACAACGACTACAGTGCACACTTAACAATCTGAGAATTTTTCATTATTTCATTGAGTAGAGTTTCCTCGAATTAGAAAAGATGTGGATTATCTGTACTGTGGTCTTATCCTTGACCGTAATGCTCAATTATATTGGTGAATCTAATAATACATAAATCTATAATTTTAAGAGAAATTTTGTTAACTCTATGCCATTTATATAAATAGTCACGTTTTTATTCTGACGTGTACAGTTAGGATTGCCCCATCTGTGCAAGTGCACATATGGTATACTGCCAGATGTGTATGTAGAAATATAGATGTGCAGAGACACCATAGCGGGCCTTGTGAATGGAAAGGTCACTCGTCTGCCTGACCGTGATGAGACCACATAGTGGTATTTATTTGTATTTATTTATCTGTTCAAAAATCATCAAATAAGTTTCGGTCGGGTGTCCGTCGGTCTGTCATACTTTTTTCAAGGAGGGGGAGTGATGGTTCAGGAATGTAAGGAAGGCAGGGGAATGAAAGTACGGAATGTGAAGGTTCAAAAGTCTTAGTTAATCTTTGCTGCAAGGAAAATAGTCTTTTTTCATTTGAAAAAAGATGTTGGCAATTTTGATAAAAACAACTCGATTTTTTTTGTTGCCTAAATTTATTCCTACACATTTGTAGAATATGCTGGTGCAGTGATACTCCAATATTCGAAGTAATTGAAAAGTTACAGCTGTCAGAAAGACTAGATTTACTTCATTGTTTAAAGCGTTCTCGAACTTTCAAACGCGGTTTTTCTCGAAACCACGTTTTTTGAATTGGCAGGCATGATATTTTAACACTTAAATATCGTGATCGATGGCTGCAAACCCATTGTTTAAGACGCACGGTACCGTCTTTGATAAATTGTTAACTGTTCTTTAATGAAAAAACTCGGTTAACTTTTCAACATTATATAATGGATTTTACAGAACATTTTTTTACAGAAAAAAAATAATGGCAGAAATAGAATTGAGCCTGTGATATGAAAAATTTCACTTTACAACTTTATACTTTAGTTTTTCATATTTTTCAAGGTGAATATTTTAACGAATTTTCAAAATTTTCGCAAATTGTAAATGCCATTTTTTATTGAGAATTTATACAGTTTAGTTACAAATTTACTTATTAGATTGCAAAATTTCTGTATTTGGTAAAAAAATATCCTGATAATAGACACGCGCAGCAGACATATTTTAAAATATTTTTATATCGAGTATGTTTTGAAACCCGCTGTATCCGAAAATAAAGTGTTAACGATGGCGTATGTCTGTCTGTCTGTCCGTCCGCCCGTATACTCGATAACTCTCGAAAAATGAACGGGTCAAATTAATCTTTGGCACACTTTTTTAAGGTCCTAAAAGAAAGGACAAGTTCGTTAGACAGCCATTTTAGATAAAAATTTTAAAGTGAGCGCATTTTGGAAATTGTTAAGACTACTTTTTTCTGAATTTGAAAATTCTATATACGGACATTTATAGTATAAGAATAGAAGAACAATGTATCCTAATAACTTTTTTTGATAAAAAAAATTCTCAGAGTTATAGCAATTCGTTAATAATCACTTCTTCATAGGACGCGTACATTTGTTTTATTCGTGAAAAATTATATTGCATAAAAAATTGTGGAAAAACGACACAAGTAACGACAAAAAATGATTAAACAAAAATTGTTTACCAAAAAAGCAGCTACTAATTTGTTATGAATCATTTTTTTGACAAGAGAGTAATTTTGGTTCTAATCATAAAAATGACAAAAAAATAAAAATGAAAAAATTGTTGTATAACGAAAGAAGCAAAAGAAAGATAGAAAAAAGTTGTTTGCTTGAAAATAGATACAAATTTGTAATAATGTTTTACATCCTCATCATTCGTAATTTTCTTAATTACGAATTATGAGGATGTAAAACATTATTACAAATTTGTCAGTCGCCCAGTCAGTCAAGGTAAGACTTTGAATCGTTCATCCAGACAAGACAAGACTTACGATTGCCCAGCCAGTTAAGGCAAGACTTGGGATTGTCCAGCTAAGCAAGGAAGTACTTAATATTTTTTAGTCAATTGAGGCAAGACTTTAGATTGCCCAGCCAATAAAGGCAGAACTTTGTATAGCCCAACCAGTCAAGGCAAGACTGTGAATCTTCCAGTCAGTCAAGGCAAGACTTTCACTCGTCCAGCCAGGCAAGGCAAGACTTACGATAGCCCAGCCAGTTAAGACAAGATTTCGATTGTATGTCCAACGAAGGTGAAACAAATTGATTTTTTCTTATGGAAACGTTCGCGCTTCATGTCAGACGATCATTTAAGAGACTTTCGCTTATAGCTAGTAGGGTCATTATAATTTATTTGTAAATACCAGCAATTGTCGGCCATCATTCTTACATTGCATCGACCTTGATAATGTTGCTCTTTTTTGTGAAAGTCTTCATGAACGCGTTCGCCCATTTCTTCACTGAATGCTCCAGCATTTTCTGGCAAATAATTCAAATAAGATTTGAGAAAATGTAATTTCATACTCATCAAACTACCTAATTTTTTTAAATTCTTTAACATACTAGATACAATAGTTCGAAATTTTGTGTCTCGATTGTTCCCTAAAAATTTCTGTACAATATCTTTGAAACTCAACCACGCGTCCTTTTCAATGGATGCCATGGTTTTGATAAAGTCGTCATCTTTCATAAGTTTTCTTATACCAGGCCCAACAAAAATACCTTCCTTAAGTTTGGCATCACTTAAATGCGGAAATGTAGATCTGATATAATTGAAACATTCTCCTTCGGTGTTTAGGGCTTTCACAAATTGCTATATTAACACTAGTTTTATATGGAGTGGTGGCAATAATACTTTCTTTCTGTCAACAAGACTTTTATAAACAACATTATACTGACCAACTGTCCACTCTAATCTGTCTGGTTATTTCTCCGTTGTCCAATGTTCATCCCTTGCACGACTGTCCCAAAGGCAAAGAAAACAAGGGTATTTAATGTTTCTTGATTGTAAACCTATTACAAGATTTATTATTTTGAAGTCACCACAAGCAAGCCAATTATGAACATTGTATTTTATTTTTAGCAGGAGTAATTGGAAAGTACCATAAGATTCTTTCAGTGTAGTTGTGTGACCTACTGGAATTGCAGCGTACTTATTCCCATTATGTAATAGTACTGCTCTGAGACTTTCTGTAGACGATTCTATGAAAAGACGCCAATCCTCTAACGTATATTAATTTATTTTATATAAATTAACGAGTCCTTCGATATCATTACAATATACAATCAAACTGTCCATTGAAAAGTACCTGATAAACTTTTTTTCTCTATATCCGGAAACAGTTACTCTAGTGCCAGGTAACCATAGTTTCCTCTCTTTAAGTCTTGAATCGCAAAGCTCAGGTTTATCTTTTAGAAGATCAAGGTCACGTATAAAATCGTCTAATCCGTCTTGGTAAAGAAATCTAGGACTTTCATCATCTGATTCTTCCCAGGAAGAATCTTCAGTTGCATTAGGATCGTCAGTATCCGTTGATTTGTGAGTTGATCGGTCACTTTTGTTTTCAGAGGGATTTGTAATACCAATCTTGGCTGGTGTAACACTTTTTACATCAGGGTAAACGATCTTCTCCAAATACTTTTTACAAAAACCTCCTTTTTTGCATAAGCAAAAGTAACAATCAGTATCGTGATCGTTGGGCTCACGCCAAACAGGTGGTTGAAAAACAGTCTGCGTCTTGGTACTTTTATCTTCCCAATTTGACAAACTTAATCTAGAAGCAAGACAAATTGATGTTTGTATCCACGCTTTATCCAAATTTTTCATTGAAGCCCGCCCCATCAAACATGATCTCTAACATGGAAAGATTTGTAGCAAAAAACTAATTTCATCACATACGCATAACACGTCATAAAAGCGTCGCCAGCTCGGTGAGCCAGCTAGGGATCGAAGACTGTCTGCGCAGTAGAACAGCGCGCACATACAGCGAATGTGAACATTAGAATGCACACAGAGTGCGCAGCAGCATTCCGCGCAGTCCGTCTTCTTTTGGTGTATCAATGGGCGAAGTTTGGTTCCAAACGACTGCACGCTTCTTTCTTGGTATTTTGTGCGGGATCCTTTGTTCTATTTTAAAGCCCTAAATTTTGACAGGGGAATATTAGTTCTTTTAAATATCATATTAGTTTTTGTGGTACATTTTTCTTGTTCGGTTACATAACCTCAAAAACAGGTAAAAAATGCGCTTTTTGCACATTTAGGTTAGGATATCTTGAAAACCTGACGTACAGGAGCAATTTTGAGCTCAGGTTCGGATTCAGCTTATGAAAATCCTTCGGAAATGTTAGGTCTGGTCTCTGGCTTTAAAATTTTGTGCAATTTTTTTCATAGACGTGTGTCTACAGCATTGACACATTTCTACTTTAAGAAACAAGCGAAAACAGAAGTTAAGGAAAATAGAACCTACCTGGTAACTGTAGGTCTCCGCGGTTATCTCCTCTCATAGTTTAGCCGGCCTTGCTTCAAAAATCTCTTTTTCAAAAATGTTACGCCGTTCAAGGTAGTTTTTACCTTCAGAGATCAGAATAACAAATGACGTTCAGAGTGGCGTCTCCGTTCGTCGTCTCAAGTGAGAGTCTGAGCGCCACTTGTATCAGAAGATTGCAACTAAAGATTGTTAGTGTGATAGGAACCGCAAGGATGTCAGAGTTGCCAGTCAGTTTCTCCGCAGCGTGGTAGCGCACCCTCGATATCCGAGTTTCATGACGCAATCACTGGCCGCGCGCTATTCGCTTCTGCTCACAAGGAGCTGCGCCGCACAGTACTCCAACTCTCATGTACTTCTCTGGCTACATATTTGGAGCGCCAACAAAGCCATCTTCAGGTGCCCTTCAGGTGTCCTTTGCTCATCTTTAAATTGTCATTTTCAATAGAAAAAGTTGTAGGTTATTTTGCCGGTTTGCTTTCCATGTTTACACAGTTTACTAATATAACTCATAATGTTCATAATAAAGGTTTTATTTAGCATTCATTTTACTAAAAGCTGGATGTCTACTAATCAGGATATTGCTGAGAATTAAAACAAAATAGGGAATACGGATTGTAATCGGGAATCGAATTTAAAATTATCAAAACTGTAGTTTTCATTCATTGTGATAAAAAGACAAATAAATTTAAGAGCTGTAAATTAATAAATAAGATAAAAACAGTATTCAGAAACTGCAACATTTAAAAAATTGTATAACAATAAAGTAGAATGAAATAATTCATAAATTCGCCTTCCATAACTTTATTGGAGAAGAAGTTTCGATTGGAGAAGGCAAATGAGGCAAAAAGTCACAATTTTTGTCAAGATGTGCGAAGTTTCTTGGATTCAACACCACTGGTAACACCAAATTTTTTCCAATATAATTATAATCAATATGGACCTAAGATTAAAAGCGTTCTTAAGAAATGGACTACTACAAACCGAAGATTAGCCGCGGTTACATCTAAGCGTCATTTTTTTATTGAAATGCAGCAGCAATGATGTTATTCCTCAACACATTCAAAATCTTATCAAACTACAAAAAAATGTCTCCGTTTTTAGCGCTACTTGTCGCAAACAACTTAATAAGTTTAATAAACACTATTCATGGAAAATACTAAAAATTGAAATTCGAGATATTAATTTTCATATTAATTTCCTAAATAGAACACTCAAAAAAATTTTTAAAATACCTTGTATTCTGATCTTAATGATAATATAAAACAAAAGTTTTTCGACTTATCCCCGAAAATATTTAATTCTATTTATAAAAGTTGCAGCAATAAACACCAATGTAAATTTGTGTCCTTATCGGCTAATCAACATTACCATCCGAAGAAAAATAGAGATCACTGCTTTTAAAATTTAACAGACATTCAAATACCAACAGATGTTATTGACATTGTCTCCTTGGGACCTAATTATAACTTTGCTTCAAAATGTTCAAAGCAAAATGTCACTGATACCATCAAAAATGTAGAATCAGTTCTTCGATTGTCCGATCTACACAGTGATCCTAAACATGAAATCAGAGATAAAGTAACTATTAATATTAATAACTCTTTGAAGAGAGATATTCATATATCCAAAGAAGATAGAGAAATTTAAAAAAAACTTAACAAGACTAAAATCTTTTTGAAAAATAATTTCGATATCTTTTTGACGAATTCTGATAAAGGCAATCTCACTGTTTGTTTACAAAAATCTACTTATAACCTAAAAATGTCCAATTTATTTTCCGATACATCTACTTACATTCTTGTCAAAAACAACTCTTTGAAAAAACAATTTACAAATAATTAAAAAATTGCATTGAAATTCCTGGCTCACATATTAATAACAGTTTTAAATTAAAAAGCCAATGTCATGCGGTAGACTAATCAATTTTTGTCTAAATCATCCTATCCAACTGGAACAAATATTTTATACAATCTTTGTTGACAGAGCAATATAATTATCGCAAAAAATTGTCACTTAAAAAATTAAAAAATAATCAAACAGTTTCTGATCAACAATGATTATCCAATCTTTTTTATGAATGAAAACATAAAAGTCCGCATAAACAAAATTAAATATCACTCTATCAACAAAGTAGTAAACAATAATCAGATTCGTCCATATTTAGATCAACTTAAGGTTTGTCTTCCATTTTCCCATAACTTTACAAAATTATCTAAAGTATTAAATAGTTATAATATTGCTATGATTTCTATAATTAATAAAAGTTTAAGTTCTGTAATAAAATTAGGTAAGGATATTTGTGAAAAATGCGAAGAAATGAATTTAGCTTCTAAATTTTCTAGTAAACAATTTCCTGCGTCATATGTTGGCGAGACAAAAAGATCTTTAAGAACTCGAATAAATGGACATGAGAATAGGAATAAAACCGAGTTGGTCGCATACAAACGCCACTATAATTTAAGTCATTCTTCTGATTGGAATAATGTAAAAATTATCGATTGTGAATTTAACTGTAAAAAAAGACCTATCTCAGAGATGATCCACATCAATAGTAATTCCCATAATATTAAAAAAAAAGAATATATATTCCCTCTCAGTCAAATATAATTTTCTTTAATACTGAATAATTAGCGACAGAAATATCGTCAGCGATTTAAAGAATTTAAATTTAAATTTAAATCTTCAATTGGATACATTAGTTTAATATCGAATTTTGGCTATGATGAAACCTAAGATGGTTTTCTTTGTAAAATGAACTTATTAGTTATAAGGAAAATTTGTAATGAACATAATAAAAAATTTCGAATAATAATCTTATCTGTGAAGAAGAATATTGTCAACTTCTACCGTCGTTATCTCGCATGAAAGTAAGATAAGGGCTACTTAATGTATAAATCTAAAGTCTGATAACGCAATGGAATATTCCACAGGTAGACTTGTTAACGAAATTATTCACTGAAGGATAAGTCAGTTTTTATCTACTTTTCGAAAATGAGAAGGTTCTACACTTTTCTTTTCAATTTCGTGGTCATCATTATTGCCATTGGTGAGTATAATAATATAATATTCTTATTTATTATTCCTATCATATTTTATATAATACATTTATCAATACGGCTGTTTCTCAGGCCTGTGGAGTGAGCATGAAGTCTTCTTTCTAGATTATAGTAAAAAATAGCCATATTAGCAATGTCTATATCAGCAATTCGAAAACCATTTTTCGTTATCTAGCTATTATTTGAAAGTGATAAGGATAATCGCAGACCATTTAAAACGGGCTTTCCCCGAATAAAAATAGTGAACTAGACACAGCATCTACTGATGTAAGTTTGTGAGCACCTGGGACGTGCGCCTTTTAAATCTTGCGCTTCGCGCTCGAAAATAATTGATTAAGTACAGTTGCAGATTAAGTTTATCAAAGCTCTGTAGGCTTTGAGGTACACATTCTCATCGAGACAGTCACGCTGCGTTCTCGATTTTCGACAGATAATTGTAAACGGGTTTCGTTGAATCTTTTTTTTTCGTAACTTTGGTCGTTTTTTAACAACAAAATTTGGTGTTAAATGTTATTTTTCACGACTAAAATAAAAATACGCATCCTATCCAAAATTGATTCTTGAAGTAATTGTTCTTTTTTAAGACCAAAAAAGTATGCAACACATGAATTTGATTCGTTCATTTTTTTGAGTTATCGTGTTTACGGACCGACGGACGGCCAGATAGACAGAGGCCATATTAAAAACTTAATTTTCGGATTCAGGGGGTCTCGAAATGTGGAGATCCGTTGCAAAACTGTAGTGCTTAATTTTGCCAAATAGACTATTTTAAGGAACCCGATTTTAATTCGTCGGAAAATTTATATGTATCTTCGTAAGATAAAAGTTTTATCTTGTTTTCTTTCGGCATTTTCGTGATCTTCGGTTACCCCTGCTTATGCAACGTATAACTCAAACACTGAGGGACTGAAAGTAAACTGAAGCGCATATCCGGCGATATTTTTGCCAATTACTGAAAATTACTAAAGCAGACGACGCGACTGACCACCTCACAGTGGTAAAAAACTATTTTCTTTGTTCATAAACCTAATATCTCAAGAATGGCTGAATGGAATTGAATTAAATTTAGACTGAATACAGTTCACGTCATACCGAATAAGGGTAAGTACTCACAACGTCCAATTATTTTTTCGAAGGCCAGAAAATTTACGGGAAATCGGATACTTTTTATATTTCATGAATAAACTGACTAAAGCTTTTAGAAATAATGATACAGTTTTTTGTTTTCTCATTATCCTTGAAAATTCGATAAAACAAGAAAAAATACAATAACTTTTTCGTCTGAAAAGCTTAAAATTCACATTTCTCCATGTTTCATATAATTTCCCTGGAATATTTAAATTCAAAAGCTCTAATTTTCCTTGGCATTTCAGTTTGACCGATGTAACCAAACAAATTTAAGTTTTAATATAAAAAAATTTATTATTTTTATAAAAGTTAAAGTCAGTTTATTAATAAAATATGGAAAATATCCGATTTCCCATGGGGTCTCCGGCCTTTGAATATATATTTGGCCGTTCTGAGTACTTTCCCCATATTCGGTATGACGTGAACTGTATTCAGTCTAAATTTAATTCATTTCCATCCGGCAAATCTGGAGATATGAGGTTTATGAACAAAGAAAATAGTTTTTTACCACTGTACGCCAGGGATATTGCCCGCTTTTTTCATACACATTAACAAGATTTCTAATATGATAAATCAGTGGCATCTTTGTTTCATTTTTCGCATGAAGCTAATTAAAAATTGCAGTTAAATTAATTATGAAGATGTTTTTTAATACAGTTCCGTGACGGGATAATAATTTTCAACCCAAAATGGGACTGAAATTAACTAGAAGTGACTAATCTGTATTATTAATGTTTCTAATGTTCTTTTTAATTCAAAAGAATCCAACAGAATTAATAAAAATTTGTAAGAATTCCAAGTGAATTTTGACGAATACGGAATAAATCTCAAAGAGAAAGCAGTGAGTAAACTTAGATTAAAATGCAGTAGGTGCCAACTGTTTTAACCATTCTTTATTCGGCATATTTAAAGAGGTTGTTTAGTAAGTGTCGTTTGGCAGTAAAAACTGAGTGAATTTTGACAAATGAGGAATAAATTCCAAGTGAATTTTGAAGAATTGGATATATCAAAAACTGTTCATTCTCTGGATGGTTTGTTTTGCTAAAAATGGTTTATTGTCATAAAGGTTAACAAAGCCTTTATTACCTTGCCTTGAACGAAAAATACGTATATATATTTTTTTTTTGACACGAAAAATTTACATGGTGAATCATCTTTCTGCAAAGAAACTTTGAATCCAGACAAACATATCAGAAAAAAATGTGCTAATAAAGAAAATGTTCCATTTTTGTTTGCAGAATGTAGTTCACAGTTCGCCGACAATACTTATAGAGAGTTTAATCCTGGTCCTTCCTCTTCTTCTGCTGGCGAACAACATTCGCCTGACCGGACTTCTCCACAGGAAGCTCCTGGTCGTGACAGGTCCAGGTCACCTGATATCAGGTCTCCTTCTTTTAAAATACTTGGATATTCACTTGAAAGACTTGGATATATGCGGCTTGTTCCCCGCGAAAATGAGAGCCTTCACTTTGAATTTCGAAGATATTATTTTCCTATCGGTAAACCGATTAGACTGCGAGCATACAAGAGTGCATATGTGCCAGTGACAACCGGAGAACATATTGTATTATCAACATCCAATGGTGATGTTTTTGCAATACTGGAGCATAATGGAGTTCTTCGTGGAATATATAAGGCAGACAGGGTTCGTTCAAGAATAAAAATAAATATGATAAGCGGCGAAATTGAAAAAATGACCCCAGATGAAGGGAAGTTTTGTCCATTAGGCAAAAAACAACCAATATTCCCAAACAGTTTTACCAAAGTTTTTGCAAATTACGACTCCCTACAGACCGTATGGCATCCTAATACTGAACCACAGGAGTCTGCTCCTCCTGACAGGCTGAAGTATCTTCCAGGCAGGCCTATTTCTAATGGAGTACTTGGATGTACATTAGGAGAACTTGGATATGTCCGACTGATTCCTCGCACTAATAAAGATCAGCGATTTGAATTTCGAAAATATGTTTTTCCTGACGATAAAAGCATTCGAATGAAGATAGATCAGATGCCTTATATTTTGGATCCAAACCAGGAATATTTAGTATTATCAACATCCAGTGGTGATATTTTTGCAATAATAGATTCTAGTAATACTCTTCGTGGAATTTATAGGAACCATTATGGTTATTCACGCATAAAAATAAATATTTTAAGCGGCAAAGTTGACATTTTGACCCCAGCCGAAGCCAAGGATTGTCCAGTTGGCAAGAACCATCCAATCTGGCCAAACAGTTTTATCAGAACTTTTGTAAATGAAGATTCTCTACATCTTGTACGAAATCCCAATGAACAATTCAATCCTGGTTCTTCTTCTCTGTTCGGACAACATTCATCTGGCCTGGCTCTACCCGAGCAACCTCCTCGTCGTGATAGGCCCAGCTCTCCTCCAGGCAGGCCTCCTTCACATGAAGTACTTGGATATTCACTTGCAAATCTTGGATATATTCGGCTTATTCCTCAGGCAAATCAGAATCGGCGATTTGAATTTCGGAGATATGTTATTCCTACCAATAAACCAATTCTATTGCGTTTAGAAAATTTCTATATGCCCGTGCCAAACCGAGAACATATTGTATTATCCACATCCAATGGTGAAGTTTTTGCAATTTTGGAATATAGTGGACTCCTTCGTGGAATATATAGGAAAAACAGACATTATCCGAGAGTCAAAATAAACATGATAAGCGGAGCAATCGATAATATGAGCGCAAATGAAATGAAGGAGTGTCATGTAGGCACTAAATACGCAATCTTTCCACATTGGTTTCATCATGATGTTTCAAACGAAGATTCTCTACGACATGTGTATCATTAATTCAATTTGAAAAATAAAAAATAAAATTGATTATTCCACCTAATCCGCAGTCGAATCAAAATTAAATTAAAAACTGTTAAAGCCAATGTATTATCCTTATGAAGGCCTCTTTCCTTTAACATTTTGCTAAAATCCCTGGGAGTTTATTTACATTTTATTCAGACGAATATTCAAAGTTTAGATAGTCAGACTATTTAGAGTTTGCATGTACGGGATTTTTTAAAACACCATATCGCCCAAACCGCTATCCGCGCTAACCCTGTACCAAGGGTTTCTGCTGAATATGGTTACAAAAATAATTAGGCAGTCGCGGACAATTGTCCAGGGGTGTTCCCGAAGGAATTAACCCCCAAGCGGAGGTGTGAAAACCGGGCCGAAAGCTGAATGGCACCTGGGTGAGGAGTGTAGAACGGTGAGTCCGGGATACCGAGCGACCTCTCAGAGTATGCAGCCTTATTCTTGCATGTGGGGCTCTACAAGGATGGACGAACCCCTTTCCCTAGCTTCTCGTGGGAACAACAATGACAACACCAAACATAGTTGTAGTAAGTGCGGTTCAAAGAAACAGAACGCGCAGCGCTCCCGACAATAGGTCGTCCAACAATACCGACCAATCTAGAGCTGAAGGAGCCAATGAAAATGGATTCAATGCGATGGATCGGCGGGATCTCGTGACCTTTGGGTGGACGAAGCAACTGAATCACGACTTGCTAGACTGCTACGATGCGAGTGCGGCCCGTGAACGAGGTTACATGGCTGGTTACATGATTACATGGTGAGAGTAGATTTTTTATATTCTTGTTTATTTAATTTTTATTTTAATGCAAACATCGAAAAAAATGTCGATTTTTCTAATTTCATTTTTTATCTTCTAGACAAAATTTTTCTTATACTTTTCGTCCCTTGAATTTAGAGCTCAGGGGTATAAGAAATATAAAAAAATTCTTAACTTGCATAGTTAATTGTTATAAACAAATTGTATTAACAAATACTCGACATTAAGGGTTATTCGGCTTCAACGTATATTTCTGCTCTGAAATCGCTTGCTTTCATTGTGAGGATGATACGTGAATATTTAAATTTAACATTAAATGTTATTTGTTTATTTTATGAACAAATTATATAAACAAATTCACATTTTGGCCGTTTTTAGGCGAAAAGAAACCGTTTTTTCTTTCTTCCTTGTTGCAATTATGTTGCCAGTGATATTTTCTGAAAAAAAATTTGCCACCTATCAATATTTGTTTATTTATAAACAAATACATATTTTGGCCGTTTTTAGGTGAAAAGGAACCGTTTTTTCTTCCTATTGTATTGCAATTATGTTGGCAGTGATTTTTTCGAAAAAAAAATTGCCATCCATAAATATTCGTTCATTTTATAAACAAATTATATAAACAAATTCACATTTTGGAAGTTTTTAAACAAAAATTAATCGGTTTTTCCTCTCACCTTGCTGAACTTATATTTACAATGATGTTTTCTAACAAAAAATTTACAAACCAGCAATAGATGTTTATTTTATAAATAAATTATATGAACAATGCACATTTTGGAAAAATGTTCCCTAGCATCACTAATCGTTTATTTTATAAACGAATGTACATTGCCGATATTAATGGTCAGAAAGAAATCTTTTTTCAATTATTATTTTTCAAACTATATTAAAAATGACTTGCCTAGTAGAACAATACAATTTATAAAATTTATAAACAATTTTAAGGAAAAAAAAAGACATTCTATGTATTACAATAAGTATAAGAATCGGGGTGCTTTTTTATCGTGAGTCCCCTTGCCTCTCACGAATCAGAGTTCTATATTACTATGAGTTTTTCAACCGTTTATGGCAATGTTTCTTACTCGAACTCTTGCCGAACAATACAATTTATAACATGTATAAACAATTTTAAGGAAAAATTAGACATTCTATATATTACAATAAGTATAAGGATTGGGATGCTATTTTATCGTGAGTCCCCTTGCCTCTCACGAATCACAGTCTTATATTACTATGAGTTTTTTAGCCCTTTATGGATCCAAGATCAATAGCTCGATAGCTTGTGGATCAAGGGCACTGGCCGTATATTTCCAGTTTTCTCTCAAATGTGCTAAATACGCATCAGATGAAATCAATAGCTTGTGGATCAGATCAGTGTTTGTTGCATGCCGACTGAGTTTCCGCGTATGGTTCTCACGAATTCGCTTGAAATCTTTATTTCTTGCCTCTTGAGCCTCTTCCGATAATAGACCGATAGGAATCAAGAACTATTCAATGATTTTGGATCCATGCAAGAGAATCTTGTGCACGGATGAAGGCATGTAAAACCAGTTGTAAAGCTCCACATACAACTGGGCAGTTTGAAAAGCATAAGATTCAAATTTTGCTGCATCTATTTTACGTCCACAGGAAAGAACCTGCAAGATTA
>NC_046657.1:36941820-36943602 GCF_010883055.1 Belonocnema kinseyi
TTCTTCTGCATCACTTTACTTATATCATTCATCTCTGAAGGGTTCGCTTTACACAAGTGACAAGTTGCTGCACTCAGTGTGCTGCTAAGATTCTGAGCTGTTCTCCCGTCCAACATGGTTCAGAACATCGCATGACTTACCTGACACCTAAATTTTCCAAATACAACCTTGGTGGGCAAAAGTCGACTTATTTCTCCTTTTATCCGCCCTATTACAGATCTCGTCAAATCTGGGGTTTCCTTCGCGTACTGAAATTCTACTGGTATGCACAATTTGGTAGAGCCAGGATGAGGATTTTTCCAAATCTGCTTACCCTCCGAATCTAACATAATTGGCACCATTGAGAACATAAAGATGCTTTCGTCCGATATCATGCCATCAGGAAGCTTCTGCTTATATGAGCCTTGGCCTGATACTCCATCACAGCCATATTTGAGCGAAAGTGTCATAGTTTTTACTCTCTCCTCTAAAATATATGACTGGATGCTAGGGATCTTAACTAAACGCTTGACAGAATGATCTAGCAGCTCTTGCAGTTTAATCGTAATGCTTTGACCAGTTATGTGAATCGCTGAACTAGGAGGGTAGCATTCTTTTTTCGCTTCCAGTAGATCTGTGGATGGGACATAAATGTCAGCATTCCTAGCTTTTGCTTGCAGGCGTATGATTTCGTACTGGTGCCTGGATAGCTTAGCGTCTTCTATCAGTGCGAGTGTTTCATCATGCCCAAATGTGATTGCACTCGTTTCGTCTTCAGTTTTCTCGGAATCTTGCAACAGCTGGATTATTTTATTTACCAATTTGTGTTTTCCAGAAGCTTTCAAATTACTCAGGAAAGCCTGCTCAATCTCAAGCGGAGAGTAACTCTCCTGAATAGATTGAACCTTCCTTCTCTTGGTTGACTTTGAACTATGTTCAAAATCTTCTCGAGATCGTCTACCAGGTTTCAATATGGTTTGCGTAATTTTAAAATTTGTAATTAACCATACAGCATGTCTTTTTTCAAATATCTCTTTCTTGTTAAAAGAAGACTTCCAATTCCTTTTAAAGACAGGGATGAAGTAACGCATTATTTTGTCTCGAACCATTTCAACATGGTCTTCTGCAATCATATAATTTGTTCTTATATAACTCAGTATGGTTTTAGACAAATCTGCATCACTTTCCTTGAAATTTTCGATCGAAATATTGCATAATACTCTAATGGGCACCTCAATGGTATGCATTTTGAAGGATAAGTGAACAACGATTGAAAAAAAAACAGTTTTCTTAAATGAATTAAATAACACGCTGACACATACACATATATAAATATATATATAACTTCATCTACTCTCAATTAACAGATGTTTAAATAGAGTGACTAAAGAAATGTCAAAAGAGTCGGAGAGAAGAATTCCTGACAGTTTAAAACCTGTAAATAAAGCATTCAATTTTTCTTCTGACCATGAATTTCCAAATCAGAGCTGCTTACGAGTTGAGTGTTCAATACGAAATGAAGACAAATCAGCTGTGACCAAGTGTATTCATTATTGCGCATGCGCATATAACCTGTGGCGCCATCTGTTGGCGTGACGCACAACCTGACGCTTCTCAAATATTATTTAAAAAGCGGTTTATTTTCGCTTAAAATCGACCAAAGTGTGCATTTGTTTATATAATTTATTTAAAAAATAAACCACTATTGCTGGTTTGTAAATTTTTTTTTAGAAAACATCATTGTAAATATGATTTCAGCAAGGTGAGAGGAAAAACCGATTAATTTTTGTTTAAAAACGTCCA
>NC_046657.1:36943702-36947079 GCF_010883055.1 Belonocnema kinseyi
GTAAACACTATAACTCAAAAAAATGAACGAATCAAATTCATGTTTTGCATACTTTTTTGGTCTTAAAAAAGAACAATTACTTCAAGAATCAATTTTGGATAGAATGCGTATTTTTATTTTATTCGTGAAAAATAACATTTAACACCAAATTTTGTTGTTGAAAAACGACCAAAGTTACGAAAAAAAAGATTCAACGAAACCCGTTTACAATTATCTGTCGAAAATCGAGAACGCAGCGTGACTGTCTCGATGAGAATGTGTACCTCAAAGCCTACAGAGCTTTGATAAACTTAATCGGTAACTGTACTTAATCAATTATTTTCGAGCGCGAAGCGCAAGATTTAAAAGACGCACGTCCCAAGTGCGCACAAACTTACGAGCTACGCGCGCAGGGCGCTACAACAATGTGCCCACGCAGCAGGAATTTTTTTGGGATCTTTTTAAAAGTTCATTATGACACTATGCAATGAAAATGGCAAAGGTAAAAAAAAATTTTTTCTAAGATTTTATGGTTCAACGAATACCGACATTTTACGAAGGAAATAAAGGATAACCCCAAGACGGCTGCTATAGCGGGTCTGAAGTGTTATTTTTTTCCTCTAAATTAAACGATAGTAGTTGCTGTGAATTGTAGAAAAATTATTTCTTCTGCCTTATGGACACGAAACGTGTTTAACAGTATAGAGGAGAGAATAAAATTCACTCATGAAATTGAAATAAACAATGTTATAAACTACCTTGATTTACAAGTAATTAAATGTTTAAATGGTTCTTTGCTAGCTAACTGGTATAAAAAACCGTCTTGGTCTGGGAGATATCTCAATTACAATTCACATAATTTATTTTGTCATAAAATCGGTTTAATCAAAGATTTAGTTGATAGGTGTGTCAAATTGAGTGATGTTTAATACAGAACAGAAAATTTAAATCAACTAACAACAACATAAGTATCTAACAGCTTTCCTCTTCCTTTAATGAATGACATTATCGCTGAGCGTTTGTGTGAAATTTATAACAATACTAAGAATAAAAGTAAATGGATTGATACTTAAAATAAATTTGATTTAAAAGTTACGTTACCTGTACAAAAGGTCTCTTTGAACGTTTACAAAGTTCATTATAAGAATTTAACATAAATGTTTATTACAAAAGCACTAACACTTTAGATAAGAATTTATTAGAGAAGAAAGATGGGGATAGCATTGAAAATTTGTCTGGTTATTTATATGATAAAATGCAAATAATGTAATAAAGTTTATACAGGTGAAACTGGGAGGAGATTAGAAACTAGAATTGCCAAACATAAAAGAGATTGTACAATTGGTAATTTAAATACAGGCTAGTCAAAACACTCTTGAAATTCTAATCACTATTTCGATTTTGAATTCAGCAATATTAAAATATTAGCTACTGAAAAAGAGACTCATCAAAGACATATTATTGAATCTATATTTATAAACAGATTTCGAAATATTTCTATTAATTTACAGAATGAAAATTTTAAATATTAATAAAATTTACAAAAACATAATTAATTAATGTCATCTTATTTTAGTTCCAAAAAATGTTTGTTTAAATCTTTAAATTTAAATTTAATTTAAGTTCGCGCATCCTCGTCAGTAATCCTATGGAAACTTGGCCAATCCTTGCATTTCACTTTACATACTGCCTTTATCTTCTTCAACGATTTACCGCCTTATTTATTTCCTAGTCATACGTTCGTCGTTGATTCCAAAACACTTAGAACGGTTTCATAATCGTTAATAATGTAGTTTTTACGCTGAAAAAGCCTCTTCAATTTTATGAGGCTTTCTCTTTTTACTCATCCTCAATAATTGTTTGGAGTCTTACTATTTTTTTTAAACTTTAATAACGAATAAACCATTTTTAATTATGACACAAAAAAAATTGACACGTATTGACTCCAAAATTGGTATGATTATTGTTTCGCTTACAAATCGTTTTAAACTAAAGTAATTCTTTTTAAATATTTTTTACTCAGAAATAATAACTTTTTTAAACTATTTACATTTATTTTTATTATATATTAGCTTATTATAATTATTATTTAGATACTCTAAAAAGGCACGCAGTGATGCCAAAACGTCGTCGAAGTTTTAATTTTTGTTCTAAAAATAAATGAAGTTGAATTGATAGCTCTAATTTGTTTTTATTTGACCGTGACCGTAAGAAATAACTTTTCTACAATTCATTATTGCATTGTCGGTCAAAGAATGGTTTGATTTGGTGTTTCCAAATCTTTACATCAGTAGATGTTGTGTCTAGTTCACTATTTTTATTCGGGGAAAGCCCGTTTTAATTCGCCTGCGATTATCCTCATCATTTTCAAATTATAGCTAGATAACGAAAAATTGTTTTAAGGCTAGTCTCCTAATTCATAGATCGAATTCAATCATACTTTTTGCTTTTCGAATTGCTGATATGGACATTGCTATAATGGCTATTTTTTACTATAATCTAGAAAGAAGACTTCATGCTCACTCCACAGGCCTGAGAAACAGCCGTATTGATAAATGTATTATATAAAATATGATAGGAATAATAAATAAGAATATTATATTATTATACTCACCAATGGCGATAATGATGACCACGAAATTCAAAAGAAAAGAGTAGAACCTTCTCATTTTCGCAAAAGTAGATAAAAACTGACTTATCCTTCAGTGAATAATTTCGTTAACAAGTTTACCTGTGGAATATTCCATTGCGTTATCAGACTTCAGATTTATACATTAAGTAGCCCTTATCTTACATTTATGCGAGATAACGACTGTAGAAGTTGACAATATTCTTCTTCACAGATAAGACTGTTATTCGAAATTTTTTATTATGTTCATTATAAGTTTTAATTATAACTAATAAGTTCATTTTACAAAGAAAACCATCTTAGGTTTCATTATAGCCAAAATTCGACATTAAACTAATGTTTCCGATTGAAGATTTAAATTTTTAAATCGCTGACGATATTTCTATCGTTAATTATTCAGTATTAAAGAAAATTATATTTGACAGAGAGCGAATATATATTCTTTTTTGTTAATATTATGGGAATTGCTATTGATGTGGATCCTCTCTGAGATAGGTCTTTTTTTACAGTTAGATTCACAATCGATAATTTTCACATTATTCCAATCAAAAGAATGACTAAAATTATATTGGCGTTTGTATACGGCAAACTCGGTTTTATTCCTATTCTCATGTCCATTTATTCGAGTTCTCAAATATCTTTTTGTCTCGCCAACATGTGACGCAGAAAATTGTTTACTAGAAAATTTATAAACTAAATTCGTTTCATCGCATTTTTCACAAATATCCTTACCTAATTTTATTACAGAACTTAAACTTTTATTAATGAT
>NC_046657.1:36947179-36949686 GCF_010883055.1 Belonocnema kinseyi
TGATTTAGACAAAAATTAATTAGTCTACCGCATGACATTGGCTTTTTAATTTAAAACTGTTATTAATATGTAAGCCAGGAATTTCAATGCAATTTTATAATTCTTTGTAAATTGTTTTTGCGAAAAAATGTGTTAAGACTGTTATGATAAATAATGGGTCGCAAAGGTAAATCTGGCTTATTGATTTCTGGTAGGTTCTATTTTCCTTAACTTCTGTTTTCGCTTGTTTCTTAAAGTAGAAATGTGTCAATGCTGTAGACACACGCCGTGGAAATTTGTTCATTGCTGACCTCGGCAAAGGTCAATTTATCGCATGAAAATGTATTCGGGGTAGGGGGGCATCATTCGCGCAGTTTTTTGTTTACGTTAGATTTTCTCTTTTTTCAGCAAAATATTCAAAAAATAAAAATTTAATTATTTCACATCGTTAATAAAAGTATTCAAATAGTATAATCGATACTTACAGAAGGAGAAGGTGCAATGCAAACGCGGCTAGACTTATAATAATTATTTTCGAACGGGACAATGAAAGTACGTGCGTTTTAATACAAATGTAAGTTATGAGTTAAAGTAATATACATTTATGGGAATGATAAAAAGTTTCAAGGATGAACTCGAGTTCGAAGCACAAGATACATGATGGGAATGTGTTCGTTAATGGCGAAGGAGCTTTAACAAAAAAGTATTCAAAATTGCTAAATTACTTTTGTCGTTGCTTTCATCTTTAGTTTAAAAAAGTCTATACAAAAATTGCACAAAATTTCAAAGTTAAGACCAGACCTAACACTTTCGAATGATTTTGATACGCTGGCTCCGAATCTGAGCTCAAAATTGCTCCTGCACGTCAGGTTTTCAAGATATCCTAACCTAAAAGTGCAAAAAGCGCGTTTTTTACCCGTTTTTGAGGTTATGTAACCGAACAAGCAAAATTTACCACAAAAGCTAATATGATATTTAAAAGAACTAATCTTCCCCTGTCACAATTAAGGGCTTTAAAAAAGAACAAAGGATCCCGCACAAAATACCAACAAAGAAGCGTGCAGTCGTTTGGAACCAAACTTCGCACATTGATAAAACAAAAGAAGATGCACTGCGCGGAATGCTGCTGCACACTCTGTGTGCATTCTAATGTTCACATTCGCTGTATGTGCGCGATGTTCGACGGAGCAGACAGTCTTCGATCCCTAGCTGGCTCACTGAGCTGGCGACGCTTTTATGATGTTTTATGCGTCGGTAATGAAATTCGTTTTTTTGCTACAAATCTTTCCGTGTAAGAGATTACGTTTGAGTGGCGGGCTAACGGTTGGATGCGTGGGTAATAAAATTCTTTTTGTATTTGAAATCTGTCTAGCGATTACATTTCGTGTCGATCGTGATTTTTGTATATAGTGAGTTTTAGAATGTCCTTATGCAAAACAGGAGGTTTTTGTAAAAAGTATTTGAAAAAGATCGTTTACCCTGATGTAAAAAGTGTTAAACCAGCCAAGCTTGGTATTAGAAATCACTCTGAAAACAAAAGTGACCGATCAACTCAGAAATCAACGGATACTGACGATCCTATGGCAACTGAAGACAGAGCCCACAGACCTGAAACGCCACAACGATGCCGCACGAGGGAAATCGTCCCCCGCCAGTCGCCACTCATCGGCCGCCTGCCTTTGCCCCTCAGCCTCCTCACCGTCGGTCCCGTCTATAGTCTCAGTCCATAGTCTATATCTAATTATCTATACTCGTTTGTTTCTGCTTTTCTCGTTTCTCACCTTCTCCCCCAATTCTTAATTTTTCAGGCGTGTTTCGGAAGCATTATAGAAATTAGTATATTTTATTATTTGCTGCGCCAGATTTACAATTTGAAAAGGTTAATTTCCAAATAGAAGGATTATTTCTCAACCAAAGAATACAATATTTCAACAAAATAGTTGAATTTCCAATTTTAAAAATTATTATTTTCATCCGAAAATGGAACAATAACAGAAATGAATCTTTGAGTCGAATAATTGAATTTTCTACCATAAATAAATTTCCATCCAAAAAATACAATTTTTTAACCAAGTAGTTGAATTTCAAAATTCAATAAGATTAGTGGATTTTCAGTTGAAAAAGACAAAGTTTCATCCAAATTGTGAAACTTTTAACAAGGAAAGATCAATTTTTTAACCAAAGATGAAACAATAAAATTTCGAGTAGAAGAGATTAATTTCCAACCAAACTGATGAATTCTCAGGTGAAGAATTTTCTACAAAAAGGCGAATTTCCTATATAGTACAGAAATTCTCAGAAAATAGTTTCATTTCTAAATTCAAAAATCAATATTTAACTAAATACTCGAATTTTTGCCGCGAGAAGATGAATTGATTTCCAGAGGAGTTGTTACATTTTTAACCAGAGGTGGATTTCAAATTATTTAATGCACTTTTGAAAAAAAAGAGTTTGAATTTTAATTGAGTAGTTGATTAATCAACTTAAAAATGATGGATTCGTAATGAACAATTGGAACAAGTTTCCTA
>NC_046657.1:36949786-36963682 GCF_010883055.1 Belonocnema kinseyi
AAGACGTCTTCGTGTTTCATTTTTCAGGAACTTATCAGACTGCCTAGTATAATAATATTGTTCTACTAAAGTAACAATTTTTGGATCCCCTTGAAAATAATAGTACGATAGTCACGAGAAAAAAAAGGAAGGTTTAGATAGAGAACCTCTGTATAGCGAAAGCTAGCGTGACACTCAACCCATGGGATTTTCCATGGCCGTCTATAGTCGCTAGTTATGTTGGCGTACATGACATGTTGGCGTCAAAACGAAAATTGTAAGCCGCGGTTCTCAAATTCAGAGTATCACAACTCCCCCTTTTTATACATTAGGATGTTTATAAAGTTGGAATTCCCAGATAGCTAGTTTAATCATTTACTAACCCAATTCGTACAACAATTGAATCCCCTAGTTACTTCCGATGACCAAAAAAAAATATGCAGGACCCTGCGTTGTGTTTTCAAGAGCGTAGTAACATTGACAACACACCAGAGAAATATGCTGTTCAGAAACAAAGCAGGAGATGGTGGCGTCGTGCGGCAATCTGATTGGGTGGATTAGAATGCTCCACGATCTTTGACTGAGTTCGATAACCACGGAGATGTGGCAATATTTGGTGAGTTCTACATATTATATCGAGGTGCGACTTTTGCTACTGGTCCATGATTATTCAATTTCTGCATATGCATTCTTATATGTAATCTTATTCCAAGTGGCATGTATGTAAATTTTACACTGTCACAAGATTTAAAACTTTGAGTTCAACTACTTTCATAGGACTACTTTTAGAAAAAATTGTTTAATCGTTGATATTGAAAAATTGATTTTTTTCCTACTTTTTCAAATTCCGTCCCGCTGGGCGAGCCCATGTTATTCGATAAACGAAATTTGCTTACAAAAATTGCTAGCTTTAACGTAGATTTTTAGTTTACAAAAATTTATTTACACTTTTTCCTCATCTTCCTTAAATTGGTTCAAAAATTATCTGCAAATTAAAAAAACTGACCTAGGTCATTTCTAACAAAATTTTGTCGATCTTGACACAACATTTAAGAAAGCCGTCTATAGTGTGCTGTTCAGACCCAGTTTACGGCACAATTGTATATTCAATAAAAATGTAATCTTCTGTTTCTGGTTTCAGAGTTGAGTTTACAATTCGACAGATTGCCTCATGGTCCCGAATTTCTTGGTTTTACTTCTTTTTATGCTTCTGGCGGGAAATATTCTCCTCAAAGGCAGCATTCTCAAAGCTAGGAGCATTCTCGAGGCGTGGAGAATTCTCATGGCATGGAGCACTATCCTGTGGTGCATCCTCCTGCTGCTATGTCTTCTGCTCATGCCTTGTCATCTAGTCATACCATGTCTTTTGCTACTAGCGAGTCTTCTGCTTCTGCTAGTTCTTCTGCCTTTGTCAAGTCTTCTGCTCCTGCTGAGCCATCTCTTCAAGTCAGACCCACGTCTCCTCCTGGAACGCCCCCCTACAAAACAGTACTTCGACTTAAAATTGCAGAACTTCCACTTTTTCGATTCTATCCTAAGAGAAATTCGACGCGGGTAATTGAAATCCGTGTATGTATATTTCGTCCCGATCGAGCTATGTACTTAAGAAATAACCTTGGTAGGATCGAAGAACGACGAACCGGAACACAAATTATGGTAGTACAAGAAAATAATGAAGGCGTTGCATTAGTGAAAAAGCAAAAACATGGTCCGACAGTTTTTCGTGCTCTATACATAGAACCTGGTCCAGCCGGAATACGGGCAAAAGTAAACTTATTAAACAACCAGGTTGTGAAAATGGAGCCAGAAGAAATCCATGATGTTCCATGTGGAGTTAATGTAAATGACCATTTTACAAGGAAGCGTTTGGGTGATATCTATGAGTCCAAAACAAATTCCGTTGGATCAAAACGATACAGAAATTAAATAAAAATTATATGGAAAGTCAATTGTTTTTCATGAATTTTTATGAGTAGCACATTGATTGTGTCAGTTTTTATGCTCCTTACAAGTAAGGACTGACTAGTTACATATTGACATTTTGAAACTAAGCATTCTAAACAAATTTGCTATATCGTCTTTAACGATAAATCATTAAGTTTCGATCAATATTTCAACGACGTAAATCTACAGAAAAACTGTTTTATAAAAATATCTATTTTTGGGTTTCAAAACAATTCCTAGTTGCTGCAAACATTTTACACGAGAAATCGGGTTTGTAATAGAAAGATTAAGTTTAAAATAAAATTTAGAATCTTAAACAATTTTTTTTAATGTTTTGTTAGTGTTCTTCAAGAAAAATTAACGTTTTCAATGAATAATCGTTAGATTTCAGAAATTACTTAAAATATTTTTAAAATAATAAGCGATTTCATCGGTTTCAACCGAAAATTCGATGTATACTTGCTGCGAACTTTTAAAAAAGTCCCAAAAAGGAAAAATAGCAGTTTTCTGTACAGTTTGTATTTATTTATTAATTTGTTTCAATTTTGCAATTTTTTAAACAAATTCGGTTGTTATAATTTTTCTCCCTACGAAATCCTGAGAAGTTATTATTTAATTTTTTGTATTTATATATATTCATTTACGTATTTGTATTTTGTATTTATCTTTTGCTTCGCGCTCGATCATAATTTATTTCGCGCTCAAATATGTATTTACCTCGCGCTACGCGCACGATCTTCATAATTTCTCCACATTTTTGTATAGACCTTTTCAAATTAAAAATCCATACATCAAAAACTGTAATTTGGTGACTGCCAATTCTCTTCTAATAAAGCTTTTTCGGCCTTTTTATTTTGAAAATGCTATAACTAACAAAAAATAAAAATTCTAAAAAGGTTAAAAAAAATAATGACATAAATAAAATGCAGGAATGTAATCTGAGATAAGAAAATGCTGGAATAATAAGTGACATAGTGCAAGAGATTTCCAAAAAAGAATCGTCTTCACCTTACATAAAAGAAGACGCAAGTGAATGATTACTAATTGTTTAAATATGTGAAAACTGCCTATAAAAATAAATATCACTCTTAAGATTCTACAACCAAGCATTGATACATTTTTTAATTCAAACAGTGTAAAAGCTTAACCCCTAGAAGAACTCGATTCAATAATTTTATGTGATGCTTGAAAAGTGGTTCAGTCAAAAATTGGGAAGCTTTTGAAGAATTAATCATCTCCGAAAGAATTACTTATTCCTTTCAATAAATACATAAAAATGACTGATATCATATTTGATCAATTCTATTAAACTTTTAAGGAAATCGCAGAATGCAAGGAATTAACGAAATGCACGGATTTTATGAGTTTCATATAACTGATGAAATCCACGTAATTTCAGGAATTTGTGAAATAATAGAAATTTACGGAAATCAAGAAATTCGCGGAATTCAACTAATTCACGAAATTCAAGGAATTCAGGAAACTCATGAAATTCATAAAATTCACGGATTATGGGGAATTTTTCGAAATTCATGTAATTCACGTAAGGCACTAAATTCAATATACTCAAGGAATTCACGAAACTTATCAAAGTCATGGAATTGATGAAATTCCTAAATTTCACGGATTTCTTTGAATTTGTGGAATTCGCGGAACTCAAGGGATTCTTGGAATACAAGAAATATATGGAATTTAAGGAATTCGCGGCATTCACTCAATTTATGAATTTAGGGAATCCACTTAATTCACTGAACGTACGGAATTTCCGGACTTCATGAAATTTTTTTAATTTGTGGAATTTGTGGAATTCAGGACACTTAAGGAATTCGCGTAAATTATGAAATTCACGGAATTTATGAAATTCACAAAATTGATTGAATTTATGAATTACACTAAATTCACGGATTTCAATGAAATTCATGAAATTTTTGGAGTTCATAGAATTTACAGAATGAATGTAATTCACGGAGTTTACGTAAGACATGAATTCACAGTATTCGAGAAATTAGAAGAATAAAAAGAATTTCCCGGCACTCATGGAATTACATTTATAAATTAAATAACATTTCTTATCACGTTGAACAAACTGTGTTATCATTAAGTTACATAAATTTATTTCCATGTATTTTCCAATCGTTGAAGTAATAAATTATTATTGATTTTCAACAAACATTAGTTTGTTTTCATTATGAAAATTAATTAAACAAAGTCCACTGCTTAATTAACACAATAATTTCTCCTGATACCTTAGTATTTATTTTTGAAAAAACAAGATATTAAAATACTTTATAGACTATTTGTAATCCAAAGGGAGATCTGTCACAGACAGAGAACTTCAAAACTCAACTCCTATTAAACCTTTCAATAAACTCAAGTAAATAATTGTTTCCCTAAATCAAGATATTATCCTTTTTTGTACAGACACTCTCGTTATCTGATAACCGAACTCTTATTTTCAATAAAAAGTATTTATTTTCAATCGCATGTAAACCTCGATGCAAACAAATGGAATATATTCCTCGGGAATTGCTACGTTTAGGCAACAGATGGCGCCAGGCTGTTTCCGCGACTGTACCCAATACAAGTAATTCACAAAATTCAAGAAATTTCATGGAATTCACCGAATTAATGAAATTAAGGAAAGTTAATTTGAATTTTACACCCCTGTGTCTGGCTACAGAAATAATACTGGTCAAACCCCCAAGTTTCACCTAAAATAAATTTCTAAAATTGTTAAAAACGAGTTAGAGTAATTATTTTTTTAAGAAGTTTATTTCAAGAGGATATTTAAATAGATTTGAGAACATTGAAAAGACGTTTTAAAATTTTTAAAAATTAATATAGAAAATTTAAAGTTAACTTGAGGTATAATGTCAGTCATCTTAAAGGATATTTAGTAATTTGAGAAGTTTCAAGGAAATTCAATATATTTTTTAACTTGGAAAGACTTCTGAAAATTCACGAATTATTCTAACATTTTCTTTACGCATCCAAAAGTCCTCAATATCTTTTAAAATGACATAATTTTTATAAAAATGTTATAAAAACAAATAAACAAAAATTCTTAGAAATTTTATAGATACCTTGTCGACCAATCTGAAATTATAAAAAATGCTTTTGGGTTTTCTACAGATACCTGGAAAATCATATTTATATAACTCTAAGGCTAAGAAAGAAATTGAAACAATAAATTGTTATTCGAAAACGAGTGAAACTCTTTAATAACCCTTCCTTTTACAGCCCTTCTGAGAATTAATGCCGCTTTGCATGTAGGTATAACGGGTGCCGCGCGGGGTGCGAGGGATCTGCGGCTTTCACTCAGGCATTTTTCCATCAAACTACAATTAGGCCTACGTTTTTTCCTCTTTTTAATGAAAGATCTTCTTTCCTATCTAAAAATATATTCTTTTAATAAAATTATAACTTCTTACTTTAAAATTAAAATCTGTTATGTAAAACGATTTAACTTTTTTCGTTGAAAGTACATAATTTCAATTGAAAATTTATCTTTTTGGTGAAGGATTAATCTTATTGGTAGAAAGGTAAACTATTTACTTGAAAATTAACATTCTTGTTGAAAATTTATATTTTACAGTTTAAAATGGAATTTGCCTTGTATAAAATTTATCTCCTTTCGTAAATATTTCATATAGTTTGGTTAAAAATTCATCTTTATTTGTCTGAGGATTTAAATATTTTATTGCAAATTTTTCTTTCTGTATCAATTCGACTGTTTTTTAATGCAAATAAAAATATTGTTGGTTTGAAATATTACATTTTCGTTGATATTTTCCTGTTTTAATTTGAAAATTGAAATGTGTGGTTTAAGATTATTATCTTTTTTGTCGAATACGGTTGCTGATATAGATGATGGTTTATCAGTTATAGCAGATATTATATAAAATTGCCTCGTAAAAAGAAGCTTAACTGAAACGCAAAAGATTATTCAAACATTTGCTCTTATGGAACATTAATACCTTACAAGGACAATCTTGAAATTTTAAAACGAGAACACAACGACTACAGTGCACACTTAACAATCTGAGAATTTTTCATTATTTCATTGAGTAGAGTTTCCTCGAATTAGAAAAGATGTGGATTGTCTGTACTGCCGTCTTATCCTTGACCGGAATCCTCAATTATATTGCTGAATCTAATAATACATATATCTATAATTTTAAGGGAAATTTTTTTAACTCTATGCCATTTGTATAAATAGTCACGTTTTTATTCTGACGTGTACAGTTAGGAGTGTCTCATATGTGCAAGTGCACATATGGTATACTGCCAGATGTGTATATAGAAATATAGATGTGCAGAGACACCATGGCGGGCCTTTTGAATGGAAAGGTCACTCGTCTGCCTGACCGTGATGTGACCACATAGTGACCGTTGCGGTCAGTGGGTCCGTAGAATTCAACACTCTTTTTATCTTTATACACATTTGTGTTTATTTATTCGTATTTATTTATCTGTTCAAAAATCATCAAATAAGTTTCGGTCGGGTGTCCGTCTGTCTGTCATACTTTTTTCAAGGAGGAGGAGTGATGGTTCAGGAATGTAAGGAAGGTAGGGGAATGAAAGTACGGAATGTGAAGGTTCAAAAGTCTTAGTTAATCTTTGTTGCAAGGAAAAAAATTTGTTTTTTTTTCATTTGAAAAAAGATGTTGGCAATTTTTTTTAAAACAACTCGATTTTTTTTGTTGCCTAAATTTATTCTTACACATTTGTAGAATATGCTGGTGAAGTGATATTCCAATATTCGAAGTAATTAAAAAGTTACAGCTATTAGAAAGACTAGATTTACTTCATTGTTTAAAGCGTTCTCGAACTTTCAAACGCGTTTTTTCTCGAAACCACGTTTTTTGAATTGGCCGGCATGATATCTCAAAAACAGTTTGACCGATTGCTTTGAAATCTGTTTTGTAGATTCAGCATATCTGTACGCATCGCCTAAATCTAAAACCATTTTTTCTTTCGTACGGAATAATAGAAAATAATCATGAAATTTGAAAAAAATGTTCAAAGCCGTATCAATTACTCAATTTTTAATATTTTCAAAATATCCTAGTTCAGGCTTTGGCCGCAGCTTCCCAGATTAAAATGCTGTTTGGTTTTTTTATTCCAAGTATACCGTTCGCCCGAAATTATGTTCAAATGTGAAGAAATATATAGTGAAAGTCTAAAGTTGTATATTGTTATTGTTCGTCAAAAAAATCCCCAAAAGAGGTAAAAAACGGGCCGTCCCACGGGGTGGCCCCCTTAAATTTGTTTTTATATTCTATTAAGACTTAAATAACGTGATCGATAGCTGCAAACCCATTTTTTTAAGGCGCACGGTACTGTCTTTGATAAATTGTTAACCATTCTTTAATGAAAAAACTCGGTTAACTTTTCAACATTATATAATGGATTTTACAGAACATTTTTTTACAGAAAAAAATAATAGCAGAAATAGAATTGAGCCTGTGATTTGAAAAATTTCACTTTACAACTTTACATTTTAGTTTTTTATATTTTTCAAGGTGAATATTTTAACGAATTTTCCAAATTTTCGTAAATTGTAAATAGCGACAAAAAATATGCTTTGGTTTAAAATTTAACTACTTATATGGATCTGGCCCTTATTTTCCAACATTTATTTTCTTGTTAATAATTCATCATTTAAGTTAAAAAACCTTTTTTTAAATTCAATTATTTTCTTAACATTCTAATAATTTGTTCAGTGGGAAATTTATCAATGTCATTTTTTATTGAGAATTTATACACTTTAGTTACAAATTTACCTATTTGATTGGTAATTTCTGTATTGGGTGAAAAATCTCCCGATAATAGACACGCGCAGCAGACATATTTTAAAATATTTTGTATGTCAAGTATGTTTTGAGCCCCCCTGTATCCAAAACTCAAGTTTTAACGATGGCGTCTGCCTGTCTGTCCGTGCCCCCGCATACTCAATAACTCTCGAAAAAATGAACGGGTCAAATTAATCTTTGGCACACTTTTTTATGGTCCTAAAAGAAAGGACAAGTTCGTTAGCCAGCCATTTTGGATAAAAAATTTTGAAGTGAGCGCATTCTGGAAATTGTTAAGACTACTTTTTTCTGAATTTGAAAATTCTATATACGGACATTTATAATATAAAAATAGAAGAACAATGTATCCTAATAACTTTTTTCGATAAAAAAATTCTCAGGGTTATAGCAATTCGTTAATAATCACTTCTTCATAGGACGCGTACATTTGTTTTATTCGTGAAAAATTATATTGCAAAAAAAAAATTGTGGAAAAACAACACAAGTAACGACAGAAAATGATTTAACAACAATTGTTTACCAAAAAAGGAGCTACGAATTTTTTATGAATCATTTTTTTGACAAGAGAGTAATTTTGGTTTTAATCATAAAAATGACAAAATTGTTGTATAACGACAGAAGGAAAAAAAAGATAGAAAAAAGTTATTCACTTGAAAATAGATGCAAATTTGTAATAATGTTTTACATGAAAAGAGATACAAATTTGTAATAATGTTTTACATACTCATAATTTGTAATTAAGAAAATTATGAATGATGACGATGTAAAACATTATTACAAATTTGTATCTATTTTCAAGTGAATAACTTTTTTATATTTTTTTTTCCTTCTGTCGTTATACAATAATTTTTTCATTTTTATTTCTTTGTCATTTTTATGAGAAATTATTTCCTTTGCAAAGTACTAAAAAATCTCTTTTAACCATTTTCCAATACACAGAAAAAACAAATGAGAAAATGTACATTAATTTCGACGTAAAAATTACCTGAGATAAAAATTAACTGCACAGAATAAACTTTACCCGAATATAAGTCAAAGTTTCTTTTGTTTTTCTATGACAACAAATGTATTTTTGAAGGACGTGAAGTTGTCTGAATAAAACTTTGTTTCTTCAGTAAATTACCTGCAACACATTTTATCATTAGTATTTTTGTATAGGACTCGTAAATTTGTGTTCATTTTTTGTAAGTAATATGCAGAAAATCGAAAAGCCCAATATTAATTTTTGATAAAATTATTTAAAAGAAAATTATTTTAATTTAGACTGGTTTAATGAATAAACTATTCCATTTGTGGACAATTGCATCACTTGATATTGTATCTATGTACACAAATATATCTTGGAAATTAATTTTAAATTGAAGTTAAAAAAATGGAATGAAATAAAAGTACAGACCTTTTTAAATAAAAATGTCTTGAATATAGTTCTCAGTTTGTGCCTAGAATCTTCTTATTGCAAATTCAAACATGTTTTTTATAAACAAATTTTTGGACTTCCTATAGGATCGCCCATTTGTGCAACAGCTGCAAACGTGGTAATGAAAAGTTTTTAAAAAGATATCTTAAATAATATAAGCTATAAAATTATTTGATACTACAAAAATATTGATAATACATTAATTTGCCTTTCAAAAAATAGAGTAGATGATATTCTTGAAAAATTTAACTCAATAAATGAAAAATTAAAATTCACTATTTAATTAGAAAAGAAAAGAAAATTAATTCTTTCGATTTTACATTGAAAATACTCAATGATAGAATTATAACTAACTGGCATAGAAAACCTGTATGGTCAGGACCTTATTAAAAATTGATACCCCATAGATCTGTTAAAATTAAAGATAGCTGAACGTTACAAAACTATGAGAAAAACAAAAAATGGAAATCCACAGATTATTGATCTAAAGAAAATGATAGTAATTCCATTTTTCTATGGTTGTGATAAGGTTTGTCTCAGAATTTTCACCAAAAAAAAGTAATATTCAAATTGTTTTCTCTGTTGAAAATGATTTTCCCTAACATTAAATATCTGGCAGATAAACTGCATAGAGTAAATATTGGACAATCTTTAAGGCGCTTAGGGGTTAGAATTAAAGAACACGAAAGATATAGTAAAAAAAATATAACACCGCTTAGGCAAAACATGCTATTTTATACTCTCACAACTTTAATTTTAATATTAAAGACAATAAAATTTTTAATATTTAACCAAATGAAGAAAAAATACATCCAAAAATTAATTATTATATATCACAATCTCCTTTTTTTAAATTAAAATCTAAAATATTGTCAACTTTCTCGGGAAAAAAGTATCACATGACTCATCACATAAAATCAAAAGACTTTTTTCTGGAATAAACCGAGGCCGCGGGTCGCACCTTTTCAACCCGCGAACAACCCTCAAAGCTCGTTTAATTTGTTAGAGGCGCCAGGTAGGTTATCATCAGCCCGAATCTCGAGAAATCCGTTCAATTTTACAGCTAGCAGGTCGGCTAGCTCTTTTTACTGAAGCACAAGAGGGAGAAATTCAAAAATGGGTTCATGGAAGCGAGAGAGAATTTTTCCTGAACATTAATGCACTAATTTTTGAGTCAAACTAAACAAAAGGAGGTTACAATTCGGCTTTATTTATTCAGCCATACCCTATTTTTCTACAGTTGATGAAATTAACCTAAAAACTATTTTGTGCCCCGTTTCACCGGGAATTATTCATGTCAGCGTAACCTACTACTTAAAAATTAACCCCTTGATTTTTCAAACATCCAAAACTTAGTATAACAAATTTATCCCTTAGCAACACAGAAATGACAGCGGAGTCCTTCGCTGTGAACCCTTATATCACAAGATGGACGTCCGAGACTCCCGCGTTACCACTCACGCCGGACGGCATTCATAGCCAAGTGTCCACACCCACGGTTCTCTTGGAAGATGCACGGCTATGAGTCTGGCGGATTCCAACTTCCGGGTGTCGGGGATGTCCCAGACGCTAAAATTCACTACACAGTTTCAAAATTACAGCCACGCGGAAAACACGCAACACCACAGAGCGTGGAGGTCGGTCACGGAGGCTGAGCAACACTCGCGGAAAAATATCAAAAGCTTACCACTTACCTTTCAGCCCCCTGACCAGTTCCTCCTTTGTCTCCTTATCCATCTTGAAATTATGCTCGTCTTTCCCCTTTTACTTGGTTTTACTCCGGTGTCTACCGCAGCTAGCCACTCCGTTTAATCAGAATCCGAACAGTGACAGTTTTCCGTCTGCTGGTCCTCACTTCCGTTTGTTTTCCCTCCAGTTCCATGTATTGTTGCCGCCCTGCTGATTAGTTCGTCGCGCGTGCTACGGCGACTCTAATTGGCTCTCGGAAGGTTAATCGAACATGGCCGCATTCCAGCCTCTAGGAAGATGGCCGGCTTCTGGCAGTACGTAGTATAGCTGCCACCCCACCTTACCGGTGTTTCGTCGCTTCACAGCGTCGCTGCCGCCTGGTATTGGATATCCACCCTATGCCACTGCAGGGTTGGTTCGGTCTAATACGCAGGGGTCGATCCAGTACCCCTGCTCAACGCTTATAGTGGCGCTGATGCATCGTGTTAACGGTGTCTAGTCGGTGATTGCAGTACTCCCCCTTTGAACGGTGATATGGCCGCCGTGGAAGTATCGGCCAGTCGGTGCCGCCGTCCGTGGCCACGCATCGAGACTGCATGTCACGAGTTCGCCCTCTTGATTTTCGTGAATGTCAACACCCACTGTCGTCTACGCCAGTGTTGGAAAGCTGTCAGTTTCTTGTATGCATCCTTACGGATGGCTTTATGTTTTCAAGTATTGGGATTCTTGTCTAGGAGTTCCATGATGGATGTGGTGACTCTTCCGTCGTCTCTGCTCAGCTTAATTACAACACAGTACGTTGTGATAAAATCTGTTGTTTTACTTATTGAATTAAATATGGGAATCAAACTCTTTGGTCTAAATGCAACGAAAATCGTAATGCGTATGATTTTAAAAATTGTAACGATGAATCTGAGATTCAAATGATGAGAAGTAAGAAGCGGCGAATTATTCTTATAAGCTACTATAGAATGTTAAAGTATACATTATTGTGATATTTGACTTAGAAATTATAAAAATTATTAGCTGAAATATTCAATTATAACTCAGCTCTAGAATTAGAATGATCCATGGCCATATAACGGAATTTTAAAGTTTCATAAGTCGCTTTTTGAGTATACGCCATATTACAAAACATTACTAAAGATTTCGAAATGTTTCAAAAATTTAAAAATATTTGAATGGATTTTGAACATTTTATAAAGGCGTGTTTGTCAGATTTTAAATATTTCATAACAATTTCACTAAGATTTTTAAACTTTTCAAAGCTAAAAAGAGTTTTAAAGATTTTGAAAAATACTAGATTTCAAAGATTTTAAAACATTTGGAAGATTTGAAAAGGTTTCAAAACATTTTAGAAGATTTTTTTACTAATTGTAGATTTTAAATAATTTCAACGAATAAAAAAGATTTGGCAAACAAAGATTTAGGAAAAATTTCCCAAAGAAACCACGTCCCGATAATTTTTGTGAACACATGCTAATATTGTGTTACATTGATTTTAACTCGTACCTCATTATTTATCTGGAATTTCTGGTGAATCCTTGGGAACATAACCTTCTTTCAAAATTAGGTTGTACGTCTTTTGCGCACGTCATCTGAGGCTGGAAGCTTTTTACCAATCAGCGCAAGACCTCGAGCCGTTTGTCCCCGTGGTCTTGTGAAATGCATTTTACGTCGCATCAAAAAACCAACGCTTATGAACTGACTGAAAAGTGACTTCCTACGTCCTACGTCAGCGTGTTGCCTATAAACTATGACATTTTGTGCATTTGCAACATCAAAAATATTATTCTCTCCTCAAGAAATGAATTTTTTCAGATCAATTTCAATAAAATTTCTGACATCGTAGTAATTCATCTAAAAAAAAACAAATTAGGATACATTAAACTGGTTTACCATCACAAACGCAAATGTGTTCAAAAATGGATTGAAATTTATTTTAATTTTTACGCTTTTTACTAGGTTTAGATACAATCTAGTTTTCTCTCACATTATATACTGTTTGTACTTTTTGCGCAAAAATGATGAAAGTTTGTGTGGACTAAAAGATCAATTTTCACCCAAAAATACGATTTTTCACCTAAGAAGGATCATTTTTAACCCGAAATTAAATTAAAAAATGTTTTATTAACTTTCATAAACTTATAACCAAATAATTTTATTTCAAGCCTCAAAAATAGATTTTCAAATAAAAGAACGAATAATTAACGAAAACACTTTATCTTTTAACCCAAAATAAGAATTTTTAGACAAGAAGATTAACTTTCAAAGAGAAAGATAAATGTTCAAATTTTCAACGAAATAGTCGAATTCTCAATTAAAAAAGACCAATTTACATACCAATTATTCAACTTTGAACTAGATTTGATCAATCTTCAACTAAAAATAGAAGAATTAAATTTTCAGTTGAAGAAATTAATTTTCAACCAAATACCCATAATTATTTTCTGAAATTCGCTGTTTCAAGTCGGATAACTGAGGAGTCAACGAAAATAACGCGATAAATCTAACTTTTAAATTGAGAAAATGATTGTTTCTGTATGTTTGAAATATCATCGATTCGATTATTAAACTTCAGTCCGCGAAAAAATCTAACAGAGCAACAAAATTTCAAAAGGTTCTTCTTATAATGGATAAAAAAAGAATTCTTTCTCTCATAGTGTTTTTCTTATTTCTTATATGACAATAATTTGAAAGTGTTATAAAGAACCTGCAAGGTATCAGGATATTTTTCTTCAAACCGTAATTAATTTTCCTGAGCTTTAAAAAGTTTTAATGATTTTCAAAATATTTCAATGATTTCGATAATTTAAACTAATGTTAAAGAATGTGAGATATTTTGGGATATTTAAGAGAATAATTTAAAAAATCCATTTTCAACCATTTTAAATATTACAACAAATTATCAAACATTCAAAGACACTTTGACATATTTTTTGCAATTAACGGCAAATCGACTTTGAATTCTTTTAAAATCTTTGGAATTCTCTTAAATTCTGTTACATTTGCTGGGGTTTGCCTCAAATCATCCAAGACATTTTTTATACA
>NC_046657.1:36963782-36965064 GCF_010883055.1 Belonocnema kinseyi
GGCAAATCGACTTTGAATTCTTTTAAAATCTTTGGAATTCTCTTAAATTCTGTTACATTTGCTGGGGTTTGCCTCAAATCATCCAAGACATTTTTTATACAAAAAATATTAAAAATCCGGTGTCGAGTACTTTTAGAGCGGGGCGAAACACGAAGCGTTACAACCCTATAAGGGTTGGACCTCTTTGTGATTCGCCACGCTCTACAAGTACCTGAAACCTATACTACTTTTTGTAATCATTAACAAATTTGATTATGTAAGTTATACTTTATGTAAATATTGGTATTATAATATTATAAAATAAGAATAATAATTATTATAAAAGATTAATTTGAGATATATATTAATATATATTAAAATATATATAATATATAGTAATGATTATTATAATAATTAATAACACAGGCCGACAAAATTTTACAAAAGTGAAAAGTCAGAAAGCAGACAAAACATTTCCGAAGCATATTGATGCTCTGAATCCGAACTTAAAATTGCTCCTGCACGTCAGGTTTTCAAGATATACTAACCCAAAAGTGCAAAAATCGCGTTTTTACCTGTTTTTGAGGTTATGTAACGGTACAAGAAAAATGCCTACCACAAAGCTAATATGGAATTTGCAATTCTTAATCTTCCTCTTCCAAACCTACTTGGATATATTAGGACATCTTTATTTTTCACTAAAATATTGTTATTGCACTTTTTGGTGAAAGTCTTGATGAAAGCTTTAGCCCATTTCTTCAATGAATGCTCCAACATTTTCCGGGAAATAATCCAAAGGAGATTTAAGAAAATGCAATTTCATACTCATCAAACAACATAATCTTTCAAGATTCTTTTACATACTAGATACAAGAGTTCTAAATTTTCTATCTGGATTGTTCCCTAAAAATTTCTGTGCAACATCTTTGAAACTCAACCATGCATCCTTTTCAATAGATGTCATGGTTTTAATAAAGTCATCATCGTTGATAGTTTTTCTTATATCAGACCCAACAAAAATACCTTCTTTAACTTTGGCATCACTTAAATGCGGAAATGTAGATCTGATATAATTGAAACATTCTCCTTCGGTATTCACGGCTTTCACAAATTGCTATATTCATACTAGTTTTATATGGAATAGCAGCAATAATACTTTCTTTCTGTCAACAAGACTTTCATAAACAACATTATACTGACCAACTGTCCACTCTAATCTGTCTGGCCATTTCTCCGTTGTCCAATGTTCATCCCTTGCACGACTGTCCCAAAGGCAAATATTTTGAAGTCATCACAAATAAGC
>NC_046657.1:36965164-36966199 GCF_010883055.1 Belonocnema kinseyi
TGATTTAGACAAAAATTAATTAGTCTACCGCATGACATTGGCTTTTTAATTTAAAACTGTTATTAATATGTAAGCCAGGAATTTCAATGCAATTTTATAATTATTTGTAAATTGTTTTTGCCAAAAAATGGGTTAAGACTGTTATGATAAATAATGGGTCGCAAAGGTAAATCTGGCTTATTGATTTCTGGTAAACCATAACATTTAGCTAAAACTTTCAGTTAAAGTAAGTATCGAGGGTGCGCTACCACGCTGCGCAGAATCTGACTGGCAACTCTGACATCCTTGCGGTTCCTCTCACTCTACCAATCTTTAGTTGCAATCTTCTGATACAAGTGGCGCTCAGACTCTCACTTGAGACGACGAAAGGAGACGCCACTCTGAACGTCATTCGTTATTCTGATCTCTGAAGGTAAAGACTGCCTTGAACGGCGTGACATTTTTGAAGCAAGGGCGGCTAAACTATGAGAGGAAAGAACCGCGGAGGCCTACAGTTACCAGGTAGGTTCTATTTTCCTTAACTTCTGTTTTCGCTTGTTTCTTAAAGTAGAAATGTGTCAATTCTGTAGACACACGCCGTGGAAATTTGTTCATTGCTGACCTCGGCAAAGGTCAATTTATCGCATGAAAATGTATTCGGGTGTCCTGTGTTTCATTTGTTGTATAAAACATTGCAATTTTCGTTTGAGACACTTATTTCCTAATTTAAATAATTCAAAAAATACGGAAAACTACAAACTATCAAATAATTATCAATTTGAAAGGAAATAACCAAAGTTTCCAAACGAGAGATAATAGAGAGTTGAAACGGAGTTTTCATTGAAAAAAAATTATTAAATAATCATTAGAAATTATAATTTCATGACGGATTATTAAGAAATGAATGAATAAACAGTCCTGCATTAAAAAAAATAGTGCAGGAAGAAAGAATCGAGCGTGCAACCTTGGGCGTATCAACCAAGCGCCTAAGCAGCTGAGCCACGGGGGCCGTGGAAGTTTCAGTTGCACCAGCAACATGACCATCCGCATGAAATT
>NC_046657.1:36966299-36968022 GCF_010883055.1 Belonocnema kinseyi
CCTTTTTAAAATTTTTTTTAGTTTAATAAGTTGCATTAAAATCCCTATATATTATTCGCTAAAGCTGCCAAAATTATTAAAGCGCGGATAGCGGTTTGGGCGATATGGTGTTTTAAAAAATCCCGTACATGCAAACTCTAAATAGTCTGTCTATGTAAACTTTGAATATTCATCTAAATCAAATTTAAATAAACTCGTAGGGATTTTAGCAAAATTTTAAAGGAAAGAGGCCTTCATAAAGATAATACATTGGCTTTAATAGTTTTTAATTTAATTTTGATTCGACTGCGGATTAGAAGGAATAATCAATTTTATTTTGTATTTTTCAAATTGAATTAATGATACACATGTTGTAGAGAATCTTCGTTTGAAACATCATGATGAAACCAATGTGGAAAGATTGCGTATTTAGTGCCTACATGACATTCCTTCATTTCATTTGTGCTCATATTATCGATTGCTCCGCTTATCATGTTTATTTTGACTCTCGGATAATGTCTATTTTTCCTATATATTCCACGAAGAAGTCCACTATATTCCAAAATTGCAAAAACCTCGCCATCGGATGTTGATAATACAATATGTTCTCGGTTTGGTACGGGCATATAGAAATTTTCTAAACGCAATAGAATTGGTTTATTGGTGGGAATAACATATCTCCGAAATTCAAATCGCCGATTCTGATTTTCCTTAGGAATAAGCCGAATATATCCAAGATTTGCAAGTGAATATCCAAGCACTTCATGTGAAGGAGGCCTGCCTGGAGGAGAGCTGGGCCTATCACGACGAGGAGGTTGCTCGGGTAGAGTTAGGCCAGGTGAATGTAGTCCGGACAGAGAAGAAGAACCAGGATTGTATTGTTCATTGGGATTTCGTACAAGATGTAGAGAATCTTCATTTGCAAAAGCTTTGATAAAACTGTTTCGCCAGATTGGATGGTTCTTGCCAACTGGACAATCCTTGGCTTCGGCTGGGGTCAAAATGTCAACTTTGCCGCTTAAAATATTTATTTTTATGCGTGAATAACCATAATGGTTCCTGTAAATTCCACGAAGAGTGTTACTAGAATCTATTATTGCAAAAATATCACCATTGGATGTTGATAATACTAAATATTCCTGGTTTGGATCCAAAATATAAGGCACCTGCTCTATCTTCATTCGAATGCTTTTATCGTCAGGAAAAACATATTTTCGAAATTCAAATCGCAGATCTTTATTAGTGCGAGGAATCAGTCGGACATATCCAAGTTCTGCTAATGTACATCCAAGTACTCCATCAGAAATAGGCCTGCCTGGGAGATACTTGAGCCTGGCAGGAGGAGCAGACTCCTGTGGTTCAATATTAGGATGCCATACGGTCTGTAGGGAGTCGTAATTTGCAAAAACTTTAGTAAAACTGTTTGGGAATATTGGTTGGTTTTTGCCTAATGGACAAAACTTCACTTCATCTGGGGTCATTTTTTCAATTTCGCCGCTTATCATATTTATTTTTATTCTTGAACGAGCCCTGTCTGCAATATATAGTCCACGAAGAACTCCATTATGCTCCAGTATTGCAAAAACATCACCATTGGATGTTGATAATACAATATGTTCTCCGGTTGTCACTGGTACATATGCACTCTTGTATGCTCGCAGTCTAATTGGTTTACCGACAGGAAAATAATATCTTCGAAATTCAAATTGAAGGCTCTCATTTTCGCGGGGAACAAGCCGCATAT
>NC_046657.1:36968122-36971180 GCF_010883055.1 Belonocnema kinseyi
AATTTTTTTTAGTTAAATAAGTTGCATTAAAATCCCTATATATTATTCGCTAAAGCTGCCAAAATTATTAAAGCGCGAATAGCGGTTTGGGCGATATGGTGTGTTAAAAAATCCCGTACATGCAAACTCTAAATAGTCTGTCTATCTAAACTTTGAATATTGATCTAAATCAAATTTAAATAAACTCGTAGGGATTTTAGCAAAATTTTAAAGGAAAGAGGCCTTCATAAAGATAATACATTGGCTTTAAAAGTTTTTAATTTAATTTTGATTCGACTAAGGATTAGAAGGAATAATCAATTTTATTTTGTATTTTTCAAATTGAATTAATGATACACATGTTGTAGAGAATCTTCGTTTGAAACATCATGATGAAACCAATGTGGAAAGATTGCGTATTTAGTGCCTACATGACATTCCTTCATTTCATTTGTGCTCATATTATCGATTACTCCGCTTATCATGTTCATTTTGACTCTCGGATAATGTCTATTTTTCCTATATATTCCACGAAGGAGTCCACTATATTCCAAAATTGCAAAAACTTCACCATTGGATGTGGATAATACAATATGTTCTCGGTTTGGCACGGGCATATAGAAATTTTCTAAACGCAATAGAATTGGTTTATTGGTAGGAATAACATATCTCCGAAATTCAAATCGCCGATTCTGATTTTCCTTAGGAATAAGCCGAATATATCCAAGATTTGCAAGTGAATATCCAAGCACTTCATGTGAAGGAGGCCTGCCTGGAGGAGAGCTGGGCCTATCACGACGAGGAGGTTGCTCGGGTAGAGTTAAGCCAGGTGAATGTTGTCCGGACAGAGAAGAAGAACCAGGATTGTATTGTTCATTGGGATTTCGTACAAGATGTAGAGAATCTTCATTTGCAAAAGCTTTGATAAAACTGTTTCGCCAGATTGGATGGTTCTTGCCAACTGGACAATCCTTGGCTTCGGCTGGGGTCAAAATGTCAACTTTGCCGCTTAAAATATTTATTTTTATGCGTGAATAACCATAATGGTTCCTGTAAATTCCGCGAAGAGTGTTACTAGAATCTATTATTGCAAAAATATCACCATTGGATGTTGATAATACTAAATATTCCTGGTTTGGATCCAAAATATAAGGCACCTGATCTATCTTCATTCGAATGCTTTTATCGTCAGGAAAAACATATTTTCGAAATTCAAATCGCTGATCTTTATTAGTGCGAGGAATCAGTCGGACATATCCAAGTTCTGCTAATGTACATCCAAGTACTCCATCAGAAATAGGCCTGCCTGGGAGATACTTGAGCCTGGCAGGAGGAGCAGACTCCTGTGGTTCAATATTAGGATGCCATACGGTCTGTAGGGAGTCGTAATTTGCAAAAACTTTAGTAAAACTGTTTGGGAATATTGCTTGGTTTTTGCCTAATGGACAAAACTTCCCTTCATCTGGGGTCATTTTTTCAATTTCGCCGCTTATCATATTTATTTTTATTCTTGTATGAACCCTGTCTGCCTTATATAGTCCACGAAGAACTCCATTATGCTCCAGTATTGCAAAAACATCACCGTTGGATGTTGATAATACAATATGTTCTCCGGTTGTCACTGGCACCCATCCACTCTTGTATGCTCGCAGTCTAATTGGTTTACCGACAGGAAAATAATATCTTCGAAATTCAAATTGAAGGCTCTCATTTTCGCGGGGAACAAGCCGCATATATCCAAGTCTTTCAAGTGAATATCCAAGTATTTTAAAAGAAGGAGACCTGATATCAGGTGACCTGGACCTGTCACGACCAGGAGCTTCCTGTGGAGAAGTTCGGTCAGGCGAATGTTGTTCGCCAGCAGAAGAAGAGGAAGGACCAGGATTAAATTCTCTATATGTATTGTCGGCGGACTGTGAACTACATTCTGCAAGCAAAAATGGAACATTTTCTTTATTAGAAAATTTTTTTCTGATATGTTTGTCTGGATTCAAAGTTTCTTTGCAGAAAGATGATTCACCATGTAAATTTTTCGTGTCAAAAAAAAAATATATATATACGTATTTTTCGTTCAAGGCAAGGTAATAAACGCTTTGATAACCTTTATGACAATAAACGATTTTTAGCAAAAAAAACCCTCCATATAATGAACAGTTTTTGATATATTTAGCTTCATGCTAAAAATTAAACAAAGGTGCAACTTATTTATCATATTAGAAATCTTGTTAATGTGTATGAAAAAAGCGGGCAATATCCCTGGCGTACAGTGGTAAAAAACTATTTTCTTTGTTCATAAACCTAATATCTCCAGATTTGCCGGATGGAAATGAATTAAATTTAGACTGAATACAGTTCACGTCATACCGAATATGGGGAAAGTACTCAGAAGGGCCAAATATATATTCAAAGGCCGGAAACTCCATGGGAAATCGGGTATTTTCCATATTTTATTAATAAACTGACTTTAACTTTTATAAAAATAATAATTTTTTTTATATTAAAACTTAAATTTGTTTGTTTATATCGGTCAAACTGAAATGCAAAGGAAAATTAGAGCTTTTGAATTTAATTTTTCCAGGGAAATTATATGAAACATGGAGAAATGTGAATTTTAAGGTTTTTTAGACGGAAAAGTGATTGTATTTTTTCTTGTTTTATCGAATTTTCCAGGATAATAAGAAAACAAAAAACTGTGTCATTATTTCTAAAAGCTATAGTCAGTTTATTCATAAAATATAAAAAGTATCCGACTTCCCATAAATTTTCCGGCCTTCGAAAATATAATTGGATGTTGTGAGTACTTACCCTTATTTGGTATGACGTAAACTGTATTCAGTCTAAATTTAATTCAATTCCGTTCAGCCATTCTTGAGATATTAGGTTTATGAACAAAGAAAATAGTTTTCTACCACTGTGAGGTGGTCAATCGCGTCGTCTGCTTTAGTAGTTTTCAGCCAGTGGCAAAAATATCGCCGGTTATGCGCTTCAGTTCGCTTTCAGTCCCTCAGTGTTTGAGTTATACGTTGCATAAGCAGGGGTAAGCAAAGATCACGAAAATGCCGAAAGAAAACAAGAGGAA
>NC_046657.1:36971280-36974999 GCF_010883055.1 Belonocnema kinseyi
ATCATTAATAAAAGTTTAAGTTCTGTAATAAAATTAGGTAAGGATATTTGTGAAAAATGCGATGAAACGAATTTAGTTTATAAATTTTCTAGTAAACAATTTCTTGCGTCATATGTTGGCGAGACAAAAAGATCTTTGAGAACTCGAATAAATGGACATGAGAATAGGACTAAAACCGAGTTTGTCGTATACAAACGCCAATATAATTTTAGTCATTCTTTTGATTGGAATAATGTGAAAATTATCGATTGTGAATCTAACTGTAAAAAAAGACCTATCTCAGAGATGATCCACATCAATAGCAATTCCCATAATATTAACAAAAAAGAATATATATTCGCTCTCTGTCAAATATAATTTTCTTTAATACTGAATAATTAGCGATAGAAATATCGTCAGCGATTTAAAAATTTAAATTTAAATCTTCAATCGGATACATTAGTTTAATGTCGAATTTTGGCTATAATGAAACCTAAGATGGTTTTCTTTGTAAAATGAACTTATTAGTTATAATTAAAACTTATAATGAACATAATAAAAAATTTCGAATAACAGTCTTATCTGTGAAGAAGAATATTGTCAACTTCTACAGTCGTTATCTCGCATAAATGTAAGATAAGGGCTACTTAATGTATAAATCTGAAGTCTGATAACGCAAGGGAATATTCCACAGGTAGACTTGTTAACGAAATTATTCACTGAAGGATAAGTCGGTTTTTATCTACTTTTGCGAAAATGAGAAGGTTCTACTCTTTTCTTTTGAATTTCGTGGTCATCATTATCGCCATTGGTGAGTATAATAATATAATGTTCTTATTTATTATTCCTATCATATTTTATATAATACATTTATCAATACGGCTGTTTCTCAGGCCTGTGGAGTGAGCATGAAGTCTTCTTTCTAGATTATAGTAAAAAATAGCCATTATAGCAATGTCCATATCAGCAATTCGAAAAGCAAAAAGTATGATTGAATTCGATCTATGAATTAGGAGACTAGCCTTAAAACAATTTTTCGTTATCTAGCTATTATTTGAAAATGATAAGGATAATCGCAGGCGAATTAAAACGGGCTTTCGCCGAATAAAAATAGTGAACTAGACACAGCATCTACTGATGTAAAGATTTGGAAACACCAAATCAAACCATTCTTTGACCGACAATGCAATAATGAATTGTAGAAAAGTTATTTCTTACGGTCACGGTCAAATAAAAACAAATTAGAGCTATCAATTCAACTTCATTTATTTTTAGAACAAAAATTAAAACTTCGACGACGTTTTGGCATCAATGCGTGCCTTTTTAGAGTATCTACATAATAATTATAATAAGCTAATATATAATAAAAATAAATGTAAATAGTTTAAAAAAGTAATTATTTCTGAGTAAAAAATATTTAAAAAGAATTACTTTAGTTTAAAACGATTTGTAAGCGAAACAATAATCATACCAATTTTGGAGTCAATACGTGTCAATTTTTTTTGTGTCATAATTAAAAATGGTTTATACGTTATTAAAGTTTAAAAAAAAAGTAAGACTCCAAACAATTATTGAGGATGAGTAAAAAGAGAAAGCCTCATACAATTGAAGAGGCTTTTTCAGCGTAAAAACTACATTATTAACGATTATGAAACCGTTCTAAGTGTTTTGGAAACAACGACGAACGTATGACTAGGAAATAAATAAGGCGGTAAATCGTTGATGAAGATAAAGGCAGTATGTAAAGTGAAATGCAATGATTGGCCAAGTTTCCATAGGATTACTGATGAGGATGCGCGAACTTAAATTAAATTTAAATTTACAGATTCAAACAAACATTTTTTTGTAACTAAAATAAGATGACATGAATTAATTATGTTTTGGTAAATTTTATTAATATTTAAAATTTCATTTTGTAAATTAACAGAAATATTTCGAAATTTGTTTATAAATATAGATTCAATAATACGTCTTTGATAAGTCTTTCTTTCAGTCGCTAATATTTTAATATTGCTGAATTCGAAATCGAAATAGTGATTAGAATTTCAAGAGTGTTTTGACAAGCCTGTATTTAAATTACCAATTGTACAATCTCTTTTATGTTTGGCACTTCTAGTTTTTAATCTCCTCCCAGTTTCACCTGTATAAACTTTATTACAATATTTGCATTTTATCATATAAATAACACCAGACAAATTTTCAATGCTATCCCTATCTTTTTTCTCTAATAAATTCTTATCTAAAGTGTTAGTGCTTTTGTAATAAACATTTATGTTAAATTCTTATAATAAACTTTGTAAACGTTCAAAGAGACCTTTTGTACAGGTAACGTAACTTTTAAATCAAATTTATTTTAAGTATCAATCCATTTATTTTTATTCTTAGTATTGTTATAAATTTCACACAAACGCTCAGCGATAATGTCATTCATTAAAGGAAGAGGAAAGCTGTTAGATACTAATGTTGTATTGAGTTGTTTTAAATTTTCTTTTATGTATTGAACCTCACTCAATTTGACACATCTATCAACTAAACCTTTGATTAAACCGATTTTATGACAAAATAAATTATGTGAATTGTAATTGAGATATCTCCCAGACCAAGACGGTTTTTTATACCAGTTAGTTAGCAAAGAACCATTTAAACATTTAATTACTTGGAAATCAAGGTAGTTTATAACATTGTTTATTTCAATTTCATGAGTGAATTTTATTCTCTCCTCTATACTGTTAAACACGCTTACTAGAAGGTCAATTTTATCGGAAGGAATAGCCATTGAAAACAGTTCTAGTGGCTATTAATAAATCATTCGTAGTTACTTTTGTTAAATTATGATTTAAGATGACCTTTTCCTCGATACAGTCTAAAGTAAGATCAAGCGGAATGCTATCAAACATCGACACAACATCTAATGAAACTATTGAGTGAATCTTAGGTACAATAATGTATTTTAGAAGATCTTTAAGTTTCCAACTATTTTTAAAAAAAGAACTAATTTGTTTTTATTTTTTCGTGTCCATAAGGCAGAAGAAATAATTTTTCTACAATTCATAGCTACTACTATCGTTGAATTTAGGGGAAAAAAATAACACTTCAGACCCGCTATAGCAGCCGTCTTGGGGTTATCCTTTATTTCCTTCGTAAAATGTCGGGATTCGTTGAACCATAAGTTCTCGTGTTTAGGGACCGACGGACGGCCAGAGAGACAGAGGTCATATTATAAACTTAATTTTCAGATTCAGGGGGTCTCGAAATGTGGAGATCCGTTGCAAAACTGTAGTGCTTAATTTTGCCAAATAGACTATTTTAAGGAACCCGATTTTAATTCGTCGGAAAGCTTATATGTCCCTTCGTAAGATAAAAGTTTCATCTTGTTTTCTTTCGGCATTTTCGTGATCTTTGGTTACCCCTGCTTATGCAACGTATAACTCAAACACTGACGGACTGAAAGCGAACTGAAGCGCATATCCGGGGATATTTTTGCCACTGACTGAAAATTACTAAAGCAGACGACGCGACTGACCACCTCACAGTGTTAAAAAACCATTTTCTTTGTTCATAGGCCTAATATCTCAAGAATGGCTGAATGGAATTGAATTAAATTTAGATGGATACAGTTCACGTCATACCGAATAAGAGTAAGTACTCACAACATCCAATTATATTTTCGAAGGCCGGAAAATTTATGGGAAGTCGGATACTTTTTATATTTTATGAATAAACTGACTCAAGCTTTTAGA
>NC_046657.1:36975099-36980234 GCF_010883055.1 Belonocnema kinseyi
ACGCGTCCTCGGGTTGCGTATAGAGGGTCCCTCTACCAAGGGTTTCTGCTGAATATGGTTACAAAAATAAATAGGCAGTCGCGGACAATTGTCCAGGGGTGGGCCCGAAGGAATTAACCCCCAAGCGGTGGTGTGAAAACCGTGCCGAAAGCTGAATGGCACCTGGGTGAGGTGTCTAGAACGGTGACTCTGCGATACCGGGCGACCTCTCAGAGTACGCAGCCCTATTCTTGCATGCGGGGCTCTACAAGGATGGACGAACCCCTTTCCCTAGCTTCTCGTGGGAACAACAATGACAACACCAAACATAGTTGTAGTAAGTGCGGTTCAAAACAACAGAACGCGCAGGGCTCCCGACAATGAGTCGGCCAACAATGCCGACCAATCTAGAGCTGGGGGAGCCAATGAAAATGGTTTCAATGCGATGGATCGGCGGGATCTCGTGACCTTTGGGTGGACGGATCAACTGAATCACGATTTGCTAGACTGCTAAGATGCAAGTGTGGCCCGTGAACGGGATTACATGGCACGGCTGCATGCTCCGTGGTGCGAGAAACACCCTGAGCTATCGCACTTTTCGCAGCAACGTCTGCGAAACCATGCTGAACTACTCCGTAAAAGGGGCTATGTAAGCAGAACGCCTACTCTACCACAGCTAGAACAAGCCGGCAACAAAGAAAGCGAGGCGACACTAAGACCAACCGCGGGCAGGCATCCAATATATGAAGAGCGATGCTTTACGACCCGGAGAAACATCAATACCAAGGTTTCTCTCAAGCCTAAATATCTGGCTGAAATGGATGACGAGCTGCGTGGTCATTTCTCCGGACAATCCGACCTCTGGGCTATCAATTATTGTGTGTATAATGCAGCAAGGGCTTTGGCCGATGCGAACCGTAAAACAAAACCAACGGCTGATCATAACACCAAAAGACGAATGCATCAACTGGCCATAACGGCAGGCTGGGAAAGACAGTACGCGTCCCCCATTCAATGTGTGATTGACTACATCACATCTGGCAGGAATCTTACCGCCAAGATTCGAAAGTTCGCGCGCGAACTCCGGACCCGTTATCACACACTTAACAAGTCAAAGCTGCTGACCATCAGGCAGCATATTGTTGAGAGAATACGGATACTATCTGACGCTAAGAGAAGTCTAGAGCGGATGGAGAGGTGGTTCAGAGAAAATCAACAGTTTCTCTTGGACCCGTCCAACTGGAACAAATATTTTATACAATCTTTGTTGACAGAGCAACATTATTATCGCAAAAAATTTTCACTTAAAGAATTAAAAAATAATCAAACAGTTACTGATCAACAATGATTATCCAATCTTTTTCATGAATGAGAACATAAAAGTTCGCATAAAAAAAATTAAATATCACTCTATCAACAAAGTAGTAAACAATAATAAGATTCGTCCACATGTAGATAAACTTAAGGTTTGTCTTCCATTTTCCCATAACTTTACAAAATTATCTAAAGTATTAAATAGTTATAATATTGCTACGATTTCTATCATTAATAAAATCTTAGGTTCTGTAATAAAATTAGGTAAGGATATTTGTGAAAAATGCGATGAAACGAATTTAGTTTATAAATTTTCTAGTAAACAATTTCCTGCGTCATGTGTTGGCGAGACAAAAAGATCTTTAAGAACTCGAATAAATGGACATGAGAATAGGAATAAAACCGAGTTGGTCGTATACAAACGCCAATATAATTTTAGTCATTCTTTTGATTGGAATAATGTAAAAATTATCGATTGTGAATCTAACTGTAAAAAAAGACCTATCTCAGAGATGGTCCGCATCAATAGAAATTCCCATAATATTAACAAAAAAGAATATATATTAGCTCTCAGTCAAACATAATTTTCTTTAATACTGAATAATTAGCGACCGAAATATCGTCAGCGATTTAAAGAATTTAAATTTAAATTTAAATCTTCAATCGGAAACATTAGTTTAATGTCGAATTTTGGCTATAATGAAACCTAAGATGGTTTTCTTTGTAAAATGAACTTATTAGTTATAATTAAAACTTATAATGAACATAATAAAACATTTCGAATAACAGTCTTATCTGTGAAGAAGAATATTGTCAACTTCTACCGTCGTTATCTCGCATAAATGTAAGATAAGGGCTACTTAATGTATAAATCTGAAGTCTGATAACGCAATGGAATATTCCACAGGTAGACTTGTTAACGAAATTATTCACTGAAGGATAAGTCAGTTTTTGTCTACTTTTGCGAAAATGAGAAGGTTCTACACTTTCCTTTTGAATTTCGTGGTCATCATTATCGCCATTGGTGAGTATAATAATATAATATTCTTATTTATTTATAATTACTATCATATTTTATATAATACATTTATCAATACGGCTGTTTCTCAGGCCTGTAGAGTGAGCATGAAGTCTTCTTTCTAGATTATAGTAAAAAATAGCCATATTAGCAATGTCCATATCAACAATTCGAAAAGAAAAAAGTATGATTGAATGCGTGCTATGAATTAGGAGACTAGCCTTAAAACAATTTTTCGTTATCTAGCTATTATTTAAAAATGATAAGGATAATCGCAGACGAATTAAAACGGGGTTCCCGTATAAAAATAGTGAACCAGAAACAGCATCTACTGATGTAAAGATTTGGAAAAACCAAATCAAACCATTCTTGGACCGACAATGCAATAATGAATTGTAGAAAAGTTATTTCTTACGGTCACGGTCAAATAAAAACAAATTAGAGCTATCAATTCAACTTCATTTATTTTTAGAACAAAAATTAAAACTTCGACGACGTTTTGGCAATTTCGACGCAATTCAGAATTGCGTGCCTTTTTCAGAGTATCTAAATAATAATTATAATAAGCTAATATATAATAAAATAAATATAAATAGTTTTAAAAAGTTATCATTTCTGAGTAAAAAATATCTAAAAAGTATTACCTTAGTTTAAAACGATTTGTAAGCGAAACAATAATCATACCAATTTTGGAGTCAATACGTCTCAATTTTTTTCTGTCATAATTAAAAATGGTTGATGCGTTATTAAAGTTTTAAAAAAAAGTAAGACTCCAAACAAATATTGAGGATGAGTAAAAAGAGAAAGCCTCATAAAATTGAAGAGGCTTTTTCAGCGTAAAAACTACATTATTAACGATTATGAAACCGTTCTAAGTGTTTTGGAATCAACGACGAACGTATGACTAGGAAATAAATAAGGCGGTAAATCGTTGATGAAGATAAAGGCAGTATGTAAAGTGAAATGCAAGGATTGGCCAAGTTTCCATAGGATTACTGATGAGGATGCGCGAACTTTAATTAAATTTAAATTTATAGATTCAAACAAACATTTTTTTGTAACGAAAATAAGATGACATGAATTAATTATGTTTTGGTAAATTTTATTAATATTTAAAATTTCATTTTGTAAATTAACAGAAATATTTCGAAATCTGTTTATAAATATAGATTCAATAATACGTCTTTGATAAGTTTTTTTTCAGTAGCTAATATTTTAATATTGCTGAATTCGAAATCGAAATAGTGATTAGAATTCCAAAAGTGTTTTGACAAGCCTGTATTTAAATTACCAATTGTACAATCTCTTTTATGTTTGGCACTTCTAGTTTTTAATCTCCTCCCAGTTTCACCTGTATAAACTTTATTACAATATTTGCATTTTATCATATAAATAACACCAGACAAATTTTCAATGCGTTCCTTATCTTTTTTCTCTAATAAATTTTTATCTAAAGTGTTAGTGCTTTTGTAATAAACATTTATGTTAAATTCTTATAATGAACTTCGTAAACGTTCAGAGAGAACTTTAATACAGGTAACGTAACTTTTAAATCAAATTTATTTTAAGAATCAATCCATTTATTTTTATTCTTAGTATTGTTATAAATTTCACGCAAACGATCGGCGATAATGTCATTCATTAAAGGAAGAGGAAAGCTGTTAGATACTAATGTTGTTTTGAGTTGTTTTAAATTTTCTTTTCTGTATTGAACCTCACTCAATTTGACACATCTATCAACTAAACCTTTGATTAAACCGATTTAGTGACAAAATAAATTATGTGAATTGCAATTGAGATATCTCCCAGACCAAGACGGTTTTTTATACCAGTTAGTTAGCAAAGAACCATTTAAACATTTAATTACTTGTAAATCAAGGTAGTTTATAACATTGTTTATTTCAATTTCATGAGTGAATTTTATTCTCTCCTTTATACTGTTAAACACGTTTACTAGAAGGTCAATTTTATCGGAAGGAATAGCCATTGAAAACAGTTCTAGTGGCTATTAATAAATCATTCGTAGTTACTTTTGATAAATTACGATTTAAGATAACCTTTTCTTCGATACAGTATAAAGTAAGATCAATCGGAATGCTATCAAACATCGACACAACATCTAATGAAACTATTGAGTGAATCTTAGGTACAATAATGTATTTTAGAATATCATTAAGTTTCCAACTATTTTTAAAAAAAGAACTAATTTGTTTTTATTTTTTCGTGACCATAAGACAGAAGAAATGATTTTTCTACAATTCACAGCAACTACTATCGTTTAATTTAGGGGAAAGAAAATAACCCTTCAGACCCGCTATAGCAGCCGTCTTGGGGTTATCCTTTATTTCCTTCGTAAAATGTCGGGATTCGTTGAACCATAAAATCTTAGAAATTTTTTTTTTTACCTTTGCCATTTTCATTGTGTAGTGTCATAATGAACTTTTAAAAAGATCCCAAAACAATTCCTGCTGCGTGGGCACATTCTTGTACCGCCCTGCGCGCGTAGCTCGTAAGTTTGTGCGCACCTGGGACGTGCGTCGTTTAAATCTTGCGCTTCGCGCTCCAAAATAATTGACGAGACAGTCACGCTGCGTTCTCGATTTTCGACAGATGATTGTAAACGGGTTTCGTTGAATCTTTTTTTTCATAACTTTGGTCGTTTTTCAACAACAAAATTTGGTGTTAAATGTTATTTTTCACGAATAAAATAAAAATACGCATCCTATCCAAAATTGATTCTTGAAGTAATTGTTCTTTTTTAAGACCAAAAAAGTATGCAAAACATGAATTTGATTCGTTCATTTTTTTGAGTTATAGTGTTTAC
>NC_046657.1:36980334-36981951 GCF_010883055.1 Belonocnema kinseyi
TAAAAAACCTTAAAATTCACATTTCTCCATGTTTCATATAATTTCCCTGGAAAAATTAAATTCAAAAGCTCTAATTTTCCTTTGCATTTCAGTTTGACCGATGTAAACAAACAAATTTAAGTTTTAATATAAAAAAATTATTATTTTTATAAAAGTTAAAGTCAGTTTATTAATAAAATATGAAAAATACCCGATTTCCCATGGAGCTTCCGGCCTTTGAATATATATTTGGTCCTTCTGAGTACTTTCCCCATATTCGGTATGACGTGAACTGTATTCAGTATAAATTTAATTCATTTCCATCCGGCAAATCTGGAGATATTAGGTTTATGAACAAAGAAAATAGTTTTTTACCACTGTACGCCAGGGATATTGCCCGCTTTTTCATACACATTAACAAGATTTCTAATATGATAAATAAGTTGCACCTTTGTTTAATTTTTAGCATGAAGCTAAGTCAAAATATTAATAATTAAAAATCGATCCTAATGTAAACTGTGGTTACGATCATAGTGAATTTGGTTTTCGACAATTCGGTATCACTCGCAGTAAGAACAGAGACTCATCAATAATGAGCAATAGAATTTTTAACCAGTTTTAACAGTTTTTATGGAAAATAATGATTTTATCTTTCTTGCTTAACATGGGTTTAAAAAAATTTGACATACGGTTTCCCAGTTAAAAAATAAATCATGTTATTTTACAAACATTACTTATAGTAAAACAATGTAGAAAAAGAAATAAAAAATTATTAATTTTCGTTAAAAAGGATTTAAGAATTGCAGTTAAATTAATTATGAAGATGTTTTTTAATACAGTTCCGTGACGGGATAATAATTTTCAACCCAAAATGGGACTGAAATTAACTTGAAGTGACTAATCTGTATTATTAATGTTTCTAATGTTCTTTTTAATTCAAAAGAATCCAACAGAATTAATAAAAATTTGTAAGAATTCCAAGTGAGTTTTGACGAATACGAAATAAATCTCAAAGAGAAAGCAGTGAGTAAACTTAGATTAAAATGCAGTAGGTTCCAACTGTTTTAACCTTTTCTTTATTCGGCATATTAAAAGAGGTTGTTTAGTAAGTGTGGTTTGGCAGTAAAAACTGAGTGAATTTTGACAAATGAGGAATAAATTCCAAGCGAATTTTCAGAATTGTATATATCAAAAACTGTTCATTATATGGAGGGTTTGTTTTGCTAAAAATCGTTTATTGTCATAAAGGTTATCAAAGCGTTCATTACCTTGCCTTGAACGAAAAATACGTATATATATATTTTTTTTGACACGAAAAATTTACATGGTGAATCATCTTTCTGCAAAGAAACTTTGAATCCAGATAAACATATCAGAAAAAAATTTGCTAATAAAGAAAATGTTCCATTTTTGCTTGCAGAATGTAGTTCACAGTCCGCCGACAATACTTATAGAGAATTTAATCCTGGTCCTTCCTCTTCTTTTGCTGGCGAACAACATTCGCCTGACCGGACTTCTCCACAGGAAGCTCCTGGTCGTAACAGGTCCAGGTCACCTGATATCAGGTCTCCTTCTTTTAAAATACTTGGATATTCACTTGAAAGACTTGGATATATGCGGCTTGTTCCCCGCGAAAAT
>NC_046657.1:36982051-36987872 GCF_010883055.1 Belonocnema kinseyi
AATGAAATTAGAAAAATCGACATTTTTTTCGATGTTTGCATTAAAATAAAAATTAAATAAACAAAAAAATAAAAAATCTACTCTCACCATTTTCTGAAAAATCTAGTTCTGAATTTTTCAAAATAAAAATTCTAAAATCGGTGCATAATTGCGTTCTAAATGTCATTTTGAACCTCGTCTTCCGATTTCACCCCACTGTGCCCCGTGCCATCAAGGTGGTCGCGGAATATTGAGTCTTGAATGTCTTCACAACGGGATTATTTTGAGTACAGCAGATAGAGTTGGAAATGGAAGAGACCTTCTTCTTAAAATGGACAGGAATCACGAAGAAGTGGGCAAAGGAGCGTTTCTCTACAAAGCAGCGGAGGAGACTTGGACTTGACTTCAGTATTAGAGGTGAGCAAAATGCATCAAATCTTATCTATATCGAGTACTCACTGCTGAAAGCCCGGATTAAGAAAGCACAAGAGAAAAACATCGTTGCCACATTTTGCGCCAAGACATTCCCGATGATAGCTGCAGGGCGTGCCATGCATATCCCGAGCATTTAGATGTAGCAACGATTGTACCCGGAATATTCTGTTAAACTAATCGTCCTTATCATCGGCGTTCTTGGAGGTACCAAGCTTTCACTTGCTAATGGCCTAAAAAGCATCCCTCCGTGTCCACAATATGCTAAAACACTTGCGGGAAAAATGCAGTTAATTATATATATATATATATATGGGAGAGTACTCGAATATGAGATATTCTTGTAATATGAGAAAATGGAGTATCAGCTAAACTAAGAGACCCACTCTGTTGGTTCTATCACTAACTTGCAGCCCGTGAAGAAAGAATAATTTCGTGATATTGTCCATTTTTCATTGGGCTTCCGAAGATTATAAACAACCTTTTTGTGAAATCGATGGTGGTCGAGTTCTTGGAAGGGAATTCTTTAAACCCTATTTATTATTCATTAAATATGTATTTTGCAGTAAAGTTTGTCTGGAGTGATGGGGATTGAATAACTAATTAGAAAAATATCGAAAGTGCATAGTTGCACGGTGTGTTTCTCAAAATATGAGATACATGTGGTTTTTATAACACTGTGGCTGCACGGAGGAAATTGGTTACAAAAATGTTTGTGACTACTGCAAAAACTAAATATATTTAAATAGCAGTAAATTTATACTTCGGAAACATAGAATTAAGTTTTTCATTAAAAATAGTACTTTATTTTGCATTTTGTTAGCTATTTCCTGGGGTATCTCATATTATGAGAATAGTTTAACGAGTTTGGAAAAAGCGCTTTTTTAAATTTTTTGTATTTGCAGCATAAAAAAGATTTTTAATAAAAATTTTTATTTGAGCTTCTGATGACAAAATAAATTTCCTTTAAAATGACCTTTTTTACTTTTAAATTTAGTACATAGAATTCCCACAATCACGCCAAACATCTTTTAGGGCATATAGAAATCAAACTTTCTCTTCTCCTGCCATTTTTTCATATCGTCCGTTATTTGGCTTAAGAAGTTCATTTTCGCGTGTTTCTTGGAATTTTGTAAATGCTATAACTCTAATAATTTTGAATTTAATGAAAAAGGCATTAAGATAAATTGTTCGAATTTTTAAGTTCTATGAATAACCGTATAGAGAATTCTTAAATTTTTAAAAAGTGGTCTCAAAAATATTCAAAATGCGCTCATTTTTTGAATTTTGTTCCAAAATGGCTAGCTAACTTTCAAGCCGCAATAAATCAAAGCAGGTTACAATTCAGCTTTATTTATTTAGCAATACAATTTCTCTCTACAACTGAACAAACTTAACCCAAAAACAGTGTCATGCCCAGTTTCACCGGGTGCTATAAATTTAGCGTGACATAGAGCCCAAAAAATAACTTCTTGATTTTCCCAAAGCTCTACAAAATTAATATGAAAAATTATTCGTGTCCAAGACAGAAACAAGATTCGATAATCTTTGAAATTTAGAAATCAATCGTCCGTTGTTTGGCTTAAAAGGTTAATTTTCGTGAGTTTTTTGGAATTTTGTAAATTCTCTAACTCGAATACTTTTTAATTTTATAAAGAAAGTCATTACGATAAATTTTTTGACTTTCTAAATACTATGAATAACCGTACAGAGAATACTTTGATTTTGAAGAAAATGGTCTCAAAAATATTCAAAATGCGCTCACTTTTTGAATTTTGATCCAAAACGGCTGGCTAACAAACTGGAACTTTAGTTTAGGAAACTAAAAGAGTGTACCAGAGGCCAATCTAATAGAATACAGAAAATCACCGATCCTCCAAAGTACACAAAAATCGATGTTCAATTGAGTTGCAAGAAATTTGAGCCACACATAATAATTATGAGAATCTAGGAGAAAAGAATCATTTAGAGACCGTTTTTTCTCATCCAGAGCAACGGAAAGTGTTGTCTGCAAACATTCAGTCATCTGTCAAAATTATTTCTTGGGCGCTATTTGGGATGTATCACGGGCAGGGAGTCCCCAATGGATCTCCCCGGGCGCTCAAGCTACGAAGCCTATTTGGTAAAAAGAGTTTAAGAAAATTCAAATACATCCTCCAAAACACAGCGAAATTGTAGCGAAAGAAATGATAGAATTAGATCTATTCCTATTAGAAGAGAAAATGAAAAATGTCAGCAGAGAATAAAGTGTTGAAAATTAAGTGATTCTCAAAATTGAAAAAAAGTAAAGTTTGAAATGTTTTCTAATAAAATTACACAAAAAATCCAAATTTCTAACGAATGTGTGAAAAATTTTCAAATTTCACTGCGCAAAAAAAATTCTCATTATACTGCATCTTAAGGAACTTTTCAAGCAAGTGATGTTGAGAATCACTAAATCCTTTTCGAAAACGTATTTCATACTTTGTTTAAATTTGTGAAAATATGTAAATTTTGAAAATAGCATTGAGGCGAAATTTTTAATTAAGTGAAAGTTTGAGATGTATTTCGAACCATACACTTTGTAACAATATAATTACGAAATATGTTTTTTTCATACAATAATGTAGCATTTTTATTGAAACCTAAAAAGTTGTGACCGAGAAACAAAGAAATAATGAGTTTTCAATAAAAAATTGGGCTGGCATCTTGAATTATTTTAAAATTTCGCATTGTGATCTTCAGCACTTGTTTTCTAATAAAGAAACCTGCCTCTTGTAATAATTCGACGGGATTTTGTTATTAATTGTAGAAATTGTAATTTTTGTTCAAAGTTTTCTATTTGCACATTTTTAAATTAGCAATTAGAAGTAAAAATAACATAATAGCCTAGAAATACATAACTCATGGTGTCTAAATGCTCAAAAAATTTTTATTAACTCAAAATTTCGACATTTCTACATTATATTCTATAGGTGGAAATAATGACCGGCAGAGGCAACGCCGAAGACTAGAATCTTATACCAGCGCTGCTTCAAGTTTTTCTGGTTCTTGGGATCCACGTTACTAGATATTGTCTTCTTTAACAAAAAAATTATCCGCTAATAAGTTATTGATATCGCGAAACGGCTCACGTTTCTAGATACCTTTGAAAAAAATTTTTAATTTTGACTTACAAAAGTACATATTCTTATAGAAAATTTAATTCTGTACCTTTTTTCTCTTCGTACAAATGTTGTAGCTTTTCCCCTTTTCAAAGTTAATTGTCAAAACCTGTTTAAAAAAAAAACAAGTTTCATTTGTAGCTTTTTTATCTGTTAAAGCTATTGTATTATAATCCCGTTTCGTAAAATTTTCCAGGAAAATAAAAAATCGCAGATAGCAATTTTCCTTTGGATTTCATTTTGACTGACGTTTAGGAAAACGGGGTTTTCTGCACTTTTTTGGTTGTTTCTGAATCAGTTATTTATGATCTTCTCTTATCTGCCAAACATTTTTTTAAAAAAGTGAATTAATTATAATTAAAATCCACTTTTTGGTTTTAATCGGGTTGCTAGAATTCGGGAAAATGCCGTAACCGGCAGCTAAGACTCTTTTCGAATTACGGACCTCAGGCACAGATCCGTCGTAATTTGAGAAAATGCCGTTCATGGTAAAAGAATATGAAATAATTGAATTATTAAAAATTCTTATTCAGTCATGAAATTCGATGAAAATGTAAATAATAATTCTTAAATTGTGGTGATTTCGAAGATCAAAACTCAGGAGCTTCTAATTTAAGTCGTTGAAATTGATCAAATTTCCAATGTAGATCATTAAAATTACAGCTTTTTTGGTTGCAAAACTTTACATTCATATAATTTTCAAATGGGAAATATTAACTATTTAATTTTGAAGGCTTAATATTTGATGTTCTAGAATTTTAAAAAGTTTAAAGTAAATATTCTTCAATGTTTAAAATTTGGAATTGCAAATGATTCAACTTCAATAATTGAAGATTAGTTGCATTTTCAAGACTTGCATGCAACTTTCAATTGCTAATATTTTATATAAGGAGCTCTGTAGTTTTAAAGATCGCCAATTCAAATTTTTACCATTTCGAAGAGTTACAATTAGAATTTTTTGAATTTTTAGAATAGAGATTTGTAAATTATTAATTATGAAGAATTGCATTTAAATAGAATATAATTTTAAACGTTCTTTTTTGTTTAAGTTTCAAGATTTACCATAATAAATTCCTGAAGGTTAACGTTTTAGAACAGTAAATTTGTAAACTCGTTTTTACAAACGTATGACGTTATTATAGCCAAAATAGTGTTTTAACGCTAATTGTTCGTATTGTTATAATTTTTGAACAGCTTTTTTTTTATCTAAAGTATTCCGCTTTTTCTAATATATTATTATTTATTTCAAAGCTCTTCGGTTTTTCTTTTCACAAAAATGACGCAATACTTAGTACAAACTATGCAATTCAACACATTGTTTACAAACTGATTTAATTTGAATTGAAGTTTCTAAATTTTAATTAATTACAGCTAAAGAAATATAACAATATAAAACGTTGGCATTGAAACAATATTTTTGGTAAACAAGATATGTTAAAATTAAAAAAATTGTTAACTTTTGTAAAAAATCATTTGAAAATTTTATTTTCGCCTTTTTATTTTATTTTAAACGGCAAGCTTCAGGCTGTAAGTCCAGAACGCTACCACCTGAGCCATCTCATTGGTTGATGGTGGCGAATGTAGGGTATCGAAAAATAAAATATGTATATGAGAAAATGTGGGTGTGAAACGAGAAAAAGGGGTTTTGAATGAAATTCAGAAGAATTGTCTCTGGGGAATTAGGATGGTGGGAATGAGGCAAGGCGGTAGAGACGTGAGCGAATAGAAACTGTAAAATAGGAATGGGATAGAAAGGATTAAAGAAATGGTCGAAGACTTGCTAAGCAATCGGGTAGAGGTTATAGTGGTACTGAATGAGATCTTAATTTGATGATATAGAGTAAACGGAATCATTGCAGGAATGGAGAGAGTTTTGAGAGAAAATCGAAAGATGAGATAATAATTAAGCAGAGGGAGATTCTAAGTGACTAAATGGATGACACAGGCTTGGCAGTTTCAAATGGTATGGTAACCGGGGACGAAGAGGAAGAATTTAGAATACATATGCGTGAGGAATTTAGGTGTATCGGGGAGAGGGTGAGCTGAACGGATGAGGCAATAGAGAAGTACTAGGCAGTCTGATAAGTACCTGAAAATTCTAAGAGATGGCATTAGTATTCACTCATGTGAACCATTTTCGTCGAGCTTGATCCTTCAAATGACGTCTGTCTAAACTTCAGCCATTTATGTTTACGCATTTACAAGTTACAGCACTGAGAAGCGACTAACCTCCGAGTTTTTTTTTAATATGGAAAAATCTGAGTTTC
>NC_046657.1:36987972-36999863 GCF_010883055.1 Belonocnema kinseyi
ACGACCGCATTTGAAGAAGAAAAAACCGCTTTATCATCACGACAATGCGCCTGTTCATTCATGCTTAGTTGCAGAAGCAAAATTGCATGAAATCGGCTTCGAGTTGGTTCCTCAGCCACCGTATTCACCAGACCTGGTATTTTGGAGACCTTCCGATCGAGTATTTTTCGGACGGTATCAAAAAGTTAGAAAATCGTTGGACTCGCTGTATCGACCTAAAAGAAGAGTATGTTGAAAAATAAAACCGACTTTGACCAGAAAAACGTCTCCGTGTTTCATTTTTCAGGGACTTATCAGACTGCCTAGTATCAGTAGGAGGTAGGAAAATAACGGGTTAAAGTGAGATCGGTAAAAGAAATATGAGATGATCAGAAAGAGAAAGTCGAAGGTGTTGGCAAAAGAAGGACGGCCACCTTCTGCATTTACCACGCAAGTGCCGCAGCCTTTTTTTGACATATAGGGATTTGTTAGAATCTATCGCGGGATATCGAAACTACGAATTGTAGTGGACTTGAGGAGCGGAGAAGCGGGGAGATAGTGAATAGCGTTGAATACGTGCGGATGGGGGCTGGTGCGATGAGAGGCAATTTGATTATATAAGATTTGTATTCAATTAAGTTCACCAGGCACTACCTGTTGTATTGTACTTAGTTTCTTCGTCTGAATGAAGTATTGTTAACTTTCAGCAGGGGGAAGGTACTCGTAATAATCTAAAATTTGACCAAATATGTAAAATTGGAGGCTACGAAAACCAGTAAAGCCCAAGAAGTAATTAAAGAAATTGTAGATTTTGTCCTTGAGTTTCGAGCGCCTGTTCGTCTAGTCACAGACCGAAGAAAATGCTTTACGGCAAGTGAATTTTCCGAATTCTCTGCGAAACATGGCATTCGCCATTCTTTAAATTCACCACGTCACGAAAAATATAGATTATTTATTATTATAGAGATGTCAGAAAAAAATTTTGAAGATTTTAAACAAATTTTTTTGTTTAATAAGATTTTACAAACTATTACGAAAAATTCGAGTGTTTTTGAAAGATGCGTTGGACCTTAGAAGTTGGGGAGAAATCAAGAAATATTTGATAAATTTTTGAAAATGACTAGAATTTTGCTCAAAATTTATAAATATCAATCACAATTTAAAAAACTACCTTATAATCTTCTGAATTTTCCCAGAAATTAAAAATGAAATTGCATTTTCTTGAATACGAAACTATTTTAAAGCTCCTGAAGTTTAGTTTGATATGTTTGAAAACATTTTTTAATTTTTCTGTTACTGTTCCCGTAAATCTTTCAGATTCTTATTGACATTTATTGAAATATTTTTAAATATTCCCTTAAAGATAATTTTTCGAAATAAAAAATTATTTTAATCTTTCCTATGAACTTGAAAACTTGTCTTTCATTTTTATTTTCTAAAATTATATATTATGCAAAAATATCAACATTTGGCTTTGAAATCCTTAATTTTCCTTAACAAACAGTTGCCGTTTTACTTATCGAAATTCCCAATAAAAATAAAACATTCCCAATATTGAGCCAAACGACACGCGATGATAAAAAAATAAGTAATTAAATAAAATTATCTTGAATATTAAAATTTTGAATAACTTTAACTATTATATTTAATTTTTAACTAGAGTTATACTTGTAGTCAAAAAGACCAATTATTAAAAAAAAATTTTATACCAGAAAATACTAATATAAAAAGAAAAAAAGGAAATGTGTAATTCCTCAACTAAATGAAGATATAAATCTTTAACCAAAAATAAAATAATTCAATTTCCAGTTTAAAGATTCAGTTTGAGCTACACAAAGAAAACGAATTTCAATCAAAAAAGAGTAATTTTTATCAAAAATGTTAAATTTTTTACCAAAAAAATTACCTTCTAACGAAATAGTTCAGGTTTAAACAAAATAATACAATTTTTCAAATTATTTTCCAATTAATATAAAACAAATACTCAGATCCGTAAATTAATTTGTTTCTTCTAAAAGTGTTTCTGTAAATTTAAGTCGTAGTATTGGTCGCAACTTACTGTTTGCTTCAAATTTTTTGTCGAATTGATCGATTTCTCTTGGGCTTAAATATAACACCTGCACGCTTTTTTGTATAAAGATCATTTAAATTAGTTCCACATGGAACTTCCCAGGCTTCTTGTGGATCCAATGGTTTAACTTCGTTGCTTCTTACGTTCACTTTCGATCGTATTCCTTTTGGATAAGGAGGTATTGTAAATAGTGCACGAAAAACTGTCGGACCATGTTCTCGTTTTTGCACTAATGCAAGGCCATCACCATTTCCTTGTATCAAGATAATTTGTGCTCCGGTTGGCTTTTCGTCGGGCCTACCAAAAGCATTTTTCAAAAACAATTCTCGTTTGGGAAGAAAATTGTATACTACAAGTTTAAGGACCCGGTTCTCATTTCTCTCGGGATAAATTTTTAAAATTTGAAAATCTTCAACTTTAGTGTCAAGTACTGAAGAAAAGGGGGGCGGGCCAGGAGGAGACGGGGGCCTGAAATGATCAGATGACACAGCAGTATCAGGATACATGGCAGGATGATGTGCCATGCCTTGAGAATGCTGTAAAATCGGCTCTGGAACAAGAAACAGAAGATTACATTTTTTTAGTGTACACGATCGTAACGTCAACGCGGTGAACATCTATGTTGAAATTTGCAATTTTTGTAAGAAAATTTCGATTATCAAATGTCATGATCATGTAGACATTATATTTCATGTTCTAAGTATGATTTTAGATATACTTTTGCATTCTGATTCCGAATGCGGCCTATACATTAACGCAGAACTCAAAGATTCTGATAAGAAGGCGATTGAATAATACCCATAGACGTTAATTGGGTCGCTGAATCCGAATCCGGGGTTAGTTCGACCCCAAAAGTTAAATTCCATGGTTTTCTCTATTTTAACCTTGGGATGACCTTCAATACAACCTGACGATGTAAGAATGATCCCAGATTCTGATTTATCGACCTCAAAAATGCCTTAAATCAGTGGTTACCGTCGATTCCATGGCATTTTCTCATTTTGACCTCCACTAGACCTTGATCCGGATCCGTTGGGTTTAGAATTACCATGGATTCGGATTCAGCTATCCTAAAAAGCTTTCAGAGTTGAGGTTCTCTCTGATCAAATGGATTTCTTTATTTTGCTCTTCACTTGACCTTCATGCTGACTGGATTGGTTTAAACTGAATCCGGATTCGGATTCAGCGACCTCAAAAACGTATTGGTATGGTGGTTTAGCTCGGATTGATGATTTTTTTTTGTGGGGCTTTGTCATTTTTATCAAATAGAATTTTATTATGAGGATTAATCGAAAGTTTTTGTGATAGTTGATTTCAAATCCGCAATAAAAATTTCTAATTTGATAATGGCAAACCCAATATAGAAGATCATAGTTGCAAAAAAACGCACTTGACTAACAATTTTTGGTTTTAAATTCGTCGTAAAAATATAAAAAATCAAGAGAGTAAATCTAATAAGGCGGTCATAATTTTTAAAATACAGTAGAACCTCGCTTAGCCTTTTGATGAATTAGTAAAAAAATATTCAAGAAATATCACATCCAAGAAATAAAAAAAAATTTAATTTTGTTCCTAAACAGAAAATGAATATGTTTCACCAAAAATATAAACGCACACTTTTTTTTAAAACTTAAAAATATTTCTTTAAAAAAAATCGTCCACTTTGAATTATATAAAAATATTTTGACATAAAAAATGGACTTAAAAGCTTTTAGATTTTAATTTAAATTTTCAGAAATCATTTTAAATTAAATTTTTCAAAATTAGGAGTCATTTGCAATTTTCCTAGGTATCATAATAAAAAAAAATATTCTCTTAAAGCCTTTCTATATTCTTGAAAAGGCTGTTTAACTGAAATATTAAAAAATCTGCATTTTTTTAGAAAATGTTTTGAAATCTTTTTAAGATTGAGATTATTTTTTAATCTTTTCAAAATGGTTAGTACATAATTATTTCCAAACTTGATTAAATAATTTAAAATTAAAATTGTATTTCATATCAATTATGTTTAAAAACATTTACAGATAAATTATATTAAGAAATAAAATCAATTATTTACACATTTTAATTTGCCAAGGTTTTTCTACCATGAATTTTGAATTATCAATTCCGGAGGATGAATTTTCAACAAAAAACTTTGATTTATAATTGAACAGCTGTATTTTTAACCAGCAAAAATGAATTTTTAGAACGCTACAGGATCTTAGTTTACTTATACGAGTACATAATCATTATTTACATATCTCTACGCTTCCAATCTAAGCCACTTCCGTTTGATTTTTCTTTAACTTTTCTTGTACCACCATTTTGCCATTTTTTCACATGCATTCTTTTATTCATTTTCATTTAAGACTCTAGCCTTCTCTTCAACTCCTTCATCCATTTTTTCCCTGATTCATCCTCCCCTGGAATCTTTACTACATTCTCTTTACAGTTTCCTGTATCTTTAATTCCTCTCCTATATCCTTCCCATACTTGCTTCCATGTTTCCTCCTCCCATTCACATATTCTGCACCTTCTGTTCTCTACTTTTTCCCAATGCGTCCCATTCATTACCAAGTTTTCTATTCTGAATGTTGTAACTCTGGTCTACCTTTTCTCTCCTCATCTCTTTTCTAAATGCTTTGTTACTCCTTCCTTTTTTATGTTCTTATACCATTTATTATATTCTGATTTCTTAATCGTCCCCCATCTTTTACTTAAATTGCTTCTCCCTCTCTCTTTTCTAATTCTGTATAGTTTGCTTCAGTCCCGTCTTCTATATCTATATCATTAAAGAACATTCTCCTTTCTTCTCCCCATTTCATTAATTCTATCACCATCCCTCTCCTTTCTGCTACATTCATCAAACAATTTCTCGCTAACTCTCCTCCTTTTTTACTTCTTCAGCTAAGTCTCAAATTTCCACGCTGTCTTCCTCGCTCTAATACCTAATTTATTGCTTTGCGCTTCTCCTCTCACTATATACCCTGGCGTCCTCCAGACTAGCCCTGGTGTCCACCTTATATACCTTTCCTGTACACTCTGAATATCTTTTCTTTCTTTCCATCCCCATATCTCTGCTTCATAACTTAATATCGGCCATGCCGTACATATCAAATAAGGACATTCTCTTTCTTAAATTTTCCTAATTTCATATCTGTTTCATTATCTCTGCTGTTTTTTATCCTTTCTCTTATATAAGCTCTATGATTTCCAATCGTTTGAAAGATATATCCCAAATATTTGAACTCGTTCACTTCTTCTAACCTTATTGCCTTCCAGCTCCTCCTCAATTCTTTCTTTATTTTCCCTCCTTCTCTAAGCCTTATTATTTTTGTCTCTTCTAAAATTAAATTCAACTTTTTCCTATCATAGTATTTCTCTAATCCTGTAAATAAGCCCACCATCCCTTCTTCATTCTTTGTCATCAACACTATGTCGTTCACGTGTGCCAGTGTACATATCTTTTTCTTTCCTATACTCAGTCCTCCCTAACCTTTCTTTTAATTTCTTCTTTAAAGTCTGATGATAATTTATTGAATAAAAGCGGGCTCAGAGGACAACCTTGCCCGACTTCTCTCACTAACCAGAAACTATATCCTACTAGCTCCCCTTCCCCTACACTGCTTTCTGTCTCTTTAAAAATTTCCGATACTCTCTTTTTAATCCCCCTATCTGCCATTGCCACACCTCTAGAATCTCAAACCTCTTTTTCATTGCCTTTCTTCAGTATTGGTAGCACTACTCCTTCTTTTCACAACTCTGGGCACCCCTCTCATATCCATACTTTCTTACATTACCTATGTCCATTCCTTTAGTTACGTCCCTCCTTATATCCAGATTTCATTTGCAATCTCATCTGTCCCGGGTGCCTTCACATCTTTTATTATTTTTAACACCTTGACTATTTCGCCTTATTTTGTCCTCTTCGACATATCATTCTTCGCCATACTTTCCTCCTTTCTTAACCTTTCTCTCTTTTCCTTCTAACAATTCCAACAAATATTTTTTTTTTATATATTCTATCATTTTAATATTCTCCTTTACTCGTTTTCTTCTTTTTCCCTCTCTATTTACTACCTTATAAATGTCTTCTCCGGTCCTAGCCTTTTCCACCTTTTCCTGAAACCCTTTATTCTCTTCCTCTTTCTTTTGATCGCAGAACCCAGTATACTCCTTTTTCCTCCTATATTCTTCTAAATTAATTTGTTCTTTTCTCCATTTTCTTATTCCTTTTTGACCTCCTACATTTTCTCTTTACAGTCCGCTTACAATCCACTTCTATTCCACCCTGTACATTTGCCTCTTCCTATTTGATATTTCTGAACTTTTCTTTAAACTGTTATTTTTCTTCCATTGAACAATCCTCTTTTTCTGCTTTTTAAACCTTTGCTCCCTTTTTATCAATATTGCTATTACTTTTTTCTCCCTCTAATTTCACTATTAAAAGGAAGTGATCCGATTTAATATAATATTTTTCTTCCCAATCAGCGTCTATATTTCGGTTTAAGATCAACCATGCCCAGTTCTCCACGCTCTTTAACAACTTCTTTTCCTTCCAATTCAGTACCTTATCTTTGAATTTTATTTCTCTCTCTTTTCCCCAATCACTTCCTCTTCTATCTCCTGTTCTTGCGTTGAAATCCCCACCTACTATAAGCCTAATCTCTTCTTTATTTTCTTTCTTCATGTCTTACATCTCCTCTGCTTTCTCCTGCATATCACCGTTTGCGTAAACCTCCCCATATCTTCCACTTCTCTCCTCTGATCTTGACCTCTTTACGAATTTTTGACAAAATACTCTGCTCAGCCAAAATGATGATTTTCCAACATTGAAGATCAATTTTCCATCAAATACTTGTAATTTCAATTAAACGCATTAATTTTTCATTTAAAAAAACTATGTTCTACAAAATGTTAGCTCTTTTCACCAAATAAGTGAATCCTGATAAAAATTATGGATTTTTAACAAAGTAATGCAACTTTTAATCAAGTAGTTTAATTTTTAACTAAAAAAGTTCATTTTTTATGCAGATGGTCAAATTTTCAACCAAACTGTTTCATTGACACTAAAATATTGTAAGAAGTGTTTTGTTGCTTTAATTCGTGAGAATTAAAAAAAATTATTACGTAAGAAAAAAATTAATAAAGAAAAGTTATTTCTCGGCATTAGTATATTAAAATCCGTGGTTTTGTTATAAAATTTGAGATAAATACATTTCTTTTATTTGAAATAAATTAAAATAGATTCTATTTGGTAAATTTTAACAATTGTTATAAAAAGATTACAGCTCTGATATTTTTCAACAAATAGGATCAATTTTGTTACGAAATTAATCAGGAATATCTTTCTTATGACACTTTGCTAAAACAATATTTTTTGATGAAAAAATATCTCAACTCTTTCAAATTTCTTGGCGTTGGAAATTCATCATTCACTTTTATTTTTTGAGGATCTGGTTTTATTCCCAAAGGTGTTAAAATGTGTCCTAGGAATTTTAGTTCAGGACGAAAAAAATGAGAATTTTCGAAATTAACCATCACGTTGTGATCCTGTAGGCGTTGAAAAAGAAGTTCAAGATGGTTTAAGTGGCGAGATGTATTTTGAGATGTACATAGCATATCCTCGATGAAGGTTATTATAAAATTTCCAATTCTGCTCAAGACTAAGTCTAATGCCCTTACAAGTGCGGCCGTACCTTTGCCCTGCACATCTTTGAAAAAGATCCTCCGTTGCTTCTGCAGATTCATAATCGTTTGTCTTTAAGTCGTTTAGTTTCCGCACATTTAAACAGATTCGTATTGACCCATCTTTTTTGTGGTGATAACTAGCAGATTGATATAAGCGCTGTTTGATCTTTGTATAATTCCCAATTCGAGCAAGATTTCAATTTCTTTATTTACTTTATCCCGAAGAAATATAGGCACGGGATAGGTTCGCATCAAGAATGGCCTTTTTTCGTCCATTTGTAATTCGTGTTTGTATGCATCGATCTTACCCGGATTTTTTGAGACAATTTTTTTATATCGCTGTATTATTTTGAAAAACCTTTCTTTTTCATTCGAATCCAAAGCATTTGCATTGATCTACTTTTTCTTTAATTTCATCAACAGTTAGTGCGAATCGATTTTGAGCATCATCATACGTTTCAATGGGGTGAATTTCTTTTATGACATTAGGGTGTACTTCTTCGGCAACTAAATATTTTCCCGAGCACCTCAAATATTTCGCTTTTTGAAAATTGTTGCGATCAAATATCAAACTACAGTGGAACCTCGATAATTCCAACCTCTATAATAAGAATTTTCGATCATTCGAACTTTTTTTGCCCCGGCTGAAACCTGATGTTTCCTATGTTAATAGTTCTCGATAATTCGAAGTTCGATAATTAGAATTTCTCGATAATTCGAAGAAAATTGTACGCCCAGCTCTGATGATAACCTCTATAATTCTAAGTACAGCAATGACTAAGTAACCACTGCGACAAACTCATATTTATAAGTTATGCGGTTGCATGTGATTGGTCCGTTGTGAGTGATAGGAGTACGCGTGTGTGACAAGGGTGGGGCTGCTAATATAAATGAAGATTGTGTTCTTGTGTGTAGTTCAATGTTGATAGGACTTAGACCTTAACAATTTCGAGAGTATGGAGAAGATCAAGTATATGACATTATCATTGATTGAGAAAGTAAAACTCATTCGATGTATCGAGAAAGGAGTTAAAAGGAAGAAGGACATTGTTGCAAATTTCAAGATTTCCGCCAACTCTCTGACTTCCATCATCAAGAACAAAGAGAAGATTTTGGCTGCTGGTGAAAATTCTTGTTTTCAACCGAATCAGAAACGCACGAAGAAATCTTATTTTCCATTGTTGGAAATATCGATGGTGGAATTGATGAAATCTGCTTGGAACTAGAATATTCCCTTATCTGGTCCTATAGTGCTAGAAAAAGATGAATTCTTTGCAGCTCACTTAGGATATAAATACTTTAAAGCTAGCTCTGGGTGGTTAGAAAATTTTAAGAATAGGAATGGAATAATCTATAGGATATTAAATCGGGAAAGTGCTTCTGTTTCGGAGGAAGACTGCGAAAAGTTTCTCAACGACATTTGGCCTAGCTTGTTTCTAACAAGCTAGGCCAAATGTCGTTGAGGGCGACACTTTTCATGGTGGTAAAAAAAGCAAAGATCGTGTGACTGTCATGGTCTGCGCTAAAGTGTCTGGTAAAGAAAAAAGAGAGTTGCTGGTAATAGGCAAATCTAAGAATCTACGATGTTTCAAGGGAGTCAAGTCTTTATCAGTGCTTTACGAGAGCAATTAAAGAGCTTGAAAGACTAGTTCAGTATATGAAGACTGGCTTCATAAAATTGATCACAATTTTCAAAGAGAAAATCGGAAAGTTCTCCTACTTGTGGATAATTGTGCGGCTCATCCGAAAGTATTAATTCAAACTTTGAAAGCCATAAAGGTGGTTCATTTACCACCGAATTTAACTGCCAAATTGCAATCAATGGGTCAAGGAATCATTAGGAACCTTAAAGTGAATTACCGGCGGAGTATTATAAAAAGATTGCTCAAGGCTTCGGATGAAAAAATGGGGTTGACTGATTTGAGTTTATCAGATGCTATTTTCGAGTTGAACAAAGCTTGGGCTGATGTCACTAGTCATACAATTGCGAATTGCTTTCGGAAGGCTGGCTTCGTGAAAACTGACGTGAAAAATCTTGCAACACAAGAACAAGACGAAACTTTATCGGATGGTACTTCTGAAGAGTGGGATGATCTACAAAGAATGTTGGGCTTCACGGAAGTAACTTTTGAAGATTTCATTGGTGTAGACCCTAATGTCATTATTTCTAGTGAACCTACAGATAGTGAGATATTAGATAGTATAAAGGCACAAGAACCTTCAAAATCTGATGACGAGAATGATGCCGAGGATCAGGATGGGGCACCACCAACAAAATTGAGAGGTGCTGAAGTTGGTTTAGCAATTTCTCGCAGGTTTCTTTCTGAACAAAGTGATGTGTTTCCTAACACAATCTTTGCTGCTTTATAGATGGTTGAAAACTTCGGCCAGAGATAGAGTTGCATCAAACAGAAAAAAATTACTGACTTTATTAAATAATCTGCTATTTTAAAAATACAAAACGGCCCTTTTTAGGCCCAACAAATTATTTTTAGGTTGGATAACTCATTGTTAATTTCAAACTTCTCCATAACCGAGATCAACATAATTGCATATTACCAAATTCTCCCAATTCCTGATTCTTCCGAGCCTGTTAAAATTTTCACTTTTTATTATTACTTTTTTGGCATTATAATATTAACTGAAAAAAATTTTCACACTGCTTTAAATTAAAGTCTTCAACCTAATCATTCAAGATATTTGTATATCTAAGAAATCCCTATATTTAATCCTAACCATCTAACCCTGACTGTTTTAGTTCTGGCTGTCCAGGATTTAATCTTTCAAATTTAATCGTCTTTACTTTTTTTAAGCTTTATGCATTATTATTATTATTATATTTGAATTAGTGAATTATCTTCACTTGATATTAGCGCATTCTATAATCGAGAATCTCTTTTTGGAATTATCTCCCGAATGACAACGGGTTACAAATCCTTCTCACATTTCTTAAAATTGTAGAACACTAACAAATGAAAATTTTTCACTAGCAAAGATTTCAATTAAATAAAATTATTCGGCATTATTTTCGACCCTTATAGATGAGGCTCTTAATCTCTCGAATTAAAACGGGTTTTCAAAATACATATAATTCTTTCGGTTATGAATTCGCGAAAGGTCATTCAGTAGCGTAATATAAATATTGGTCTCCCATTCTGAATGCTTAATTCTATTTTTATTTTAACAAATATTTTGAACTGCTTCAGTAGTCTTGATCCGCGGTCGATAAGGAAGGGCGCCCCGATACCGTGTGTGTCGCGAAGGTGACAGTTAGCCTGGTGGTCTTTTGAAAAAATGGTATGAATCGAAAATTCTTCTATGATGTCAGAATTGTGTGTAAAAAAATTAATTTGCGAACGATTCAAAGCGTTCAAAGGCTGTCGTCTGCTACCCGCTAATTTCGCTCTTTCGATAAATTAATATTTTTCATAAAAATAATGATTTCCTTAAAAAAAAGCTTTGATTTTTAGATATTTTATTGATTAGAGTACCTCGGAAAACCCTGGATATTGGACAAGTTTTCGTTCTTTTATTCTCAAATTTTTTAGAAAGAATATAAATTGAGTCAGTGCCGTACCGATGAAAAAATGCAAAGTCGGAATTAACCAACATCCTTGAATGATTTAATTTTACCTTAAACTTTAATTTTTATCAAACAATTTTTAACTGAAATCAAGAACCTTTTAACAGGAAAATAGATTTGTTACAAACTAGTTGGAATTTCATCCAGGTATTTTTATTTTTAAGTTAAAAAGGGACATTTTCGACGCAAAAAGTAGTTGGATTTCCCGGTGAAAATTAATTTCCAAACAAAAAAAAGAATTTTCTGGCAAAACTTGTTTACATTTATAACAAAAAAGACATCAATTTTCAACTTACCGTGTAGTCCTGATAAACGTTGATAATGCTGGTTATAATATGTTAAAGGACTCGGAGGCACAAACGTATGGGATTCAAAATCCTCGCCATATGTATATTCCCTATATTCCTAATCTCTTAATAGTCTTGCTATATCCTCTTCAGTCACAACCTCACTTTTTCTCGATCCTTCTGTAAAAATATTTCTGATATATCTTAGTGAAGATCTTTTTTTTATTACCTTTTAACAAGTTCCAAGGTGAACACGCCAGAGGTAAATTTTAGTCACGTAGGAAAGAAATAATAATAC
>NC_046657.1:36999963-37010514 GCF_010883055.1 Belonocnema kinseyi
CCGAAAATTCCCAGGACAGCCAAATAAATCCTTAAGTCCGATCTTTTTGGAGAAGGTTGAGGTCATTTTTGAAATAAATTTCAACGAGAAATTCAGGGTTTACCTTAGTTTTAACCTTGACCATGACCTTCACGGTTATTTCAATGTCACCTTTCTCGCAATGCCATACAGTAATTAATGACCATAAGGGACACCACAAACGTTATCGACATTTTTATCAGCTGTAAAAAATGGTGTACACTAAACTGTACAGCACCTTTTTTTATTTATTTACCTTTCCCGTGTAGAAATAGCCCGGTTTGACCCGACCAGAAGAAGGTTTCTGGCCAGAATCTAACCGGGTCAAACCGGGTTATTATTTTGTCAAATTTCCCGGCCGGGATCTGACCGAGTTCTCTCCGGGACCCAGTCGAGTCAAAAATGGTGCATAATAGAAGTACCATAACCTTAAAAACATCTTAAGAAATATCAACAAACAACTGCCGCAAGTGGGTCGTTTGTAAATATCTCACAGGCGAAAGACCAATTTTTTGTGTTTTAGGTGTTTTTTTTTTATCAATTATGAAAGAAAAATTAAACTAATTTTAATTATAACGATTCGGCGACTTACGGACTCTTTAATGCTAAAAACGCAATAAAACGTTAGTGGAGGCCAAGCTATCCGTTAAGAAATTTGTTAAATTTTACAAAATTGTATCCATATTTCTGGAGCAAGCGGATTATTTATAAGGTAAGTGAATTATTTTGTTAATAAGTAAGCATTATTAATATTCTTCAACGTTAATGTTAAATCAATATTCTAAACCGGTTTTATAGGTTAGGATGTCACGTGAAACCCCTGAAATTTATTTTATCTCTTGTAAAAAAATCTATGCAAACTAAGTTACGCTTAGGGCAAATTTGTTATGCAATTTAACTTTAATTTCTTACAATTAAATTTCTTACAGAAACTTAAGAATCATAACCTATATTTTAGTACTTACATTGAATCAATGTTTGTAGTTAATATATTTATTATTATGAATGCAGTTCTTAAATTGAAATTGCAACATCTTTTTACAGGTGGAAATAAGTGCTGACAAAGATTCTTATCTCTACCAGTTGGTAGAATATGTTCGCTGTGGTAAAAAGGCTCCAGTAAAATGCGATCGAGGAGCCCAGTCAAAAACCGGTCGGATTCCGACTGGGTTGCCCTATTTGTATCCGGGATCCAACCGGGTAACCCGGCCGGGAGCCAACTGGGTACACCTGGCCTGGATTCGACCAGCGCAGCGTGACGAAACCAACCAGAATCTGACCGGGTAGCCTGACCAGATTCCGGATACAAGCAGGGCAACCTTGCCGGAATCCGGCCCGAATCGGATCATAATTTCTACACGGGCACGTGTAAAAATCAGTTTTCACCTCTAAAAAATGACGGTATAGTGCTTAAAGTTATATTTTGATATAGGAGCATCCTTCTTAACATGAGTCTTGCTGGATCATTTGACCATCTCATTGTTTACAATTTTTGACATCTGAATCATTTGCTTTTTATTGGACTGTGTGACCGAATTAATTAATTCTATTTGGAGAATAACTTCGATATTAATTTGTCTATTTTAATGCAATTTACACTACGTACGTATGCAGATATGAGTGCCTTTAAACATATTTTTGAGGTTAGGCCAATAATAAACAGCCGTCGCTTGACAATTTAGAAATACATTTCTGACTATTGCTTGGACGTCGGATTTAGGAAAAAGTATCTGACTACTCATCCTCTAAAGTTTGAGTGCAAGCATTAGAAATTTTCTCCATAAATAAAAAAACGACCAACAAAACCTTTCGTATTTTTTTAGTACCCTTCGACGTGACCGGCAAAAACTTTTATATTTCAAAACAGAAGTTACTGAATAAAAGATTAAAATTTGATTAAGAGCGGCAGAAAATGATTTACCAAAGGATCTTTCAATTCTTTTTACTTTAAAACTTTACGGACACATTTTTTATATTTTGCCATAGACGTTACATTTATTGAGGTGACCGTCATCTCATTTCGTGACGTCAGCTGTCAAGATGTCTGCACGTCCAAGGCCAATTAATAATACCAATTGCATTAGACGAAACATAATGATTTTTTTTATAACGTAAGCAACATTGATTTTTCACTATGAAGTTTGTTTAAACTAATTTTTATAATTGTAGGCCCTCGGTATGCAGACATTCTGGAATCGTGAATTTCAACAACCCAACCTCAAATACCTGAATACGACTTGTTGTGATCCTAAATTTCATTTGACAGATTTAGGTTAGGTTTATCCCGGACTGTTTACACGACGTGCGCTTGGGTGAGATTTGCATATCGTCGTTTATTTATATGCACTTAATTTAGTTAAAACTACAAACGATTATTATTAGTTAAATTTAATTAAATTTTTCTTCCAAATATTGTTTTTAGAGATTGCAATGAATTTTCAAGCAACTTAAACTGAAATAAAAAACTGATTTCTAATGTCAAAAATTATTTAAAATCTTTGCTACTCAATAACTTAAAAATAAATTTTTTTACACCTAGTGTATATTTTCTATTATACTGTTCCTCATTTGCACAAATTAATTTTCTTTTTTTCGTTTCTTAAGGAATAATTTTCGTTACGAGAAAGATGGCGCCACAAGGGTTTCAAATAAATTTTGATTGTAAATAATGTTATAAGTTCTTGTTTCAATGTTAATAAACCTAATTTTCGCTAAAGAGAATCAATTTAGAAATTTTTTTTTAATTTACATTTTTCGGAAGTGCCCTCTTAGTGAATAATAAAGCATAAACTAAACTCATCATATCTGATAACTTTTTAACAAAAAAGTGCAATACATAGTTCATATTTCAACAAAAATTAAATTCAATAAAAAATAAATAAATAAAAAAAAAGTACTTCAACAAATAATGTTGTTAAGTTTAATAGAAAAGTTACATTTTTTATCATAAAATATCAATTCAAAAGAAAAAATGTTTAATTAAATAATTAGACTTTAAACCAATGAGATCAACCTTGATAAAAAAAAATGTCAACAAAGTAGTTCAACTTTTACTCACGCTGTTGAATTTTCAATTAGGAAAAATAATTCTCAACAATTTTTTTAATTTTCAAACACAGAGACGAATTATTAACTGAAAATATGAATCTTAAACAAAAAGGAGATGTCTTGACAGACATCTTACGCTGATTGGTCAAAGGCTTCGAGACTCAGAAGACGTGCGCAAAATACAGGTATAACATAATTCTGAAAAAAGGTCATGTTCCGCAGGATTCATCGCGCATTTCAAATAAATAATTAGTTATGAATTGTAAAAAAAATGTGACACAACATTAAAATTGTTCACAAATACATTCGGGACGTGAATTAAGTACTTTCTTAAAAATCAGAGTTGATTTTTACTAATGTGACGGTGCGTGAGTGATATTTGGCGTTTGACAAGTGTAAAAATGGTTTTGTACTTCGAACTTAATCAATGAGATAAAGTGAATATCTGCAGGTTGTACGTAATTAATTGGTGATAAAATCTGTTGCTTTACTTATTTAATTAAATATGCGAATCAAACGCTTTTTACTAACTGCAACGAAAATTGTAATCCGATGCTTAGAAAAAATGCAACGATGAATCTGCGATTCAAATAATGAGAACTAAGAAGCGGCGAATAAGCTTCTTATAAGTTGGGTGTCCAGCGACCTCGGCTACTATAGAATGTGAAAGTATACGTCTTTTCTGATATTTGACTTAGAAATTATAAAAATTATTCAAGTTTGAAACAGAGTTATAGAAACAGAATTTCCGTTAGACTGGTTAAATAGATAGAATATTATTTTAGTGGCCTGATACCAGTGGTATTTTTTATCTTTGTACGACAGAGGTCTCTGTATTGTACGGTTGATAAGTGGAAGAATTACTATATTATAATCAATTTTTATTGCGCGAAATTAATTGAAAACGCGAAAAAAATAAGTTGTAAAAAATTCACTGCAGGCTGGGTTTGAACCAACAACCACCTCATTACATGTAAGGTGCGCTACCAATTGCGCCACCGCAGCACCAACAGTGAAAATTTTAGGACATGTATTTCCTGAATTTCGATCGAAATTATTTTTCATATATGTTATTATTTTAAGGCCAGTTGTAAAATTCAAGTTAGAAACAGAGTTATTGAAATCTTCAATATTAACTCAGCTTCATGGCCATTTAAAGGAATTTTCAAAAGTTTCACCACTAGGTTTTTGAGTATACACCATATTACAAAACATTACTAAAGATTTCAAAATGTTTCAAAGATTTAAAAATATTTAAAAGCATTTTAAACATTTTAGAAAGGCGTGTATATCAGATTTCAACGGATAAAAAAGATTTCGCAAACAAAGATTTAATCTGGAATGCGTGGTGAATCCTGGGGAACATAACCTTTCAGAATCAGGTTGAACGTCTTTTGCGCACGTCATCTGAGTCTCGAAGCTTTTGCCCAATAAGCGCAAGATCTCGCGCGCGGGGGATTTAAAAACTGAATTAAGTTCGCCTGTTTACCACTTTGTTGAATTACACAGATGCACGACGATTACAACAATTTTTCTGTTATTGAAGATCAATGGGAACGTCAAATAGAAAAAATCGCCATTTTTTTCGTCATATTTATTTATTTATAAAAAATTGGGAAACTATATTTAAAATCAGGCTCGACAACTTTCTATAAAATTTTATCAGCTTTCAAAAAAACATCAAAATCGGTCGACAGATTTTGCCGAAACTGGCGTTAAGCGTAAAAAGTTTTTCTTAAAATTGTAGGCATAATATATTATTATATTTACCAATACAACTGAGGATTAACGCCGAAGAGAAGACCAAGGTATAGACCACCTTCATTTTTTCGAATTTAAGAAAAAGCTGCAATGCAATAAGGAATAATCTGGTTCACAATGTAACTAATAAAAATTTTAATGCTGCATTAGATTTCAAACCGTGCACTTTGGTTAGTTACTTTTTAGAAGGCAATTTTGTATAGTCTCTACTAGAACTGATGAATCATCACCGTTATCGGAAATTGTCAAGTCAGCCGGTGACATTTATTTCCGGTTGACTGTCCTAAAAAAATATGCTTGTAATCATTTAAAAAAGTTTTACAATCGAAAACTAAATCTAAAAATTTTCCCATTTAACGTAATAATAACTGAATTGCAAACAAAAGGACCTAAATCGAAACTCTTAAACTGAACAATTTTAAATTAAGTACGATTAAGTTGGCAAATTACAAATTTTAAAGTTTTTTAAATCGTAAAGTTCAAAGATTTAGTTTCTGTCCCGAAAATATAAATTGACATCATTATTTTCAATGCTCTAAATTGAAGAATCAATCAATGAATTAAAAAATGTTGTAAATTATACCATTTCAAGAAATTATAAATTCTATAATTTCAACTGAGAATTTTGTCAAAAATTTCCTGTTTAAATCTGGATTTTCAATTCTTTTTGAAAATTTCTTATTTAAACTAGTTGTAAGAATTAGAACTTTTTTGTTAAATTTCCTGTTCTAATTCATAATTGACATTTTTTCAAATATACCTCGTTTCAACACAGAATAATAATTTTGTTGGAAAAATTCAATTTTCGATGGCATGAAAGCAAATCTGTTTTTATATGCCAGCTACTATTTCAAAGTTACGAATTTTTCTGTTGTAAAGTCAATCGAGATTTTGTTGGATGAAAATTCAACTCTTTCCTTTTTTCGAAAATTTGTCTTTTTCATTTAAAAATTCACCTGTTTTAGTAGAAGTTTCATTTTTTGAGTACAAAACTACAATTCTTTGTTTGAAAATTCAACAGAGTTGTTAAAAGTCAGACTTTTAGTTATTACTTCGATTATTTAATAGAAAATTACGTCATTGCTTCCTTTCTTAGATAAAAATGCAACTATTTGGTTTTAAAATTCAACAATTATGTTTGAAAGTCATACTTTTTGGTTGACGATTCTGCTGCTTTGTTAATAATTAATCTATTTTCTTGAAAATTCAGGATTTTTACTTAAAATTTGGAAAATTTGAAGTGCTTCATATTACTGAGAACTCGTGTTTTTTGTCTAAGACCTTATATTTTCTGTTTAAAAATTCAACTACTTGTTTCAAACTTGTACTAATTTAATGAAAATTGATGAAAAATTGATTATTTTGTTTGACCAAAAATCAATTTTTTATCTATAAATTCAAACATTCAATTTTTCATTCATAAATGATGTTTTTTAAAGCAAATCTTCCTTTATTGTAAAAAACTAATCATTTAACTTGAAATATTTTTTTTGTTTTGTTTTGTTCGGCTGTCCATATTTAAGACTTAACGGAGAAATATTTCCCAATTGTGACAGGCCCGGCGAGTTTCAGCCTTGGTCCTGTAATAATTTTTGCAATTATATTGTAAATGTAGATTGCATATGGATTGTATAATATAGAAATGTTTAGATTATTTATTAAAGTATTTGTTTATTGAATTCTAAAAAGTGCCACCAATGCAATTTTTCTTCTGTCTTGTTTCAATACATAATTTTAATCAATGAAAAGTATTATTTATAAATATACTTCGCCACTTACGTAACCCATTATTAGATTCCTCGTTTTGGTTTGATGATGACCAGAATAATTAAGATAATTAATTATTCCAGCTTAGCCAAACCGGAAGTTAAGGATTTTACTGAGAGAAAATGTGGGAGTTTAAATAAATTGAATCATTTTGTTTATTAGTTTAAATTAAGTACTTTTTATTTAATTAATTTTAAAAATTTGAGATCATTGTGTGAATTTAAATGGCTTCGTGAAAATGTGGGGTTTGGTTATCTGATTTCTCCCCAGAAAAAGGCAGCATTAAGTGAAAAAGGGATGGAATTAAGATTTAGTGTAAAGATGAAAAAAAGGTGAAACTAAATAACGATCATTACTTACTTGGAAAAGATCTGGCTACCTGCAGATCAATAGTGAGAATGGTGTTAGAGGGAGCCAACAACTTAAAAAACTATTTTTTCGGGTTATTTTTACGATTCTAATTTGGCTATACTTTTACAATTAATCGGTAATTGCTTTCGAAATTTTATTTGCACTTATTTCATTACACACAAATTTAAGAACTGACAGCAACATAGTTTTACTACAGATTGGACGATTATTGGGTGCTTATATAGTCGAAGGCAACTCTTCATTGTTGGCTATTAAAATCATAAATGCGCTGCTCATTATCTTGTCTAAATCAATTCATGCGCTTCACATTAACTTCCATTTGGGTGAGGCACGATTTATATTAGGGTTAATTATTGATCGGAGTATTTTTTTGGAAATGTGACGGGACGTCAGACTTAAATTTTAAACAAGAAAAACGTTTTGTGAGAAATTGATTATGAGCTACTTTAAAATTACATTTTTCTTCGCCTTGCCCACCAATAACTGGTTGCTCTGATGTAGCTTCTCTGGTTGAGATCGAAAGATCTTTACCGGATATTACCTTCCATTTTGATAAATTTTCATTTTCGAAATAAATAAATACCTATCACTGTATATTTGATACTAAGACGTAAAAGATATTAATGATGTGAGTCAAATTAATTTTGGATAAAGAGTAACGTTAAATATTGCTGTTAGGCTAGACTCTCTCAACAGAAAGAACATGCAGCAACGAAGATTCATCATTTTAGTTAAAAATTCATATTTTTTTAAAAGTAAAAATATTTTATTAAAGATTTTTTTTGGAAAATTAATATTTCCAACCGAAAATGTAATATTTTTTCAAGTTTATAATTTTCGTTTTATGATTAAAAATTTCTCTATTTTTTTGTTGTTTGATAACTCTTTTATTCTTTTGTTTGAAAATTAATGTTTTTATATACTGGGATTTGCTATGAACGTATTATTTATTAGGTACTAGAAACGAATTATTAAGTATTAATATTATATAATTGCACCTCTTATTAACTGCCTCTTGCGAGTAACCGTCGCATATTTCTGTCTTTCAAACCAAGAGATAGTTCCACTTTACTTTGTCTTAATAGATAGAAATTAATTGTCCCCGAAAAAAATTCTCCTTACTACTATTACAAAACACCACGACCCATAATAAGAAGCGTATTAAAACCTTTAGAAATACTTATAATAATGAAATTCGCTTTAATAAAAATAATCCCTTTCCAGTTTACAGTATAAGTACAATTGTGTACTTTAAAAAATTGTAATCTTCTGTTTCTTCTTCCAGAATTGAGCTTACAATTCGACAGACATCCTCATGGTGCCAAATTTCCCGGTTCCACATTTTTGAATTCTTCTGGCAGGAAGCATTTCCATCGTATAAACATTATCCTATCATGCATCCTGCTCAGGCCATCTCATCTGCTCATGGCTTGTCTTCTGCTCTAACCCATCACTTCAAGTTAGGCCCACGTCTCCTCCTGGCACGGCCCCCTATTCTACGGTACTCAAACTTAAAATTGCAGAATTTCCATTTTATCGATTCTATCCCGTCAGAAATGAGAGCCGGGTGCTTGAACTTCGATTATACAAGTTTCGTCCTGATCGAGAAATTTATTTGAGAAATAAATATGGTAAAATATAGGAGCAGCCAACCGGAACACAAATTATGGTAACAGCAGAGAAAGGTGACGGCCTTGCATTAGTGCAAAAACTAAAAAAGGGACCGACAGTTTTTCGTGCACTATTTATATCTCCTGTTCCAGCTGGAAAACGAGCGAAAGTAAACATATTCACCAGCCACGTTCGTCAAATAGATCAAGATGAAGCCGAGGATGTCCCATGCGGAAACAAATACTCAGTTACTTAACATTTTATAAGGAAGCCTTTCGATAATACGCATGATCCCAGAGGAAATTCTGGTCAAGAATTAGACTTTCTCTTTACACCGAATTTCCTGGCTCGACTTCTTTTGATGCTGCTGACAGGGAACATGGTCAAGGCATGAATCATTCTGATCGCATAGAGCATTGTCCTGCCATGCATCCTGATCGTGGTCTGGAACCTTATTGCGCCAGGGATTTTGCCCCTGTTATGTCTTCCGCCGCTGTCTTTTCTTTTAATCCTGTCATGTCTTCCGTTCATTCCATGTCAGCTGCTCATGGCCTGTATTCTGCTCCAGCCCAGTCATTTCTTCAAGTCAGGCCCATGTCTCCTCCTAACACGCCTCCATATTCTACAGTACTTAGCCTTACAATTGCGGGAATTTCCATTCTATCGATTCCTTCCAATCAGAAATGAGAGCCGGGTGCTTGAACTTCGAATATACAAGTTCCGTCCCGATCGAGAAATGTATTTCAGAAATAAATATGGCAGGATCGAAGCAAGGCCGACCGGAACACAAATTATGGTAACATCAGAGAATGGTGACGGCCTTGCATTAGTGCAAAAACTAAAAAAGGGAGCCACAGTTTTCCGTGCACTATTTATACCTCCTGCTCCTTCCGGAAAACGAGCGAAAGTAAACATATTAACCAAATAGATCAAGATGAAGCCGATAATGTTCCATGTGGAAACAAATTCTCAGTTAGCAAGCATTTTATAAAGAAGCCTTTATGTAACACATATGAGCCCAGAGGAAATTCGGGTCGAGCAGTTCGACCCAGAAATTGAAAATCTTTGAAACAACCCAAGTGTAAATTTTTGAAAAACGTAATCAATTATGTAAATTGCCTTGCCAACTCTTTTTTACAGTGAGCATGAATAAGAAATTTTACCCACTTTATAAAAAAACCCTGTAACCTGTAACCCACGCTGTCGGCTTGCGGGTGCGATTCACGCCTCGCACTCTGAAAGAGTCTCGGCAGCCCATGCGGTGAACACTAGCCTCATAAGGAAGTTGCTTATCTCCGGAGAGTCGTGCGACCTGTAACTCTCGAGAAAAAGGTTTTCCCTACGTACCTAAAGCTGTTGCTCTTCGTGGGTCGGAACCCACCTTAAACTGTGGGCCCCCCTCAGGAACTGAGTGTGAATCCTTCAGGGCCGCAGTCATCCCTCTGCAAACAATTGGGTAAAAAATTCAAGCAGACACGTGGGTGCGTGGAACGAATCCCGGGAAGAGAAATTCTGCACTGAACGAATTTTGCCCCATTGCGGTATGGATGGATTCAGTAGAGGATCAATTGACTGGAAAGATCGGACTTACTGACTCTCTATAGGTTTTGAATCTTCTAGGGAGCTGAATCCTATAATAAAATCCCTTTCCTGTTCTGAAGAGATCCATCTTTTAGTGACTTAAAATGTGCCGTTTCTGATGAATCTTTTGAAAACGAAACTTTACTAGATGGCGCCACATACAATACTTTTTCCAATTTTGATGAACAATCACTTGCTGGAATTATTGTTGATTAACGAATTGTTATTATTTTTTTCATAAATCATCATTAATTAGCATCTGACAATTACCTCTTTGGTGAATAATTTGAATTTATATACATAATTTTCATTTGTTAAAATGATTTATTTCCTCTGATACATAAGGCGCAAAATAAATGTTGACATAAGTTTGCAATTGGATAAATTATATAA
>NC_046657.1:37010614-37093706 GCF_010883055.1 Belonocnema kinseyi
TGTAAAGTATAATGTTTGAATTAAGAATTTTGTTAAAAAAGGACTGTTCTATTTGAAATTTTTAATTAGAATACTTTTATCATCGAGTTTTATTATTCTCTTAATTAGTTCATTTTTATTTAAGAAATGATAATAAAATATACTAATCTATAAGACATCAAAAAATGGAAAAAAATAAAATATTGAAAAAATTAATCAATTGTTTAAAAAGTTTGATTAAAAAAATAAATTTATATAAGAAATAAAATGTATGACAAACAACAACAATTGTTTACAAAATAAAAGGGGCTAAGAAATAAAAATATTTAGAAAATAAAATAGTTTAATAAATTAAATTTTAGGAAAAAAAAGAGATTCAAAAATATTATTTAAACTGATAATAGAATTTAAGAAAATGACACAATTGAAAAAAAGTAATCAATTAAAAAATTTAATTGTTGAAAAAATAAAATTAAAGAAAAAATGAAATGGTTAAATAATAAAATTGATGTAGAAACAAAATATTATAAGAAATTAAATATTTAAAAAATTAAATTGTTTAAAAACTAGAATTAGTTAAAGAATGAAATTAAGAAAATCAATTATTTTTTTAAATTACAAATTTTGAAAAAAAGAATTGTTAAAATAAACGTTAAAGATATTTGGGCCGTAAAATTAAAAATTATATTTTAAACAAATTTATGTAAATTTTAATTAGAATAATTTTATCAATAATTATTAGTATTCACGTAGTTAATTAATTATCATTCAAGCAATGATAATAAATGCCATTATTCAATCAGATATTGGAAAAATAGAAGTGTAAAAAGTAAAATATAAAAAAAAATGTTTGAAAAATTAAATAAAAAAAAATATTTAAAAAAGTAAAATAAAGAATGCAAACTTAAATAATTGTTCATAAAATTGAAGGGGATGAAAAATAAAATTTTTAAGAAATTAAATTTCAGAGCATGATATTGTGGGGTTCAATAACGTTTGAATATTTTCAATGAAATTGCAATAAATGATATTTTGGGGATCAATAATGTTTTAAATTAAATTACGGTATATGACATTGTATCAATAATTCTTCAAATTAAATAAAGATCTATAATACTGTGGGGATCAAGAATATTTCAAATTTGGATCCCTGAACAACTGATATTTTTTGGCGCTAAATAAAATATAGGGAACTTGACAAAATTGTAATATATTAGATCCCTATTGTAAATTTTTGGACCCATAACATAGGTAAACTTGGGGCCACTAAGTTAAGAATAATTTCGGCATTTTCGGCACTAAATAAAATATAGGGGACTTAACAGCATTGTAATTTTTGGGTCTCTATTGTAAATTTTCAAATCCTTAACATAGTAAACTTGGGGTCACTGAGTTAAGAATAATTTCCGCCATTTTTGGCACTGAATAAAATATAGGGGAAGGATCGACATTGTGATTTTTAGATCCCTAATTCAGAATCACGGCACTAAATGAAATATCGAGGGCTCACTGAGTTACAAATAATTTCCGGAATTTTCGGCATTCCAGACGGTTATATAAAATTTTATCTGCACATATTGTTGATCCCCGCACTAATAAAATAAAACAATTAATGATGATTTAGCCAAGGAGTAAATTTAATTAACCACAATACTAAGGAAAATTCAATTTAGAAAAGACTTGGCTAAACCATTTATAAACAAAGCAGGTCTCACCTTAAGTCTAAATTTAGAAAAAGACAACACGTGTTCTCACGATGAGTGCACAGACGCCAAGAGAGTGATTCAGGCGCTTACCTGCATATTATACGAACTGGAGGAATCACATAAATTGGGGGAAATGCTGATGCGCACAACTTAATTTCCGTAATTCGCAACGGTCGAAAAGGAGATAGACGACGAGATCTGCTTCCTATTTGTCTATCCTATCATCCCGTCCTTTCTTCATTATTTCTGAACAGCCGCCGTCGAGTGAGGGAAAGATTCCGAACTGTTTCTTTGAGTGGGAGCGAGAGGTAAGAGTCGTTCCCTCGTTGTCAGGGTCGGCTGTATTCCGGTGCTGAGGTGGAGGATCAGGAGCCCCTAATCCTTATTAAAGATGCGAAGTAGGCTTGCCGATTCTCCCGATAAAGAGAAAACACCAAAAAACGGCATCAAACCTTAGAAATGTCTGTTCGTAACAATGACATTTCTACGATAATAATTTTAGGGGAGATTACCTGTCCTTTCATAGAATTTTTGTGGTAACTGCCTCGGTCCATCCTCACCATGATCGTGCCTTGGATCTCAGATGAGCAAAAGAAATAATCTGTTCTATCCTTTATAAGTAAACTCAGCTATTCTACTGTAGAAGTTTGAAGGAGAAGATCTGCAGAAGGCAAAGGCGCCGAATTTTATTACTTTTCGCGTGAACACGAGCGATTTTAATAAGGGAAACTCTACTTAAAATGGATTTTGTGAGTTGCAGAAAATCTGCAACGTCACAATGTTTCATTGTAGTTACACACACATTTGTAAACCAACTCGAATTTAGGGAAAAAATTCGTTCGCTTTAACATTCAGAACGTCAGGTATAATACAAAGTAATACAAAACGTTAAAGCTAAGAAGTCTTTAACGAAAATAAATAGATCTGAATTTTATAATCAACAATCATGTTAGAGTATCTAGTAATTAAATTAACTTTATGTTTAACTTAAGTCGCGAATCAGTGCTGATTTCATATCCATAAATTGATTTTGTGTTCAGTTTTCAAAAAGCTTATTGCCTTCCTTTGGAATGAATCCTCTCTAGCTTCTATGTAGTGCCTGGAGATATGTTAAAAACAAGATCTGTTCGTTACGAGAGATGTAAATTTACTCAGTAACAGGTCCTAAAAGAAAAGGATCAAAACCTTTTTTTTGAGAGTACTTAAAGTGCATGTACGGAGTAAGTAGGCTGCAATTTTCACAAAACGAATTTGCATAACTGTCAGAATCTTGTCATGTTTCGCTTCTTCTGACTAAGCCTCTATATTTCGAAATTGATATTCTCATTTACTAAAAATTGGTTGTTTTTTAACCTTTTCATGGAGACTTTCATCAAACTTCTGAATTGATACTCTAGTAAATTTTTGAAAGGGCCAGAATAAGCACGGTTGCGTAAAAAGGTGTGGCCATTTGTCAATGATCAATTCAAGCGTGGGAGGCTGATACATATCGTTCCAAAATAATCTTTGTTTATGATACGTGTGTGATAACAGTTTCTCAATATTGCCTTCATCTTCTACAAATTATAAATCCATGAAGTCATACATTTTTAATATTATTCTCTTATATTCAAGAGTTTCCTCGATCTTGTTTGCTGGTATATTGTCGCTTTAAATAATTAGAAGGATCTTCTAGTTTCTGCAGAATGCCATTGTAACATTTGCAAAGATCTGAGGAGCTTAATGTCTTACCCGTAGAAAATTATACTGCTCGCATGACATGAAAGCATCATTCCTCCCTGGCTGCTGTTCTATTATTTCAGCAGCCTACCTTACCTTAGCTGAATTCTTATTTCTACCTACCTGTTCTACCTGAATATTCTTAAACAATTTCATGTTTGATGGAAGCCAGATCTGATCTTCTTCTAGTACCAGTATTGGCTTATTGATACTGGAATAATGTGCAATCTAGTCAATACCATCCACCACTGTTTTGTCATTCTCGGTAACTAGTTTTCTTGCAAAAAAGTTAAGTTTTTCGCAGCGTTTCTGGGTGACGACTTCAACTTATTCCTCATTGCCGAAAGGAACTGCGTACTTCTGTTGTCGATCGCCGGACTGAATGTTGATACGAGAAATCTGAAATAATATAAAGTGAATCACAATTTTTCACTTCAATAAGAGAACAAATCTGAAGTAGTTGCTTTCAAAGTTTAAATATATCAATGCATTTAATAAATTTGTTATGTGTAAAACAATCGCAATGAGAAAAGAATTTTGAAGGTAACTAAGTTACGCATAAATTGTCAAATGAAAGAAAGAAGTGCATTACTAACGAGTAGTATTGAACCTCATCTTTTTATGTAAATTAGGGTTTTTTTGAATGGTAATATATTAATAATCACGATATAAAAATGATATACTAAGATATTTGCATTATGTTTTATAAAATAAAGAGCATACTTCCAAAATGAATATGCTACTTTGACTTACAAAGGAAGTACTGAGTAATTTGAAGAATTTAAATTAGAATTGGTTAAAAATATTTACTGGCACATTAAAAGTTGTTACTTCAGCAATTGGATCCGAGAATAATGAGGAATAAGGAAATGTAAGGAAGACCTCGCTTTAACATTTATTTTCATATAAACCGGCATGTAAATCAAAAAGAAGTTTCTTTACCATTCCAACAAAGTTATGCTTAATGGATTTTTAATGGATGTCTTTCAGCCAGTGATTAGGTATAATTTTGGGAATATGTGAAATATCTAATCTCCGTTTTAAATTACCCATGTTTGTTTTAAATCATAATGCCCATACACGTTTTAGAGGACCAAAGTGCTTGGTGAGCTTTGGGTAATTGCGAAGGTTCTCACATTTTAAAATCAACCTTTCTGCAGAAAAAATTTCATTCTGAGACGTAAATAATTTTCTATTTCGAACTGCAGTATAGCTATTTGTCCATATGAGAAAGCTGTAGTGCATAATATTATAGCACAAATTGTTCTCACGTGCAATATAATTTTTCACGAAGGGTCCTTAAAATCCAATTTTCCTGTTATCTTTTTGAAATTAATTTATTTTATTTCTATAAAATTTTTTATTTTATATATGGCGAGAAGATCCTATAAATACATCCGCTGGCCCTAAAAGGTAAATTCACAAGGGACATGGGTTATTCTTAACCTAAAAAATGAACTTTTACACTCTCACAGATTATTTGCTAATGCAAAGAACAATAAACTTTATTCAGTCCGGTTTCGATACAAATTCTCGTGGCATGCGGCTTACAAAAAATGGCCCCTATTGTAGCTATGGCCACGTTATTATGACATTATCTCCCAAAAGAATTTACTCACATCAATACTTTATACAATCAAAGAAAAGTTGGAGAGAAGCTTAAGAATCGTGCGTATCGACGCCATTTTCCTGGAGACGAGCAACATTTTGTGAAACCCTAATCTAAACGAAAAAATAGGCGGCAAAACGACCGAAATAAAGAGAAAATCGGACAAGTACTCTCGCGAAACAATGAAAGTACCAACCCCAATCTTAACACGATAAAGCTCTCTTGGTCGTTTTTTACAAACCATAATCTACAAACTAATACCGACCACGAGGTGCGTTCCTGTTGCGCCAACGAGAAAGCCGGTAGGTTTGAGTGAAACTCTTGTTCACCATGACTAGTGACTCTCGAAATCCACTGAAATTAAAACAAATCTTTAATGCGTATTTCGAACGAAACCAATAGACTGTTGCACCCTCCGCCCTTTCCAGGGATGCCGGTATGAAAACTTTGTGAGAGGTAGCCACTCCGTTTGAGGTTCCCTTTCATGTGGTCATTACAGTGCTTCCATGGTTTATGATGGCAGGGTCCACAAGCCAGAAAGAGAAAACCGATTTTCTCCCTCAACCTGTCTCTTTCTAACTCCCGGTGATTCATCCCGTTGTTAACGTTAGAGAAGGCTGACTTCTTGAAGGTGGTTTTCTTCTCCCTCTCTGTGGTGGTTTGGTCGATCAATGGGATATAACAAGACAGGCCAATTGTTGGTATTTCCGCCTCTTTCTGTCTGTTAGTGGGTTATTAGGCCGTCCAGTATCATCTTCACGACATCGTTACGACATCGTTACGACAAATTTACTACATCCTATGTCCTTTTCGTTTCGGTGTCTTTGCTATATCCTAAAAACATCGTCAGATCATACGATTTATTCACGATATCGTAAAAACACCTTAACGACAAGGACATAGGATGTCGTAAAGTTGTCGTAAAGATGTAACGATGTCGTAAAGGCGTCGCTTAAATTTTTGCCCAATGAGCTGGCACAATTTTCTGCAATACTCTTGCCCAGCCATATTTCGTTATATAATAATCCAAACACATTTTTTATCAAATAATTTTCTTTCATTAATTATCCACCCATCTGTAATGAGGAACAACATTATACCATTTCCAAGAAAGGTTAACTTTTCGCAGTGTCAGGAAATTTTCTCGTCCATTGACATATAAGCAATTGTATCTATTCTAGGAGTGTAACTGTAATGATCCCCAATGCCTTCCTCAAAATCGTCTAAAAGAATTTCCTCTATAGAAAGAAATATGTTTTGATTGATGCAATAATATGTTTTTCTATGGTACGTATTTTTTAAGTAACCATTCATCTTATCAAAAACGCCTATAGATTATTTGAAAATGTCGTCAAAATTTTCCCTGATATTTTTTTAACATCTGCCTGTAAGTTACTGACGTCCACAAAGTTTGGAAATTCATCTTTACACATTAAAAATATTATATCCGATTTAGTAACAACTTTCTGCACGATCGGTTCAGTTCCATGATACTTTGTACCCAGTGTCAAAGACAAATCAACTATTGTTTTTCTAACTTAAAGTTTTTTTCTTGTTTCTCTAAAACCTTGCTCCTCGTCATGGCCAAATGTGCTTGGTCTATGCAAATTACACACGCTTACCAACAGACGTGGTATGAGCTTTAAATGTGATGAGGGTACCCGTATGGATTTTGAGTCGATGAATTCGAATTAAGTTTAGAATTTCCCCTAGACCACACAATTTCCCCCGACCCTAGGGACATTTTGTAAAAACTTGGAAGTATCAGGCTACGTTAAAGTAATATTTATTCACGTGGAAGTTAACAAAAAAATGTGATTTCTACACATCTCTTTAGTCTAAGGACGTATCTAACATTAGAATTTTTGTACAGTACCTTAGAATTCGCCTAGCCTAAGCCAAAAAGCTTAAAACTTGAGAAAACTCAAGGTTTCACGAATTCCTTATTTTGGCAAGGAAAAGCTGATATCTTCTCGTATTTTGAGTTGCTGAGCTTATACCTGATATTATATGTTTCTACAGTACCACCGAATTTCCCTAGCCTGCAGAAAACAGTGTACAACGCAGTAAAACTCGATGTTTTAAGGAGTTTTTATTTTTGCTCAGGAAACACCATGATTTTGATTATTTTTTTGGAGTTGTCACTTTTAACGTTAATTAAGATATTTTCGAAAACTTGTTTGAAACTCATCTAAGCAGCTTTCTCACTATCATCAAGCAGTGTTTAATAGGAAGGGAAGGGGGGGGGATTTTTGTTAGATCTACTACAGGATTTTACAGTATGTTTTTTGAACCAGTTTCAAAAGAACTTCTTTCGAGAAGTATTGTTACAATTTTGAGATATCAGAAAATATTTTAGTACAATTTCAGCTGTATATCAATGAATGCCGCTATATTATGTTTTGCAACCTTTTTTCAATATTATCTTCAAATTCATTGCAGAAAAGTTACTCAAAATTTTCTCATTGGCCTGAAGAAGATTATTTCATTCTTTTGACTTTCAGAAAAATTCTGTGCACCTACAAACTTTTTTGTGGGAGTTTTTTCTTCTATGAATAAGGTTTAAAGACATTTAGAAATAATGTTTATCATAAAGTAAAATTCTTTATTTACAAATTTTTAAATACAAAGTTGATGGTGCAGAAAATTCATAAATTAAAAGTGTCACGTAATCGGGTCAGAATACCCCTTCCCCCCTAACATAAAAGACCGTAACGAAATATAAACCATCTTCCTTTCATTTTAATGTCACGTAATATGTGAACGCTTTCTTAGGCGAAGGGACAAATGTTGAATATTTTTTACGCTTGCTATATACTGTACAGTTGCTAAATTATCTAATAATTTAGACTCTTTCATCGCTAACCTCACTTTTATTTTTTAAACTGGCTAATTCCTATAATTGAGTAATAAATTCAACATTTACTTAAAATAATAATAGCTTCTATAAAATCCTTTAAACCAAAGTGCGTACGAAAACAGGAAACAGGAAAGAACATGAAAATCGAACGCGGATATAAAGAATGCGCACATTTTTTCCAGGCACGTAATTGTGAGGGCACTTGCACAATTAAGAATTTTAAAAAAAATTCATACAATTGATATGACATCTTCTAAATTGTAAAAAAATTTTGCGTTATAAAATACCAGCAAAAATTACTTTATTACTTTAAAAAATTTTTTTTTTCAGATTACAATAGGGCTTTTTTGGCTTTCGTTTATACGTTGTCGTCCAAATTTACTCGTTAGATTCTTGTTTTGTTTAACAGGATTTTGCATCAATTTTATTATTGCACGTTAAATGGGATTTTTAATTTGGATTTTGGTCTAATTTAAATTTCGTAAATTTTGAAAAATTACTTTATTCATTCGATCCACTTTGTAAGCATTTTGTGAACAGTTTTTGGGAATTTTCCCAAATTCTCATTAAAGTCCTTATAATTCCCTAAAACATTGCGAAAAATGCCCTAAAATTTAGGAAATTAGATTATATTATATTATATTTTGAAAAATTTTTGAGATATTGCAGAATGTTCAGGAATATATTTTCCCCTGAAATATTCGATAAACTAGCCTAATATTTTGAAAATGGACATTTACAAAAATCCACATGTAAGAGTTTGCACCACAACCCAGTGGGCAAAAAGTTTAGCGACGTATTTACGACATCGTTATGACAACTTTACGACATCCTATGTCCACTTTTAACTGAAAGGATCAATCTTCTACAAAAAACTGAATTTATATAAAATTTATAAAAATATTATTTATTTTCCAACCAAGAAAGATTCTTCAGTCAAGAAAATAAAAACTTAAAAACTTAGAAAATAAAAAAATAAATACTTCTAACTGAATATATAATTTTTCAAGTAAATGGTTGAATTTTCAACCAAGAATGTTCAATATATTTTTGGCTAATTAATTAAATGTTTGGAAGTAAATTTTTTAAAACGTATCTAAATTTTTTCAAATTAATTTGTGCAAATAATTTGCACAAGAAGGTTTAAAAATGATTATTTCCCTTGAAAAACAGTTTCTTAAAAAATACATAATCAAGACCGACAATTTTTGAAAAATAATTGCACCAAAAGAGTTAAAATTAGAAAAATATGTTTTCAAAAAAAAACATTGTAAAACGGCTCATTAGATACTGGTATATGGAAATTGAAAAAAAGGAACAAAAAAGAAGTCGTCTTCAGAAAAGATCATTGTGACACGCTACTATGAATTTACAACAAAAACAATTTAACCAAAATATATAAAATTATAATAATTTTCAACAAAAAATACAATTTTCACATATATTATAGAATTGCCAATAAAATTTTTCAGAACTAAATCAGGAAATTTTAGCCAGCTTTTCAAATTCATTTCCAATGAACCCCTTCACTACCTGGGACACATATATGAGCAAAAAAACCTTGTTACATCATCAGTATCGTCAATTTGATCAACTTCCGAACATTTTTAATAATTTATTTCTGCCATATTAGATCCGCCATTTTAAATTTTTTAAATCAAACAACATATTTGAAATGAGCAACCACAAATACATTAATATCACTAATTTTTTCTTTATCAAAATATGTTTCCTATTTCATGCCCGCCATATTGGATCCAACGTTTTGAATTTTGAACATCCAACTTCAGATTTGGATTCAGCGTTCTAAAAAACATAGATCCTGCCAAAATCACGTGATTCGGTACTGTTTTTCTTGAAAACATGTTTGGCATGATATTTTTTGTTTGCCTGACTCTGAAGGGGTTAAGGAAAACAAATATTTAGATCTGGAAATTAATTTTTTTTGTTCTAAAAATATTTTTGTAAATTTCCGTCGTTGAAGTACTGGTAGAAAATTACTGGTTTTTTGTTAAAGGTGTGTGGAAATTTTGTTTAGAATGCTCGGTTTTGAAATATCAATATGCGTCTAGTCGCGCATGACTCTGATGTGGCATAAAAACTGATGCAATAGAAGTGCTATTCATAAAATTATTCTAAAATAATTCTTTATCGGAATTGGGTAATTCGAATTCGCATTTTTGGGTGAAGTAAACAATCCGTATTCTTCGTAAGAATATTGCATATAATTTCAATTCAATTTTTGGATCAACTTGATCAACCGGAATCACCCACACGCATCAATTTAAACGACGTACTAATTGGATTTTTGGTTCCACATGGAGTGTCATTGACTTCATCTGTCTTCATTTTCCTGACAGTGTTGGTGAATACGTTTATTGCCGCTCGTACTCCGGCTGGAACAAGAGGTATATATAGTCCACGTAAAATCGTATGACCACTTTTTATTTTTTCTACTAATGCAAGGCTGTCACCATTAACTAATGTTAACATAATTTGTACACCGGTTGGCTGGGCGTTCATATGACCATATCTATTTTTCAAATAAATTCTTGCACCAGGAAGAAAAGTATATAATCGCAATTTAAGTTTTCGGCTCGGATTATTGATGGGGAAGAGTCGATAAAAGGGAAGTTGTTCGATTTTAATTCCAAGTACTGTAGAATAGGGTGGCTTTCCAGGACACGTGGGCTTGCTCGGTGGCGGTGGCCTGACATGAATATATGGCTCGGCAACAGCTGAAGAAATTAGCCTGATTTCAAACCACTTTTTGATTGGGCGAATGTTTCCACATGGAGTGTCATTGACTTCATCTACCTCCATTTTCCTAACATAGTGAGTGAATATATTTATTGCCGCTCGTGATCCGGCTGGACCAAGATGCATATATAGTCCACGTAAAATTGTATGACTACTTTTGATTTTTTCCACTAGTGCAAGGCCATCACCATTAACTTCTGTTAACATAATTTGTACTCCGGTTGGCTGGGCGTCGACCTGACCAGTATGATTTTTCAAATAGATTCTTGAATCCGGAAGAAAAGTATATAACTTCAATTGAAGTTCCCGGCTCGAATTGCGGATGGGGAAAAATCTGTATAAGTGAAGATCTGCAATTTTAATTCCAAGTACTCTAGGAAAAGGGGGCTTGTGCGGAACGGACGTAGGCTCGACAGGGAGAGATGGCTCCGCAGTTACAGAAGACATTGTATGAGCAGAAGACGTCTGAGAATCAGAAGACATAGCAGGAGCAAAATATTTGGCAGGAGCAGAATGCATGTCATGAGAACGCTCTATGCCATGAGCAGAAAACATAGTAGGATTATGGTTTATGCCATCAGAACACTCTCTGTGAGGAGAATGCTCCCTGGCAGAAGAATCAAAAGAATAGAAGCCAGGAAGGAGCTCTCCATTATGACATCTGTCAAAGTGTAAACTCAACTCTGGAAAAAGAAGCAGACTATTATATTTTTGTATGTACACAATCGTACATAAATCGTTTTTAAATAGATTTTGGTATTCTGATTCCGAATCCATGCTGTTAATGAATTATTTTTCTCAACGGCCGAAATTACAAGGGTTTACCTTTTCTGATAAAAATTACAGGTGTACTATATTGTCTAATAATTACGAGAAGTGTGTTTAGTATAAAAATAAAGACTATCCTGCACATCTCTATCATCAAAGCAATAACGCTACATGCTGCACCAGTCTGGATAAGTACAAATAAAAACAATATACTTAGTATCTACAGAGTATAAAACATGTATTAGAGTGATAATTGATCTAAACTATATAAGAGTACGCAAAATTTCAACAAAAGTCAAATAAATAATGTTACTGATATGCAGGAAGCGTAATTACCAACAAATGATAAACCACTGTTCAGAATTAATTATAAAATGCAATATCACATTTTACTTAATAGGTCAATGGCCTCACCGCAGTATAATGGTTTTTAATTGCTTAAGTTTAATTCAATCATAGATTATATTAAAATATTTAATTATATAACGTTTAATAAGTCCTTGTCCCGAGCTTTAGACTCAATACATTTAAATTTTAGTAGCTTTTCATAGCAATATTTCTTTTTACCATAAAAGTATTATGATTCGCGAAAGCGTAACTAAGTTTGGGACACCCTTACCCAGGACCACTGAGAGAGGACTTAAAATTTAAACTTGCAATATCCACCTGTTTAAAAAGAGTTTCTAACTCTAACTGTAAATAATATCGACTGTACACCTTCTAATTTAACGATGAAGTCACTTAGTTTTCGATTAGATAAATTATTTTTCCCTCCCACTATAAGTTTACTAAAAGAACGGAATAAAATAATATGTTCAAGTTTATCTGCCCAATCATAGAAGGGTATTATGAAACTTGTAAGTCGGGAACCCCTGACTTGACCCAATATAACATATTGAAAATTAATTACTTTAAATAAAAGAAAACATTTACACAGTTCACCTATTTTGCTTTATACCTTATAATTCAAGAGAGTATTAATAGTTCCCAACTGTTTATGAATTCAGAATTTTCGTATCGATTTTAATTTTTACTGATGTTACCTTGATGATTCGCATTTTCACTATTTGTCCCAAAATTTTTCAGAAAGTTTCTCGTTTTCGGTTGCATTTCTGATGATTCTTCTGGGAAAAGACAAGAAAAAAGATTATTTCATTTTATTTTGTATTAGTGTGTTAGCAGCCTATCAATTCTAAGCGTTATTGAATGAACCCCAAATAAAAAACACGAAGAACGTTATTGTGTAACATTTTATACTTTATTTATACAATGATAGAATGGTACTGTGAAACTTGTAAATGGGTAACGTTACCTTCAGAAAAATAAAGTATTTACGCGGAACGGAAAATTTTGAAGCTTCTTTTTTTTCAACTTGATTTAAATTTACTGCAAATCCCGGAATTAATTAGGCTTTCTCCCAGAGAAATGGTATCAAGAATAACAGATCGTTTATTTTCAAAGAGAGTTTACGTAGTATTTTATATCCATTAATGCATTTTTTCCAATTGTCATTGATATTGTAACTTAAATCTGAAACTGTGATTTAAACCCCTGACTTTGACTTTGTCCATCCTGATCTTTAGCATTTCTTTCGCTTGTTCAGAGTTTAGCTTTAAACCCAAGAGTGTGTTCGCCTATCACCAACCAGTGGCCAAGCTGCATTCATTCTGATGTTCTTTGGTAAGCCAACTGTTGATTTCGCCAGTTACTAGCTTCCTGGAAATTAGAATAAAACGCTGCTGGCAGACAAATTACGATCTGTTCAACCAGCCTAGCGACACTGACTACTGTAGGGAAACCAGAGATAACAACGGAACTGGTTTGGGACTGCAAAATGACATTAAGCCAACTTGCAGAAAAAAAACAAAGTAGCCCTTTTATAGATTCCTAGTCAAACTGAGATCAAGGACAACGCAAAAGCAGTTCAGCATAGGTCTTGCCATGAATAGCTGGATCTGCACAGAACACCAAGAATACTAGAAGCAAATTCAGGGCTGCTGAAAGGCGAACTCTATCCTGCGCTACGCATGCAGAACGGACAGAGCCAGGAAAATCCTGGATTTGCCAAAGAAAGAAGCTAACACGTTGTTTCTTGTCGGAAAGATAGTGACTGGAAGTTTTGTCACTGAGCCAACTCGCGATGTAGTTTGGAATCTGCAACTGCTGTTTAGAACCTTTCGCCGTTTATCACATTTCATATCCAGGATACTCTTGCATCTTAGAATCAGTCCCCTGATTCTTTCCAGCCGAAACTTTACACTGGCCAGTCCACGCACACTCTACTAGACCACCGCCGCATAGCTTAGTCTAAGTCGCCAAATCGCTGAATAGATTCACATATGTGTCTCTGGCTTCAAACACTAGCTTTTCTCCACGGCTCTAAACTTTCCAAGAGTTCCATAGAGTTGCTACTAGCTCTTTTCACTTATTTTCAAAGTGTTTGTTCGATAACAGTTTCTCATCTAAGATTAATCTTAGATATTTAGTTCGTTCTTTGATTTTCAGTAGTTCTCCTCTCAATTTCCATGTACTCGCATGTCCCCACTTGTACCCTTTGGTGAATACAACTGCGTCTGTCTTATTCGTTTTAACTAATAGTTTAGGATACTTGCACCAGGAATCCACTATGATCAGTGCTTCCTGCATAACTCCAAAGACTGCATCCATAGGCTGACCGCGCATGGTAACCAGTAAATTGCCCCCGTAGCCTATAACCTGGTAGCCCTGGATCGCGAGCAAATGCAGCAGATCGTCCACTACCAAGCACTACAGCAGGGGTGATAAAACGCGTCGTGTGGTATCACTGTTTGTAGTTGCTAGGGTTCTGTTGCCCAATAGGTGGCAGATCCATTCCGCAACTAAAATGAACACACCATACGCAGTCATAGCCGCCCGGAACACCTTCATAGATGTGTACGTAAATGTTCCTTTAATATCGACAAAGGTTCCAATCACGAGGCATTTCTACTTCATTTGTCTTTCGATTAAGTTATCTAATACGCTTGGGGCCCTTTCGGTCGAGTGACTAGCCATATAGGGGTGTTGCTCAATGTGAAGTGGCCTACTCATAGTCGCGGATATATTTATCTACCAATCTTTCCACTGTTTTCAGTAGCATAAATGTAGAAAGAGTAGAAACCTCAGGGCAGATCAAACGGAAAGCCTTGGGTACAGCATAATAAACGATCTTGCCTGATTTCGGATTAAATACTACTCTCGTGCCTGTCTATGTAAACAGAACATATCATAGCGTCAGATTAGCCGTAGCAAGTTTCAACGTCGGTCTTATGATAGTCTATTCAGGTTTCTGTGAAAAGACTAGATATATGGTATCTGGATTAGGAGAAATGTAAGGACTGCCATACTTCAGGGCCCACCTTACCCTGTACAAGGTAACAATCTCGAGGTATTGTCACGGTTTAGGATCCAATTAAGGCGAAGGTGGATTCAATTGCCTCAGAGATGTTACCCAACTTTTTCCAGTCCTTATGCATCTCAGAAAATTATCCTTGATCAAGTGAGTCTCGGTCTCCTCGTTCGACGCTGAGTGTTCTGCTTCAGATAATTTTAGAGTGCAGAGAATCAGATACGCGTTTCGAGAGAGCAGCTTGTTCAGCCTAGCCACCGCTGCTACGTTCTTGGTGTCTGTGCAAGAGTTGGTCTAGCTTTCTTGCTTTGCCTTTGCCATTGCACCAGTGTGTCTCCCCTGCCTTTCGAACTCTTGTGAGTCGAAAATTACTTTCGTAAATAGATTTAATGGCCTCGCTAGTACAGTTGAAAACTGATTCTCGTTCGTTTCTCTTAGATTTTTGGTCCACTTAGAGCTACCCGTGGGTACGATGTATTCCAATTTGAAATCTATCTGTGAGTAAACTGAAAAAGCGCCCAATCTCCCGGGAAATCTGAGGACACATCCACTACCTGAGTTTGGATTGCAGGAGCTAGCAGGAGCTACGGAACTAAAAGGTCCCCAAGAGTCCCTGATGAAAACTTTGTATCCCTAGGTACCCAAGTGCCAACAACAAAGGAAGACGTTTTTTTATCGCTGTGCGGGCTGTAAATCATTCCTGTTTCAATTTCAAAATTGGGTATCGTTTCGGGAGGGACTTTAATCCAGGGATCAAGATGGCCCTTGTTAGCTAGGCAAAACGCCTCCATCACCGTCTCCAGAACTTTACCACCCATTCTACTCACTGTCCACAGTCGCGTTTGCTACTGAGGCAACAGATCCCCAAAGCACTACGTACTTTAACACGCAATTACAACTAAAAGTCTAAACTCACAATACCCACCCGTTTAAAATAACACGCAAACTCTGAATGTATATAGTATGGGCGATAAAACTTCTACTTCAATTATGAAATCATTTGGTTTCCCCTCATGTAAATAAGTTTCCTCTCCCATCCATTTTAACCTTTTGTATTATTCTCAATTCACAGACCGTCCTTAAATATAAATTGTCAACTCAAAGTTTGCCTGGTAACTTTAAGAGATATCGAAATTTTTTATCTGAATCAATTAGATGCCTATACCTGTGTCAAGATTTATCATTCTGGATAATGTTAATATTTTCCAGCTGCTTATTAATCAACACTTTTTGTATCAATTTTCATTTTTACTGCGATTACCTTGATGATTCGCATGTTCACTACTCGACCCAAAATTTTCCAGAAAGTTCCTTGTGTTCGGCTGCATTCCCGATATTTCTGGGAAGAGACAAACAAAATTTCATTATATTACTCTATTTTATTTCGCATTTTTGGGCTGCAGCCTATCAATGACATGCGTTACTGAATGAGCTTGAAGTAAAAAAACACGAATATCTTTTGGATGTACTTTAAATTTAAATATTAACTTAAATCGCGATATCAAAATTTCGCCCAAGAATTTTGAAAGATATCTAATTTTTTTAATTTAATTAATCAGATATCTAACATTTTAAAGTTTCTTAAAAGAACGTGATTGTGTAACATTTTTCACTTTATTTACACAATGATAAAAGCGTATCGTGAAACCTGTTAATAGGTTACGTCAGCTCTAGCAATTATTAGTATTTACGAGTGATTACTTCAGTATTAAAATAATATGTACACACATAACCTATTTTGCATAACTCGAAAATGACTGTGAAAATTCAAAACCGCTCTATTGAGAGAAAAAAGTGACGCGGAAATTATAAATAGAAACTACTCTGCTAATAATACAGATTTTCTTCCAATTAGAAGATGTTTTTTTTTAATGTACTTGAAAGAACTTATTTTAATATCCTTCAAGTCCCGGATTTTTTGGATTTTTTCCCTAAGAGATACTTTTTCTCGTAAGTTTAAAATAACTTTCAAAGTTTTGAGTTTTAAACTTGAAAATTTCAGCTTCTAAGCTTGAAAATTTGACAAAGATCGATCCAAATCTAATCTTCTGAGGTGCAATCTTTATCTAATAGCAAAGAAATTATATTAATTATAAGAAATCGTTTATAATCCTAGAATTTATATAGTATTTGAAATTCATTAATGTAGAATATATGTAGCAACATACATACTTACTATTAAAAAAAATATATAAAAAATATGCCCGCCAGTCCACCTACCTTATTTTTACCAGGCACTGAAATAAATTAAAGTTTGGGACTACAGATTGTTACGATGAAAAGAAAAATATTGAAAAAAAATTGTTATACTCATATTAGAAAACAGTAAATCCCAGAGTCATCATTTATCTAAAGTTGAATAAAAACGTTCTAAACAATTGAAAACTACAATCGTCTTCGCATAATTGTAGTTGTGAATTCTTTGCAACATTTTTGTTGAATTTCTGATGAATAATATGCTTGGGATTTGCTCTAATTTTATGGAATCCTCCGTGAAGTGGTTCATTGACACAAAACTCATAAATAATGGTCTTCCTGGTTTAAATCCAGGCCGAGGAAGATTTTTTCTTGTCATTAACAAAAATTTGTCAACAAAATTTTTTAAAACAATAAAAAAATTACTTTCCTGAAAATAAAGATTAATTAAGTTTTTTCAAATCTTCATCTAGAATACTTTTTGATCTTTACTTTCCCTATGTTTCCGAAATCTCATTTACCCTTCTTGAGAGTAAATATGACGAACGGGATGGACACAATACCAAAACTATGAGGCTTTCCGCTACGAAACGCAAAAAATGAAGAATTGAAAGCTGTGTGCGGAAACATAGCTTTCAGTTTGTGATTTTTATTTATGAATGAATGTAAAGAAGAAAGAAAAGATGCCCTAGCATACCCTTTGACCGCAGTGGTCCGCAGAAGGTCTGCTAGGGTATCTCTGCACATCTATATTTCAACATTCTTCAAAAATTTTCCTTGAAATTATAGACATATTATTATTATTATTATTATTGTCACAGGCTTAAGATGGTCACTGCCCAACATGTCGAAGGCATTTTTTGGTTTTAGAGTTGGATCTTATTTGTATTAGTTTGCACGGAGCTGTCCCGGTATATATCATCAGTCACGGACGCATTTTTATAATACAATTGAGTGATCTAATGAGAGAAGTGTACCCCAAAATATTGAACAAAGCCTGGTTATTTTACCCTATCATTGACGCGCTGGGTTGCAGTCAAGTACACGATGAAGGGACCTACAGCTTAAGGTGGGTTCCGAACCACCAGAACCTAGGTAAAGATATGTATTAAAGATAAAGGTATATTATTATTATATTTACCAACGCCACTTAGGAGTACCGCCACGTATAAGAGCAGTTTATAGGAAAACATATTTTCTAATTTAAGAAAATACTGCCTGATGCAATAATGCAGAACTTGATTCGCAATGTAACTAATGAATATGTTGGTGCTTCATCAGATTGTAAAGTCTGTATCATGGACGTTATCTTTTCGTTTTCAGACGACAAGATTGTCTTTGTGAGATATTGACAGTTCATAAGAGGCGATGTTTACACAATGTTTAACGTTTCAAGAAAAACTGACTTTTACACGGCAATTTTATGTAGTTTATAAATAATTAATCATCATCGTTATCAGCTTGAGCAAGCGAGTAGATTCAACTTTTTTCCTCTTGTGCACCAAAAAAAAAAAAAATAGCAATTGGTAACCCTTCTCTAAACAATGGGTCTGTCATGAAAATCTCGAATGCATTGCTGTAGCTTTTCCGCAATGCCGATTGGATAATTTTAAAAAGTCGAAAAAAGGAATGTTGCCAAACTCACATATATAATTGGCAAACAGGCATTTTCTTTACTATTTTGAAAATAAAAACTTATATCCTCTTTTAATTTTTTTTTTTGTTTTATACCAAATTTGATCTCTATCTTTATTTATTAATCCTGTAATATAAATAGATTTTTCAATGAACACTCTAGACTGGATTTCCATATGTTTCGAGATAAATATCTCTTAAACATATAAACAAGAACATCTTAGATTTATAAACTTTTTAAATTAGCCCTTCATTTAATTATCGTTAAAATAAATTTTACGTTGTTTTGTTTTCAATTTAAAGGCGAAAATAATGTTGAATACAAAATAAAAGTTTCTAAAAATTACACAAGGGAATTTCTCAAGGCCATTAGGCTGAAGAATAAACATTCATATTCGCTCCGTGCAAATGGTTGGAGGGGATAGCCAGAAAGTAAAACAGCGCGCTAGGTGGCGAAACGTAAAACACTGACGGTCGTGTCATGCAGTATAAACACTAGGGTAAATGAAAATTAACTGATTTTCTGAAATTCATCATTATACTTGCAATTTGTATTGGAATAACTTTCATAGAGCATTAAAAACAAGAATCAGTCGGGACAGTCAGAAAATTCTTGTTTTTATACATGTTTCATTGAATAAAGTGTCATTTTTTGGAGGTTAAATTTTCGAAAAACTTCGAAAAGGTGGTCAGATGTGACTAACTCTCCCCCACTTCACTTGAGCAATAATGATTAGAGTTTTGTGTATTTTCTCCAAAATTCCATTGTAAATAGCAGAAACAGCTTCCTGTATCTAGCTGGTTTTAAGGTTAAGTACCGAACTAAAAGAAATTTAACTACACTTCAATCAAATTTGTTTTTCCAAATCAAAAACAGCCCTCGGAAACAAAAAAAAGTATATAGAAACAATAATTTCATCCCTTCCCACGAGTGATTCTTGTTTTTAATGACGAATTGTAAGTGTTTCAATAAAAATTTCAAATAAAATGATGAAATTCAGAAAAGCCGTGATTCTGAAGTATTACCTCATTTTTAAAGCAAAACCTATACTTACTTTCTGCCTTTCACCTTGACTGAGAAAAATAATTCCTTCTGATACAAAATAACGAAAAATCAGGTATATTATTTTGTTTACAGCTTTTTTTCTCCAAACTCCTCTACCAAACAAATGTAATCCATCCTGCGGAGTCCGTCACTGTTTCATTTTCTAGCCGACAGATGTCGCGATCAGACTTGCACGGAGCCAATACCTGGCAATATAGCCTTCTAAGAATTTCAATACAAAATAAAAATTTCGAATAATTATTATTGTTTTAATTTTTTTGTGTTGATGCCTTAGGGTTGTATAAATATAATTTGTCTAGATATTTAAAGAAAATTCATAAAGATTTCTTAAGACTTTAGTTAAGTCGAAATAACATTTTGAAAACTTCTAAGAATTGTTGTGTACAGTTATAAGTCAACGATATAATTGCGTTCATTAAAACTTTTTAAAAAACTAATTTAGGGTGAAAGATTTTCTTTTAAATGTTACAAAATTATATATGTGTCAGTTAATTAATATACAATACGCAAATGGCATTTAAAAAATCAAATTTATGTTATATTATAGTAGATTAAAATTTTTCAACCCGAAAATTAATTTTTAATAAAAAAAAAGAAATTTCTTACAGATTTCTTGGAAATAAAGAAAAAAGATCATTATTTTTCTACTAAAATAAATTGATTTTCAATCCAAAAAGACGAGTTTTGAATAAATGAAATATATTTTCAATTAAAAAGACCAACTTTTAAGCAAAAATGGAAAATTTACATTTTTAGCTGAAAAAACCTCAATTTTAAAAATAGTTCAATTCTCAGCTAAAGAAATAAGTTTTCAACTGTAATGATGAATCTAATAATGAAAGAATGAAGTTACAACCGAAAAGTGGAATTTTTAACCAAAGAGAAAATTTTCTACTCACAAAAAGATCGTACTGAAATGATGGAATATTCCACTGAATTAGTTCAAAATCTACTTTTAGAGAATTAAAATAATAAATCTGTAACTAAAAAAATTAAGTTTTAAACAAGCAGTGGAATTTTAAGCAGGAGACAAAAATTTTCTATTCAAAACGAAATTTTTTTCAAAAATACGTACATTTTCAATTGATAGAAGATACATTTTAAATTACACTTATTCTATAATTTGAAATTTCTTTTTTTATTACACTGAAATATGTTTTATTTAAGTTATAAAAGAGAATTAGACCCGTTTATTAGCAATAAACGGGTCTTGACTGTACTTGATCTTACAAAATTTCAGGAAAAATTGTGTCTTTTAAGATATATTCCGGAATTCTTTCTAAAATTATCTTTAAGTTATCTATATTTGTTTTTATAAACTATGGAAACCTTAATTAATGTTTTAAAATCATCTCTTTTAATTTTTTCGAAACGTTTTCAAATGTTTATAAGTTTTCGATTATTTTTGTATCTATTCGAAACTTATAAATATCTGTCAATATTATTCTAATTTTTTTTATCATTTTTAATCTTGCAAACCAAAAGGAATAAATTTTTAATAAGATTGTTAAAATGCAAGAAGAAAAAAATTAAACTATAAACAAAATACCATTTTTAAGCAAAAGGAGTCGATTTGAAAAATATAATAATACCAGATTTTTCGTCCGAAAAGAATTAACTTTGAACCAAACATAGTTGGTTTTTAACAAAAGAAAAGAAATTTCAATTAAGAGAGATAATAAAGTTAAATTTTAAGTTTATAATGTTTATTTTCACCAAAAAATAAAGACTTTAAAAAAAATGCATACATTTTTAACTGAATAATTGAACTGAAAAACAAAAGACATAAATTTTAATCTAAAAAAATACTTATTCTAAAACAATGTAATGCTTTTCAAACAAATCATTGAATCTTTTAATAAAATTCGATTAACTTTCAATCAAAAATACTTATATTTTTAAACGGGAGGATGAAATTTCTATAAAATTACTGAATGTTTGACATGCAAATTATATTGGTTTCTAACAAAAAATTGTTATACATACATATTTTTCTTATGAAATAAAAAATTATGCTGAATTATGCTCCATTTAACGGTCTTTGTATCTGCAATGTACAGTTTAAAATCAACCGGGTCCCGCCATTTCAGCTATTGGTTCACCCAGAGATGTGAAAGTAAAGAGTGGGGGTAAGGGGACCAGCTGTATCATGCGATAAACGGGTCCCGAGTCTGGCAATAGTCACCAGAACCGAAAAATTCACTATTTGTTTGAACGTTTACGATTTTTTAAAAGCCTGCTTTCGAATCACTAAACAAATATGATTTTCATGTATCATCCTATGGGTTAGATACGTAACTCAAGTGATAAAAAGAGCAAAAATTTTAATGCGAGAACTTTGGCTGCATAAACTCGAACAGGACCAGAGACTACCTTATGATCTGAAAATTGAATGGCTAATTATTATAATTCTTTGGGAAAATTTACAAGCACTTACAGTTCCAAGGTGTAAACGACAATTTAAAAAACTCTGAATTCGAGCTTTATAGATTTTCTGACGCATCGTCAAAAGCTTTTTTAGCTTCCATTTACATTATAATTCTGATTAAAGATTTAAAGGAGGCTTATGTTGACCTACTAATGGCTAAATACAAGATACGACACTTAACTTCGTCATGGATACTGTGTCGTTAAATAAAATACCAGTTTACTATCACACTGATTCCGTAACAGTTTTTGCTTAGCTAGGAAAAAATCCTTCCAATTGGACTGTTTTTGTGCCCAAAAGGGTTTCCCTAATTCATGAGTTAGTACCTCACGCTAAATGGCGAAAACTTGCAATCAAATTTAGAAGAGCAGACACTAAAGAGTTTATGAAGTTTTAAGTTTGATGTTTAAATTCTCCTCTTGGCTAAAATTTCTTCTCATGAGAGCCTATTGTAAAAAGTTTATTCAAGCCTTTGTCTTCAAGTACTCAATATTCACGAAGCACAAAGCTCAATTTTCAACCAGTTCTCTTATTGCGATTTAAATACAACAAACTGTTATATTTTGGATTAAATATTTCAGAGCAAATTCTTTTTCTTTTGAGACGAAAGGCCCTGAAACAAAAAGATAGGATAATTGCAAACTCTCGTTGTTAAAAAGCTTGAATCCATTTTTAGATTTAAATAATCTCTTAAGGTTAGGTGGAAGGCTAAGGCATGCTCCTATTAGTTTTGATGAGAAGCATCCTTTCATTTTGCTTCTACATTATATAAATGAGCTTATGCATGCTCTCTTTTGATTCTTACATGGTGGTTAGCATTTTGAGTAATTCAGAATCCTCCATTCACACATTCTGGTGCGGACTATGCAAGCCTTTTTAATGTCTGATTTACTCCCTGTCTTAGCAGAAAAAGTTACAAAACACACGTAGTCCTTTTTGTTTGTTGTGTTTCGCGAGCTCTTCATTTAGAACTTGTTTCTGATTATTCGTGTGCCATTTATCTCGCCACCTTTCAAACGATGTTATTCAACGCTTCACATTTTCAAAACAGGTTCCTACTGTGCATTCTCAACATTTTCTACGCTCAATTTACATCAGAAAATGTAGACCTGAAGATCAGTAGTTCGAAATTCACAAAACTCAGATCTCGTCATTGTGTTCTAGCAGGAACCAGTGGCTCTTATTATGTGTTCGTTTGATTGCATCATGAGAATGTCAAGTTGATGTTGAATGCAATAAATATTCAACATTTAACAGAGAATGATGAGATGGTGCTCACAAATTATCACGACTGCCTGGATGCCATTGTCTCCTTAACTCTTCAAATTCCTGTCATTTAGAAGCTTGTGAAAAATGTCCAGGTACTGCTAACTAAAAAGATAACATTGAAAAAGCTCTTCATAAACATTGTATTAATGAAGGGAGATTTAAAACTTGGTAACAGACAGACAGATGTACTCTGAAGAGTCTGGTAATGGATACTTACAAATTCCAGGATGATTTGTGTGAAAGTCTGTTGAAATTAAGAACTAATCACTTTATTTTAAAGGAGCAAACATCGTTTTTCAGAAACCTGAAGTAAAATTTATTTCCTGGAGAGTTTTTGATTTGTTTCCATTTCGCAGAGAATTACGCTTTCATAATTCATAATGCAGCATAATAATTCCACTGGAATAGCGACCAAGCTAAAATATTTACTGTGGGGATTTATTACAAAAAAGATAGAGAGCTCAGACACGTAAGTATCTCAATCATTTCTGATAACATAATACATGACACGGTGGCTGTTCACAAGTCTCAAAAGATAATATTAGGTTACTCGTAAACTCATTTCAAATGAAATAAAATCTTCTATTTCAATAATAGTGCAGAGCTGAGTTTTAAAAATAAGAGTAGGTTTGCTAATATCTAAGCCAATGAAGAATATTTTGGTATCGACGCTGAATGATACTTTCATCGTACATCTTACAATAAGGATGCATGTGATGGTATATGATCGAATATAAAATAACAAGAAGCACGTTCAAGCTTACAATGTTCTCCGAAACATCAGATACTCACGCCCATGCTTTGTTTCAGTGGAGAAAGAGTAACTGTAAGGCAACAGAAATTTTTTTCAGCAGCAAAGAACATTATGCCTTAGCCACCGAGTTACTGTAAGCCAGATTTGATCAAGCTGTTACGATACCAGGTACATTACAATAACACGCTTTTATTCCCACTCAAGATGGAAAACTTCAAGTCAAGAAGTTTTGGTCCTTTGAAAAATACGACATCTTCTCGAATGGTGAAAAACATAAACAACAAAAGAAGCCTGCAAAAAAACAACTGTTGAATTTATAGCCAAAAAGTCAAACAGAAATACAGACACTTGCGCAAAGAAGAAAACTAATTGAAACTTTAAAAAGTTAGCCAGAACAAGACGAAAATAATAAACGTAAATTAGTAATCCTTTAAATATTTACCTGTGTTACTATCTGTGTTTGAATTTTTTCTTCTTTTATAATCATTTTATTTAACTCTCCAGCTATGTTACTAGTAGGATCTCTTTTCTCCTCTATATATGCGCTATTGTCACATACTATAACCTCACATTTCCTTAAGTATTCAATCTTTGAAATTATTACAGTCACTCGGCCGTTGCCTGCCCTTGTAGTCTTCAAATCATCATTAGTTTTCCAACAATATTTGTTTCAATTGCTAATTCCACAAATTCATTATACTTACCATTGGTTACATTTTTACTTAAATATAAACTTTTATATAAATATAAACATTTTTAACTGAATAATTGAACTGAAAAACAAAAGAGATAAATTTTAATCTAAAAAAATACTTATTCTAAAACAATGTAATGCTTTTCAAACAAATCATTGAATCTTTTAATAAAATTCGATTAACTTTCAATCAAAAATAATCAATAATATCAAAAATAAAATTTTCGAAAAAACCTGGTCTTTGCATAGGACTGTTTCCAAGTCAGCATTAGTAAAAAGCAGGTCTGTCCTAGGTTTAGATCTATGCTTGAACCCACTATCGGCGAGAAACTTCAATTGTGTATCTAAATTTCGCAACATTCCCTTCTTCGGTTTATTTTAAATTATCTGATCCGCAAACGGGAAAAGCGACAACAATTATTTTGAGATTTTCGTGACTGGCCTATTTTTAGAGAAGGATCACTTATTAAAAATATATCTTTTTTAAGGCACCTAACAAAAAATAAATGCTTCGGCTGGATTGGCCAGTTCAGATAACAGTGATGATTCATCAGTTATATTAAACACTATACAAAATTGCCGCGAGATAACCAGATTTCCTTAAACAAAAAAGATTTTATAAACATTGACTCTTATGAAACCTTAATACCACAGGAAAACTATTGACGCTTAAGAACAAAAAGACAACGACTCTAGTACAGAATCTACAATCTGATGAAGCACCAAAACATAAATTAGTTACATTGTGAATCAAATTCTCTCCTTATAAAATTTAGTATTTTTTTATAAATTCAAAAAGATGATTCTTGTCTGTATCCTTGTCTTATATTTGGCGATAATCCCTAGCTGTCTTACGCTAGTAGTATCGCTAAAAATTTCTACTTTCTAACGTGTGAAGTTAGGAGTGTCCCATATGTGCACATGCCCATATGGTACACTCCCACATGTGCACATTGAAATCTAGGCGTTCAGAAATATCTTAGAGGATCTTGTGAATTAATTTCTTTGGCTTAACATTTTTTTTCTTATCGAAAATTAATTTCATCAACTGAAAATGTAACTATTTCATGCGTTATTGGTTGTATATCAATCTTCTTTATTTAAAACTGAACTGTTTGTTTAAAAAATTCTGTATGAACCTTTTCTTTAAAAGTTTAAAATTCGATTCAAACCTAAATATTTATTTATAAAATCATATATTTTGTTAAAAATTATCCTTTTATGATATAAAGTTAATATTCATGGTTAAAAATGCAATTTGTTAGAGGAAAATTATTTTTCTTTAATTAAAAATTAATTTTTTTAATGAGTATACAACTAAACTTTTTGTCAGATATTTTTCTAACAAGACATTTAATCCTTTGAGACTAAACGACATTTCTTTGGGTAAAACCTTAACTATTTCGTTGAAGATTTAATTTACTTGATTCAAAGTTTATTTCTGTTAATTAAAACATACTATTTTTTGTTCAAATTAATCTCTTTCATACAGAAATAATTGATCTTTTTTCGTTGGAAATTTATCTTGTTTTTATGGTGATTTATTAACTTTCTTGAGAATTTATATTTTTTTGGTCGATAGTTCAGAATCTGGATTGAAAATTCAACTATTTAGTTTTTAAAATAAAATTATATTATGGATGCATCATTTTAGTTGACAGTTCCTTAATTTTGGTGAAAATTTAACAGATTTCTATTTTTGGCTAAAAATAATTTTACATAATAAAAATGTAGCTTAATTATTTTAGCTAGACAATTCACCTTTTTCTGTTTGAAACTTGTCTTTCTCAGTCAAAAATAAAATTGTTTCTTCAGAAAATATCAGCTCTTATACTTCTTGTCCAGAAATAATTTTTTTATCGAGTATTCATCACTTTGGTTAACAATTTAACTCTCTTGTTAAAAATTTGTTTTTTTTTTTTCATTTGCTGAAAATTAATTCATTTAACTAAAAGTGTAATTATAAAATTTCACATCAATAAGTTTTACACTTTCGTCAGTTTTATTATGAACAAAAAAGTTACATTCCTTATCACTGTCCTTGATATAAAACTCAATTCTTGATTGTGAGTGTGTGATGATGATAAAATTTTTTCGTTCAAGTTCTTCAAATTACTCAATCGGCATTGATAAAAAGCGACAAAAAGACTTTTAAAGTTTCCATGACACATATCTTTTACAGAAAAAAATAGCAAATGTCCGCAATCATGTTTTTGAACATCTCGAAAGAGATGATTAATTTTGTCGATCAAGATTATGAAATTTTATAAATAAAAACGTCTTCATACTATAAAGTTTCATTTTTGGTCCCTCGTGAAAATTTAAATAGGCCGCTTATGTAGTTTGCGTAGTGCAATAACTCATTTCTGTAGGTCTTGTAAATTTAAAATAAATTTTGAAAGTCTTTCCAATTATTATAATAAAAAAATTGTGCGAAAATTGTATTTAATTTTATGAAATATGCAAATAAAAATAATAAATCACAGATGTAGCCAACAAACAAATTAAAAAAAAAGTTAAGTGATTTTATAGGTCAGTGGCCGTCCACAAATCCTGCAACGCTAAAAAAATTAAAAATGGACACTTCTGCATATGTTATATAAGTAATAATACAAAAAAAATTATGCAAAGTATTTGGCTTAGATTGTCGGTCTAACGTCGCTTTTCATACACTATTTTCACAAAGCATTGTTAGTATAACAAACTGAAAGTATAATTAAATAAATATTCATTTTGTACAATTACATGCTTTAAAAAATCTTATAATTAGTTTATATTATATATGCCATGATGTATTTTTCTTTAAGAGCGATCCAAACAGTTCCGAACGTAGAGTGTATTTAGATTATCAACCAATCAGAGAAGAGGTTTAGAAAGATCTTTTCTAGTTGGTGACAAGTTCATATGTATGAATAATGCATGAGGCTCGGATAATACGGCCTGATCTTACGCTATGGCTCGGATAAAACGGGTCAACTATTTTTGTTTCAACCTTGGATAAACGCCAACTCGGATAAAGCGGCTTCGGATAAGCGAGGTTCTACTGTAGCAGATAAAACTGTTACTCAATATTTTATTTTGTCAATAAACCTGTGATTGGCATCAAAAAATCTTAAAAATGTAGTTTCTGCAGGGTCTACCGCGTTCGCGGAATGTTCAATTTAAAGGCATCAGAAAATCATTTTTTTTTCAATTTATGAACTAATGGTCTGTTCTGAATAATTTGTATAAAATTTTATTTTAATATTTACGTCTGAATGTTTTATATTTTAATGATAAATTTTGAAATATGATCACATCGTCTGGGAAATTATTTTATTTATTTTTCCTTTTTTTTTGCTTTAGTATATGAAAATTCGCTGAATGGCGCAAATTTGTAGTGAAAATACAGATCTTAAAGGGACAAAATTTTTCTGTGCTCTGTTTGAGATCAATAGAAATGCCGGAATATAAACAATCGGAAGAAAATACTTTGTGGAATTTTAAAATTCAACCCTTGGATTTTTTAATATTATACGCCTTTGGGATTACACTTGGACTATCTTTATTTTGGAAGAATATTTAATTTTTGGGTTTCGTTAAGTTTGGTTTTTTAATCTTTATTTTATATCTTACAGATGGTAGTAATGAACAACAAAGGCAACGTCGAAGACTAGAATTTTATAAAAACGCTGCTTCCGGTGCTTCGAGTTCTTGGAATCCATGTTAGTATATTGTATTTTTTTCAAAGTAGAAAAAATTTTCAATCAATTATTGATCTCGCTGAACGGCGTTGGCCACTGGATAGATTTGAAAGTAGTTTCGAATTTTCACTTACAAAAGTGTATATTCTCATAAAAAATATAATTGCGCATCTTTAGGTAACGATAATCGGAACCATTTTTGTCGAGTTTATCAAATTAAACTCCAATACTCCCACTGAAAAACGAGATGGTAAGTCTTACAAATTATAACACTGATGTCCAATTTAATTTTGACATATAACTGATTAATTAATTAAATGTATTCATTGATAAAAATATGCAAGTTAAATATTTTAACGTTGGTTAAATATTGTTCTATGCTTTCATTCTTTTAATCCCAGCTTTGCATGAATTTCTAGAAACTTCCCGGTTGTTACAGGTTTAGTGAATGCATCCGCCAATTGGTAATCTGTTGGAAGATAATATAATATTAACCCCTGTTTTTCAATTTGATCACGATTAAAGTGATATTTGATATTAATGTGTTTTGTTCTTTCATGATTAGTTGGATTTGTTGCTATACTAATACAACTTTGGTTTTCTCCATAGATTGAAATGGGGTGAGACACTTGGCAGTTTATACTGTTTAGAATTGCTTTCAGCCAAACGGCTTCTGTCGCGGCTTCATGCAATGACATACAGTGGTGCGCAAAAGTTTTGGGCCACATTGTTTTTCTGATCTATTCCTTCAAAGGCGAACTTGAGTAAAAATCCATTGATGTGGGTGAAATTGCTGCCTCATTGAAAATTGGTAAGAGAACTGTAAATAGATTAATTGAGAAATTCAGTACTACCCAGAGTCCACTGAACCTCCTACGATCTGGTAGATCACGGACAACGACAATTCGTGTTGACAAGATCATCAAACGCAAATCAACAATTGATGTCAAGAAGACAGCATCTGAAATTGCCAATTAACTCCGTGATGAAAACCTTGCGAACGTGAGTAGGAGCACTGTTGCTCGCCGTTTGAACGATATGCGACTGTTCGGACGCGTTGCTATTAAGAAACCCTTGATCAGCAAGAAGAATCAGAAGGCCCGATTGGATTTTGCGAAGAAATACCAACACTGGACTCCGGAGCAGTGGGCTAAAGTACTTTTTTCTGACGAATCGAAGTTCAATCTATTCGGAAGTGATGGTAAAAAGTATGTTCGACGTCCGAAAAATACCAGATACGATTCTCGGTATCAAATTCCAACAGTCAAACACGGAGGTAGATCAATCATGATTTAGGGCGCTATGTCTTCGCAAGGAGTAGGTCCACTGCACAAGATTAAAGGCATCATGGACAAAGTTATGTATCGAGATATTATGACAGAAAAAATGTTACCATAGTCTAGAAGTAAAATGCCCAAAAATTGAATATTGCAGCAAGATAACGATCCGAAACATAAGTCGAAGATGGTTCAGGAATTTTTAAAAGGGCGAAAAGTGAAGCTTTTGGATCATCCAGCTCAATCTCCAGACCTAAATTTGATTGAAAATTTGTGGGACAGACTCGGAAGACATATTGGAACGAAGAAACATTCGAAAAAGAATGACTTATGGCGAACTCTTCAGGAAGAATGGGAAAAAATACCGAAAGACTACGTTAAACGCTTAGTTGATTCAATGCGTTGACGATGTGCTGCTGTAATTGCTGCTAAGGGTATGGCTACAAAGTATCAGTCAATAAGCAACGGAATAATATCTTTCTTGTTGATTTTATGAACGTTAACTATTTTATGAACCTATGGGATAAGTGTGGCCCATTATTTTTGAACACTGTCGTTACAAACAATGTGAATGGAATTTTCAACAAAATTTATTAAAAATATGTAAATTTTTTAGTTTTGTAGTTCAATAAAATACCGAAATTTTGTATATAATCAATTTTTCTCAGCTGCTTTTATTCACCAGATATAGTCAAAAATGTGTTTGGCCCAAAACTTTTGCGCACCACTGTATACACTGCTTCTGTTGATGATTTTTCAACCGACTTTTGCCTTTTTGTATTCCACGTTATAGTGCAGTTTTTGAACAGTTGAAAAATATAGCTAGTAGTTCTCTTTCCTGACATTTCATCACTCCCCCAATCAGCACCAACAAACCCAATTACTATTTTGTGATAGTTATTTTTTACATAGGTTGGTATATATATATATATTTTTTTTTCATTTTCCATTGTGATCTTGTTACCTGTAACTATTACTAAATCATCAACATATAGTATCAAGTGAATGTTTTAATGAATGCGACCTTTGTTCAGAAAATAGAAGCATCAATAAACTTCAAAATGTTTAAAACTTAATTGTTTTAATATTTCATTCATATCTTTGAAACCAGCATCGACCTGATTGTTTGAGTCTGTACAATGCCCTTTTTAATTTACATACCTAGTAATTTTTAACTTTTATACCTTCAGATCGATTCATAAAAACTTCTTCTTTTAGTATACCATTTAAAAAGCTGTCTTAACATCCATGTGGTGGAAAATTAAATTAAATTGGTTTGAAAATGCTAAGATTATCCGAAAATTGGATCATCTTGCTACAGGTGCAAAAGTTTCCATATTATTAGTTAAATATTGTTGACGAAAACGTTTTGCTACAAGTCGGGTCTTACATCGCAGTGGATTAGGGTTTTCATCATTTTTTTTACGGTAAATACCCATTTACGGTCAATGATGTTTTTATTTTGCGGCTTAGGTACGATTATCGAGGTTTCATTAGTTTAAAGTGATTATAGTTCTTCTTTTATTGCTTGCTCCCACTTACCTCTATCATATCTAGAATCAATCTCATGATAAGTGATAGGAATGTTTATTTTAATCACGCTAGCAGAAAGGGGCAATCAGTTTATATTATAAATATCTTCATCAAAGTTTTCATAATAAGATAACTTTGGACGTTTTTATAAACTTTCACTTCTTCTAATTTCTGGCTAATTACCCATACCTTCTATAGTGGACAAGGAATCATTATCTTTTTGTGCTGATTTTTTATTAGCTGCTTTTGAGAAGTCAGATTTTCTTATTGATGTCTCAGATTGCCCTGGTTTATTTAACTCAGGTTTATCATTCTTCTAGGACATAGAGGTTTCCGCTTGGACTAGTTTGTTTTAGATTCCTGGTGTCGACAAATGATTAAATGCTTCTGAATTAGAGTGACTCATTTGTAGCGTAGTATCCTCTTTCATACTCATGAGCGGTTGTGTAATTTTATAGCTTATTTCCTCTACTATGACGTCTCGAGCTTTAATGAATTGCTCAGTTTCTACGACCCCTAACTTATAACCGTTCGGTTCATAACCTACAAGGATACCTTGGTTGATTTTGAATCAAATTTTCCGTTCCTTGTTTTATCATAAACGCATGCTGTCGAACCAAAAACATTAAGATGTTTAATTATTGGTTTTTTATTAAAACACAAATCGTACGAAGTTTTGTCCGTTTTTAATGCTTTGGTCGGTGAGCAATTAATGAGGTATATGGCTGCCAATACAGCTTCCCCCAAAATATTTTTGATAAATCGACTGAAATCACCATGGTGCGGGTCATTTCGGTAATTATGCGGTTTATCCGCTCAGCTAAACCATTTTGTAGTAGTGTATGATTCACGGTTAGGTGGTATGTTATTTCCTTTGTTGCACAGAAATCTTTAAATTCATTTGATAGATATTCTCCACCATTGTCGCAGTGATTGCCACAATCGATTGAATATCATCAACTATTTGATATTTCTTTAATTGAGTGATTTTTTCTTTACTCAGCAGGCCAAAGCGTTGATGCAACAATTCATAATGGGGTTCTTTACTAATTCCACTAATTAAATTCGCCACTCGATGTGGAATTTGAAAAATTATTCCCATTAATCCTAATACAAGCTTACCTGAGATAACTATTTGAGCACCACTCCAAATAGTTACACCTTCTTTGTCGAATTCAATTTTCATCCCCTTTTTTAAAGACGAAGGACTGATAGAAGATTTTAAGGAACTGTTTGAGAGTAAAGGACGATTTCCAAACGTCGATGAATGCTTTTACTGGTTATTTCTTCGATAAATCCTTTGTTCGTCGCTAGTATTCACATCGCTGTTTTTGCAACCGAAATATTCAAGGGCGACACAAGGTCCTCGAAGGCTATGAACACATCTGGATTGTTAATGGTGTGCCCGCATGCTCCAGAATCCAAATGAAAGACTAAATTATTTGCACTGTTTTAGTTCTCTTTTATAGAGATTCCAAGTCCGAGCATAAACGCAAATCCGTCACTGTAAGTATTATCTGTTGTCTGGTTGTGTGCGGTGGATATGTTTGCCAGAGTGGTCAGACCGCATATTAGAGATTTAAAATTATTTTTCTTAAAATTTGGTTTGTTGGTTTGTACTGAGTGTCTCAGGAGCAGCAATGACCCCATCGTAAGTACTTGGAAGTGTGGTTAATAGATGTGATACTTTATCCATTCCATCCAGTTTGGCTCCAGCAGCGAGTAAATCTGTAAGAATTTTATCAAATTTGGTCAAATGTACAGTCAATAATGTAACGACTTCCAATTTAAGTGGCAGTAATCTCTTTCGGCAGGCTAGTTGAGTTGCGAAACCTGGGCCCATAACCTATTAGCAGAGATCTTCAGGTAAAATTAATTAATAAATAAGACAAGGAATGTTTCATGGACCTTTTATTGGGTCACCCGAACTGTAAAGCAGCGTAGGCCTGACTAACACAAAATGACTGAACGAAAAACGGAATCGTATATACTTTAGTCATAGCTATGTGGCGTCGGTGTTGAGTCTTTATAAAATGAACTATATTTCTACTTTTAAATAGTTAAAATTAATAATTTTTCAAATGGAAATCATCAGAATGACAGTATTTTTAATTTAGAAAGTTCAAATTCATATAATTTTTTAATTTTTAACTTAAAAAATGTATTTTAAAAGATTTACAATGAAAAGTTTTTCAATTTTGAAACGTTACAATTGACAAATCTGCAATCTTACAAATTTGAAATTGCAAATCACCCAATTTTGAAGAATATTTTTTGAAGGTGTGTGTATTTTGGAACATTCTTTATAGTCAAATTTTAAAGACTTGCTTTGATAATTTTCAATTTTAAATGTTTTAAATGAGGATATCTGTAATTTTAATGATCGATCATTTAAATTTATACCATTTTAGAGGGTAACATTTAAAAGTTCTTGAATTTTTAAAATAGAGATTCGTAAATTATTTAGTATTAAGAGCTGCATTTTTACGGAATGAAATTTTTAACTTTATTTGTTAAGTATGAAAATTTACAATAATAAATTCCTCTATGTTAAGGTGTTTTAATTTAAGATTCGTAAATTTTGGTTATTTCTTCAGTTATAACTGTATAACAGTTTCAACTGATATTGAATTTCATGAGTATCAAATACAAATAAATTTTACCGAAATTATTTTATGTTTATTCATTAAATGTACATAAATTCCGATGATATTAAGTATCAGTAAAACTCAAAATTTTTGACTAAAATTAAATACATTGTAAAAATACTTAGATTATAACACTTGGATTATATATACGAGCAATTTTTCATAAAAATTTTTCCATACACAGACGCAGTAACTAATGCTTTAATCTCTTACATTTATACAAAATGAATTGAGGTGACGGATGCAATAAATTATCAAGCGATTTTGGAAAAATCGAGAAAAGCGATCGATCAAAAAAAAAGTATAATGCAAAATATTTGTCGGTCACGTAATGATAAATAGGAAGGTAAATTTAATTTTGCGTTTCTATCACTTTGTTTGGCGATCGAGTTTCCCGAATAAAAAATTCTTCGACGCGTTTTCGAACTCTGCACGATTTATTGCAACTGCTACCCCAATACTGCGTAAAATAGTTGTGCATGCCTTTCTAAAGCTTCGTCAGGTTTTTTTCTCCCTTCAGCTATGTGACGATTCCTACATTCCCGACTCTGTTTTTATTTCCAAACTTATTCTGACATGAAGCACTATATTTCACATGCAAAAAAAAAACACAAAGAATTATTCAAAAAGAAAACGCTTTTTGGATTTATAAAAATTTAGGAACATACCAAACTTTCTTACCGCTTTTTATTTATTTTTCCAAATTTTCAAATCAATGTGATGCTTCGTGTGGAAATAAGTTAGAAAATAAAAATAGTTTTGGCAAGGTGGGCATCAGGTCACGTGACCAACTCGTCACACGGCCTTAAAATAATACTGCGTCCATGGAGGCGGACCAATATAAGTGGAAAAATTTAATTTATCGTGGCAGCTCCATAATATTTTCAACAAGGAGGTTTTGTGCAATCGCTGATTTTGAATTTGATATCAATAGTTACAACTTCCAATGGCAGATCTAGCATAACGCAAAAATGTTTCAATTTGCACAGGTTTATCTGAAATTTGGTATAAATGGGGGTGTAGGGTCGCCCATTTCAAAATTTCGGGGTCCATTCAAAAAATGTCGTAAAAAAAATCCTTATTTTGTATCTTACAGATGCGGGTGCTCGCAGTCAAGATATATATCAATTCACTCTTCCTAATAGTAGGACAGTCACACATATACGGTGGAGGGAGGAACATACCCAGGATAATGCTGCTCATTTCAGTAATCAAAGTAAGCATATTATAATTCTTTTGACCTAGCAAAAATCTTGGGGCATCAGATAAAAATTCAAATTTTATTTCTTAATTGCCAATAAATTTTTTTTGCTGAACAGGGTTTGCCGTTGTTTTTTTAATTAATTTTTGGCTGCTTTGGAATAATTTATTTATGAACTTATCATATCTTTCCAGAAACGGCTGGAAGACGTTAATTATACTAATTATACATGTTTACAATGTAGTTTGTGGTGTTAATTGGTACCCTAGATTTTCATTATTCAATCCTCAAACTATAACTTTTATGAAACATTACATATTGCTCATATTTTTTGAATTTCTTATTATAGATTGTCAGAATTAGATACTCTTCAATATAAAAACTACTTACAATTCAAAGTTCTGCAATTTAAAAAAGTTCGATTTGACGATTTTTCAAGTTCGAAAACATAATTACAAATTATTTAATTCCTCTGACTAATTTTTGAAATTTGAAACATTTTTTAAAATAGTTTAATTTTAACTAATTTCAATTGAAAATTTTTTAATTTAAACGATTTAGAGTATAAAGCTTTTTAATTGGAAGATTCACAATTGGAAACTCTTCAAGTTTGACAGTTTGTATCAATAAAAATCCTAAAATTTTGCTGACCTTGAATACTAAAAGTCAAGATTTAAAATTTTTAGATAGTTGAAATTAATAAAATTTCAAATATAAATAATCAGAATGACAGCATTTTTATTTACAAACTTTACATACCTATAATTTTTAAATTGTTAATTCAAAAAATGTACTTTTAAAGATTTATTATTCAAATTTTCACAATTTTTAAAAGTTTCAATTCAATCTTCCTACTCGCAGTTAAAAAATGTATGTCATTGAAATTTTGTTTTTTGGCATAATTTATTTATTTGATAAACAAATGCATGTTTTAGGAATTTATAAGCAAAAAGGAAACGTTTATATTTCTTAGTAACTATCATTTATATTAGTAGTCATATCTATTCATAAAGATTGGTCATTCGAAATTATTTGTTTACTTGATAAACAAATTTTATCAACAAAGGCACAGTTTGCTCATCTATAGAAAGAAAGTAATCGCATTCAATATAAATAATGACTAATATTTAGTGAAAAAATAGCCGATACAGCTTATATGTTTATTTTATAAACAATTGTTATAAACAATAGTTTAACCATTTATAGATATAGAGTAACCCTTTTTCTTTCTGATCGTATTTTAATTATATTATTGGTATGTTTGAGCGATGTAAATGTGCCATTGGATATTATTTGTTAATTTCATAAACAAATGCACAGTTTCGTTATTTACAGACAGAAAATAATCATTTCCTCTTTATTTGTCTTTATGATAAACAAGTATAGTAGAACTTTGATAATCGGAGGTAATGTGTGGAGAAGATACCTCGCATAAGCGAAAACTCGGACAATACGGAAGAAGTACAAAATTTGGAAGTTATCTATTTTGATATATTTTAAATAGAAAAATTAATATAAATTTATTAATTTATCAATAACTGCAAACTACTTCATTCAGAATTAGGCGTAGCAGCTTTATCTGTTTTATTAATTATTTTCCGTATTATCCGAGCATACACCTCGGTTAATGCGGAGTTCTTAGATGAGTCCCGTTGCCTCGGATAACGCGGAGCCTCGGATAATCGAAGGCCGGATAATCAAGGTTTTACTGTAGTGATGTTTACTGACGAAAAATTGTCAGTCGATGCTGTTTGTTTATTTTATAAACAAATTTTAGGAACAAGTGTATATTTTGACCATTTATAGATAAAGAGTAACCGCTCTTCTTTCTGATCGTCTTTAAATTATATTATTGGTTTTTTGGTGATGCGAAGTTTTCATGTAGTATCATTTGTTAAGTTTATGAACAAATGCATAGTTTGGTCACTTATAGACAGAAACTATTCGTTTCTCTGTCTAATCTTCTTTAATTTACATAATTGTTGATGTCTAGTGACAAAGAATTGTCAATTGATTTTGTTTTATCTTATAATCAAATTTCATAAACAAAAGCATACTTTCACCATTCATAGACAGAAAGGAATCCGATTTACACTTTGATTGAGAATGGGATTAATTATGTTATATAATTCGAGATGAAAAGCAATAATTAAAAAATATCTAATCAGCAGTATTTCTACAGAATCATCCAGAAGGCGAGAAAACGACTGGAACCCACCTTCTCCTAAAAATAATTAAGTTTTAACTGCACATGAATTAGCAAGCCAACTAAATAATTTGGGTTCTGTGGAACATTTATATGGCGGGGATTTTGAACGTCATACGTCTAAGCATTCGACTTCTGCAGAACATACTAACCACGATCATCAACTTGCACTAAGACCACACAGTGAGATGAAATTTCATGTATTTTGTTGCAAATGTAAACAAATTTTGGCAGAAAATTCTTTTATTTGTTTAAAAATTTATTCTCGACTAAAAACACAACTATTCTATTTTCCATCGAAAATTTATCTTTTTGAATTCAAAATGTAGTGACTAGGATGAAGTTCCAACTATCAAATGAAACATTTGTTTCCCTGCCAAAAAGTATTTGATTTCAGTTTCAAGTTTTTTAGTTAAAAATTAAACTGCGTGCTCAACAATTAGTTTTTTTCGAATTCAAACTTGTTTTAAAAAATCTGTATATTATCTGTATATTCTAAATCTAATTTGGCATTTTTTATTACTTACATTCAGCTTACATCCAACATCACTGAATCGAAACCTGATGTTGAATCTAAGCTGAATGTGAGTAATAAAAAAATAATTCAAAATAAGCGCTAGAGTGAGTGTTAGCAAATTTTAAAGTTCTACGTATCTTTGATGATTTTGAATTTTTGTCCCCATATTGTATCCGCCAATAATGAATTTCTAAAATCCAACACTCGATTTTAATTCATCGGCTCTAAAAACCTAAGTATCACTCATTGTCTCAGACGGGAACTTTTACTTGAATTCTTGAGTGAAATCATTATTTCTATGATATCTTAAAAGTTGTTATTTATAGGTCTCTGCTATCAACAGTTAACCGATTTTTCTTGTTCCAGCGTTGCGTTTTAAACCTGTCAGATATCCTCATGGACCCGAGCTACATAGTTTCACTTCAGAATCTGGTGGCTGGGAGCATTCTCATGGCATGGAGGATTCTCCTGCCATCCATTCTGCTTCTGCCATGTCTTCTGCTCCTTCCGAGTCATCTCTGCATATCAGGTCTACCTCTCCATCAATGGAGCCCCCTTATTCTAGACTAAATGGAATAAAAAAAGAAAAACTTCAATTTCAACGATATTTTCCCCTCACCAATCTGAAGCGGGAACTTACAATTCGATTACATAATTTTCTTCCCGGTACGCAAATTTACTCAAAAAGTCAATTTGGTCGTTTCACTGACCTAGTGACAGGACTGCACTTTGTATTGTCAGGAGTCGATGGCGACGCCCTTGCATTAGTGGAAAAACACAAAACTAGTCATACGGTTTTACGAGGATTATATATGTTTCCTGGCCCAAAGGAAGTACGAGCTAAAATAAACATATTCAACTACCACGTTAGCCCAATAGGAAAAGAAGATGAACACGACACTCCATTAGGATTGACTAAATCATTCAAAAAATATTTTATAAGGAAGACTGTGGATATTTCTTTTGAGCCAAATCCTCCTGTCAGGCCCATGTCTCCTGACAATTTTCCCTATTCTAAAATATTTGGAATGACATTTGAAGAACTTCAATCATATCGCTTCTATTCCTGCAGAAATACGAGCTGGGTACTTTCAATTCAATTATACACTTTCCTTCCTGGTGACGGAATTTATTTGAAAAATGAAATTAATCATATCGCTGCTGAGCCAACCGGAGTACAATTTACATTGTCCGACATCGATGGTGACGCCTTTGCAGTAGTGAAGAAAAAACCAAGTGGTCATTCGATTTTTCGTGGATTATTTTTACCTAATCTTTCTCGTCTAGGCGGACCTCGAGCGACAATAAACATATTCAATAACGAAGTTAGGAAAATGCGGAAGGATGAAATCTATGCTGTTCCATTAGGAAGTAACAAAGGACCCCGAAAGTGGTATGATATGAGGCGTGCGGATGTTACAACTGAGCCCAGAATAAATTCAGGTTGATCAATTTGACCTGCAAATTAAAATAATATGATACGTTTTTATGTTTTATTTCAAATAAAAATGTAAAATTTCGTTGAAAATTCGACTATTTACTGGGCAGTTGAACAATTCTCCGCAAGTATCATTCATTGCAAACCAGGATACCTTTTATTGAAAATTCCCAAACTCCCACCACTGATAATCATGTATTCCGTGTAACCAATGACAGCGCGGAAGAGTTAAACGAGGTTTTACTGTTGTAAATGGGTTCGTTTATAGAGAAATTTCGGGTTTTTGACTCTATCAAATTCTCGAGTCGCTTTCTAAAGTTTATATAAAAATTAAACCTTCCTACAGAAAGAGCAGACTGCATGGACTGAAAGAAGTGAAAATTCGAAGAGGTGATGTCTGGAGAGTAAAACGGGTGGGTTAGGAAGTCCTCTTTCACGCCTTCTACAGAGCGTGTCTCAAAAGTAATTTAAATAAAACCAGGAAAAAAGATTTATTGCAGATAATGGTACAAGCTACTAAAATTCGTACACCGGCGCCAGCGTTTTATCCAATCGCTGAACGCACCCTGGAAGGCGTCGACGGGAACCTCCTTCAAGCCCTTCGTTCTGGCTTCGTTGACGGATCTCGAGTCCTGCAGTGGTAGCCCTTGAGTTCCTTTTCATCCTGGGAAACAAGAAGAAGTCCAGCGGCATTAAGTCGGAGCTGTATCGCGGCTGGGACAGTGTTTCCAAATTGCGTTTCGATAAGTACTTCCGGACAGTGAAGGCGGTGTGCAACGGCTCGCTGTCATAGTGAAGACGCCAAGTGATGACGATCTCCTTTCCGACGCATTTCACTTTGCTTTGGAGCCTTTTCAAGAATGCCAAGTAAACCTATCTTTTTTCCTGGACTTATTCAAGTTACTTTGGGGGAGACACTGTAGATAGGTTTAGACTGGATCTGGGGGGAAACGGTTTTGTACAACTCTATAACAACTTTTTGATTTCACCAAATAATAATTTTTTAACCGTGCATACTTTCTTTTTGACTACGATGGACCGGGTTTACCTGATATACTACATGATGGTATTCGTTTAGGATGATCGTAATGGTTCGATTTTTCATTATGGGCGATGATTCCATGTAAAAACCTCTTTCCTTTGCATCGAATGATTGGTCTCCACAGTTTTTCCCGCGAATGCTGCTCTTTAAAATCAATTTTTGACATCTTCTACACTGAAAAACAAATTTTCCTTCACCTGGGAATGAATATTAACAAATGCTTTCGAGAGCTCGCACATGACCTTAAAAAATCGTGGAACTTTTTTTCACCAAACACAAAAATTGCATCTCCAACAACACCACTCAGAAAAGGGTGAAAAGTTATTAAACTACTAATAATAAGAAATTAAATTTTTTGTTAAAAATTTTCATTATTTTAACATTCGTTGAAAATGATCTTTTTTATCGTAAATTCATTTTAGCGTGTTGAAAATTTGAATATTTTGTTGAAAAATTATATTTTTTCTTGAATTCAACTATTGCTTGTGTGAAATTCAATCTGTTTTGGTTTAAACATTAACAATTACATTTTCTTATCGGGCATAAACATTTTTATTGAAAATTAAATAAGGCTAACTATGAAACTATTATATTAACAATTCTAATTTTTTGTCAAGTCTCGCGTCAGGGAGGGGGAAGAATCGGAGCGAAAAAAGAGATCAGGCAAGCGAAAGAGCGTCCAGTGCAAGTGAGGGGGTGCTGATAGACGAGATCAAAGTGTTGAGGGAGGACGTAAGAGGGGCTATGGTGCAGATGGGAAGTATGAGGGAGGACCTGAGGGTAAGAGATGGGAGGAAGTAAATGAGCTGAGGGGGAAGGTAGAAGGATTGCAGAGGGAGTTGGTGTCGGTAAGGAAGGAAAAAGAGGATAAAATAAAGGAGATGGAAGAAGATATAAGGGTGTGGAGGAAAGGGCAGAGAAAAGGCTGGAGGGCAGGTCGTGAATGGAAGAAGTTGACATGGGGGAGGGCGAGAAGCAAGGTATTTGGGAGAAAGTGGAGATCATAATAGAAGAGAAAGTGGGTTAGCGTAGAAATGAAAAGGAGGAGAGAGTGGGTAGGGAAAGGATAAGGGCAATAAAGTTGAGGAACGAGAGAAAAGAGAAGGCAGATAGGAGAGATAATATAGTGATAAGAGGACTTAAGCTAAAGAGCGGGGAAGAAACGGAGGGGGTGGATGCGCTGCTACAGAGCATAGGGTGGGTTAAAGGCAAGGTAGGGAAAGTTAGGATGGAGGGGAGAAAGGAGAATGAAGTGGCGGTGGTGGAATTGGAGAGCTGGGCAGAAAAATTGGGGGTAATGCGTAACAAAAGTAGGATGAAGGATAGTAAGGTTTTTATCGATCAAGATTTGACGAGAAAGGAAAGAAATGTTCAGAGAATGCTAAATGACAGGGCTAGGAAGGAGAGGAACTATGGGAGAGCGGCGAAGGTAGGGTATCGGAAAATAAAAATAGACGAGAAAATGTGGGTATGGGACGAGGAGAAGGAGGTATTAAAGGAAGTGCAGGGGAATTTATTTCGGGGGAAGTAGAGGGGTGGAAGTAAAGCAGGGTGGAGGAGTGTTAAAGGTGTTGTATTGGACGTGGGACGTACTGGGTGGGGATAAGTGAATAGGGAGCGACGAGTGGAGGAAATTTGTTAAGTATTTATTTCAGGGCTCAGATACACGAAAGGGAGATGTGAGGATTAGAAGAACGAGGGAGGTAGATGGAGAGGAGCTGAACGACGAGGAGATAGAGAAGCAGATAGCGAAATTAAAAAAATCTAATGCAGCAGGGATGGATGGGATAGAGAACGAAGCGTGGATGTTTGGCACACAAGAGTTAAGGCAGAGGCTGAAGGGGGCAGTAAAAAAAGTATGGAGGGGGAGGGATTCCCAAGAGCGTGGAGGGACGGGTTGATCGTTTTATGAGAAAGGGGATAGGGAGAGCCAGAAAATTGTAGAGTAATTACGCTCATGAATACTGCGTACAAAATGTACGCGATGGTGTTAGTAGATAGGCTGCGCAAAGTTGTTGAGGGGAAAGGAATATTTCCGGACACGCAGGCGGGATTTAGAGAGAGAAGGAGTACTATTTACAATATTTACGTCTTGCAAAACGTGGTGGATAGAGAACTAAACAAAAAGGATAGTTAGGGTAGGAGGAGTCAGGACATAGTCACTAGCATATGCAGATGACATAGTGCTGCTGGCAAAGAGCGAAGAGGCGTTAAAGAAGACGATGAAGAGGTTGAGAAGATACTTGGACATGAATAGCCTAGAGTTAAATGCGGACGAGTCGAAGGTTATGGTATTCAGGAAGGGAGGTGGGAGAGATAGGGGACGGGAGATGAAGTGGAAGGGAAAAGCGGTACAGTAGGTGAAAGAGTTTTGTGTACTTGGGCTTTCTATTTCAAAGGAATGGGAGAGTGCAAGGTCATATGAAAGAGAGGGTGAGAAGGGCAATTGTGGTGATGAGGCAGGTATGGGGGCTGGGGTGAGTATGTTCGCAGATGATTTTGTAAGGAGAATGAAATTGTTTGATTCGCTAGTGATGAGTGTCTTATTTTATGGAGTGGAGGTGTGGAGTTGGAAGGTAAGTGAGGAAGTAAATAGGATACAGGAGAGGTATGTAAAATGGACACTGGGGTTGACAGAGAATACGCCAAACTATATTGTCATGAGGGAGACAGGAAGAACGAGTATAGGGATTATAACAGGGAGTCGAGCGTGTAGATATAAGGAGAAATTTTCGGAAGGGGGGGAGAAGTAAATTGGTTAGGGAGCATTGGTGGATGAATGAGAGCAGACGTAGTGGTGCAGAGATGGAGGTGGAAAGGGAAAGGTATTTTGAACGAATGGATTGCAGATGGATGAAGTTAGCAAGAGGCGCGAGGAAGGGAGGAAGGTACATGCCATGGGAGAGATGCGATTACATGGAACCTTATAATACGAGTAGGTTCTGGCTTCAGAGAGAAGAGAATGCGTGAACTGTGCGGGAAAGGGGATGCAAAAGTTGAGCACTGGTTGGAGGAGTGTGAAGAGTTGGAAAGGAGTGAGATAAGCATAGAGGTATTGCTGCATGAAAGAAGGGATAAAAGGTGAGTAGCATGGATGAAGGGGGTGATGGGTAAGATGGAGAAAAAGAGAAGGAAGGAGGAAGAGGAATGGAGAAGGAAAGATCGTAAATAGGAGAGGAAGAAGATGTAAGGAAAATGTAAATATTGTCAATAGTACTTAAGTATTAGGTGTTAGCCGCGGAGACAGAGACTGGTAATGGGAGGCATAGTGATAAAAGAGCGAAATATGTGCGAGGCGTGGTGAGGCGCAGCGGGGAAGGTTAGGCTATAGAAACGAGCGGATTAGCTATAAGGTGTGGGTGAATGGTACTTCGTAAGAAATAGTTGTAAGAAAATTTTGGGAAAAAAAAGAAGTGTAAGCAAGTCAATTTTTTAAGGTCAGCAGGCCGAAAAATAAACGTTTATCTATCTAATTTTTGTCGTTAAATAAAAAGCATCTTTTTGGATGAAGAAGTAGAAAAAACTAAATTTGAAAATTCAGGTTGGAAATATAAAAATGTAATAGGATTTCTTCTAAGAGGATTTGTTAAACACATACCATGGCACAGAAATTTGTTTTTAATTTGAAATTTTAAACAAGATGGCGACGACCGAGTCTCTCTCGAAAATCGTCTTTTTTAAAACACGTTCACGGCAGGATAATTTTATTTTAAAGTATAAAACTTGTAATGAAAAGCCTAAAATTTTTATAATGTATATAGTATTGGCTATTTATGGGCGTACGGTTTCCTTTGTAAACCAAATTTTGTACAAATAGTGCACTTTTGAAGAAATTAATATATTTTTTCCATACAACGGTGTTCAAGTAACACGTCCTTCTAGTTTGAAAGAAGTTATTTCGAGAAAAACGCGTTTAAAGTTTTACGAAAACTTCAATCTTTTTTTCTTGTACCTCTAATCTGCGATACCTGCACGATGAGATTGACTTACAAATTTAAATGTATATTTATTTTGTGAATTATCTTAATTACAAAAAACAAATTAGACGCTAGGAGTTATTCCAAAAAGTGGTTCAAAACAATAATGTATGAATTTTAAACACTGAAATTCCTGAAAAAACTTTTATCATATTTCGCGTTGTTTGGCTAAAAATTTGAATTCTTGATTTTTTCATATTATTTTCGATAAATAAATGAAAAAGTACAATTCCAATTAAATGAATGGTTTGAATAAATTTTTCAGGAACTTTTAAAAGATGCAGCTCCTTTTTAAAGGTTTTCCGCATCTAATGTTGTTTAGCTTAAAATTTGAGTTTTTTAAATAGCATTACAAAAATAATAAAACCAAAGTATTAAGTCTTATCTAATATTCTTTCAAAACCTCAACTTATTTGTCAGCTTCTACCTAAAAATTACAAGTTTTAATGCAATAAACCTAAAAGAACGCATCCTATTGAAAATATTCAAAACGAAAATTGTAGATATTTTGAAGGGCTTGAATTCTAATTTTATCATGTTTTTACATGATAACATCAGACTCGGGTTTTTAAACCCCACGCTCGCAACGAATGGGGCATGCGCACTGTAATTTGCTATCGCCTTTTTTCTCGCGAGAAGTGTGCGAGTGAGTGCAAGTGCTTGACAACCACAACAACGACAGAAATGGAGCTTATATTAATTTTTTGCAAAGTCAAGTAAACTTATCCGTTGCAATTTAAAAAATATAAAGCTAGCTAAAAATCTAACTTCGATTTTTTTTTTAATTTTCGTAAAATAAAGAAATGTGTTAGCTAATATTATACTCTCACATTATTTGATATGCACATTTTATATCATTCAATGATTACAATTAAATCTGTATTACTTACCCATAGTTTCCAGGTCATAATTGGTTAACTTATTTTCGCACTAGAACACAGAAATAAATAAGCACGCATTTACAACAAACTCGATTCACAATATTTACGAAAAACATAACCTCAGTTTTTAGTTGTCATTTAATACAGTACTCACTCGCAGACTTCTTGCGGGAGAACAGGAGATAGAAAATCACAGTGCGCAGTAAATGTACAGCTACCGTGGTCAAAACTCAAGACGCTTTGTACAGCATGATCGGTCTCCTTATTATTCCTCCGTGTACTTTATCAATCATAAATTATGAGGAAGTAATAAATAATAAAAATTTTGTATCTCTTTTTTTATGAACAACTTTTATCTTTCATTTTTTCGTTCCTTTTGTCGTTTTTCCAAAGCTGTTTAATTGTTATTTTCCATGTAATTTTTTACGATTAAAACCAGAATTACGCTTGTTATTAAAAAGTGATTTCTAAAAATGTGTAGATGTGTTTTAGGTGCACAATTTTTGTTCACTCATTTATTTTTTAGCTCATGTCATTTTTCAAAAATTTAATCTTTTTAATTCCGATTGCTATTTTTCATGATTAAAACAAAAAAAAGCATCATATACCAAAAACAAAGCGATTTAAGAAAAATGTACAGGTCTGTCTTAGTTAAACAACTTAAATAGTTTGTGACGCTTGTCCAAAAAATATATTTTTCCTTGTATTTTTTACAAATAAAAAAAAGCTACGCACCCTATCAAAAAGTAAGTATTAAAAACTTTGTTTAATATTTTTAGTAGTACAATTTTCATTTATTTATTTGTATTTGTATCCTGCATAGTTGCGCACCAAATAGGTTAATTTTTAAAATTTTGTAAATTCTATAACCCTGACATATTTTTTTAAAGAAAAAATCATACGAATAAATTATTCGGCTTTCTGAATACTACGATTGGCCTTACATAAAATTTTTAATCTTAGAAAAATTGGTAAAATTTTTTTTGAAAAAGCTCTAACTTTTGGAACTTCTATACGTAATAGCGGATAAACGAACTCATTTTTGTTGTAAACTAAAAAAGTGTGCCAAAGCTCGACTTGATCCGTTTATTTTTTCAAGAATTATTGTGTTCCCGGAAGAATTAATGGACAGACAGATTCTATCGCCAAAACTTTATTTTCAGCTGGAGGGGATCGCAAAACGTTGAGATCCATTGAAAAAATGTTGGGTTAAATTTCAGAAAATTCTAATACTTTCTCAATCGTGTATCATGAGAATGTAAAAACGCTTTGAAAACATTGCAATATGAAAATAATAGTTCGAACATAGATTTCAAATAATAAAAATTTTTATTTAATAAAACTGTAAACATAATGTGTTTAAAGTATTTTTTAGTGAATTTATGAAATTCCTGTAAAAAAATAAGTATAGAAAATAACACTCTGCAAAATCATACGGGTCCCTTTAAACTTAAAATGTAAATTTCAGCCAAATAAAACTTTACGAATAAAATCATGAAGTTTTCTAAAGGAAATTAATCACATAATGGCAATCAAAAGTTGATTTTAATTTTTATAATATTATATCTCTGAAACTCTCTTTAGAAATGACATACTGCAACCCAAATTAAGAAATTAAATGTTTTTAGAATTAAGCTAATATAAATAATATTTATATTAGTATCATATTTTATAAATGAATCAGGCATGTATTTTTATTATAAAATTATGACATTGCTGCAAAGTGGAAAAAGGGAAACAATATACTTTTGTTTTTGGCAAATTTCAGTTGAGGTGCAACCGAATCTTTTCTTCTGTGTTTTGCAATCATCGAAGTTAGAGCTCCACGCCGGATTCGCGGCTAGTAGTGGGGGAAGTGGTGGGGGAGGAAAAAAACTTTTTTCGTTCAAAAATGTCCAGAGCCTTCAAATTTGTTCCGATTTTTAATTTTTTTGTTCAAATTAAAGTTCATTAAATTCTGAAGAGTTTGACGCTCTGAACTTTTGTCTCTTCTACTTGTTTATTAATAATTATTTCACTCAAAGTATGGAAAAACTGAAATTTTTTACACTTTATTAACTGATTAGGTAAACTTTAAATTGTCTTAAATGAATGTTTAGGGACTCATAGAATACAAACAATTTTTTATAATAACCATTGTTATAAACAATTCTTATGGCAAAATATTTAAGTTTAAGATTTTTGCAAAAATTATAATTTCCTTCAATCGCCTGATCGACTTTAGGTATTTCTTAAAATAATAAATATTTAATAACATTTGATAAAATATAACAATTTAAATTTTCATAAACAAATTAGATGAACAAATTCAAAATGTTGGCCCTTTCAAATAGAAATTTTCTTGTTTTTGCACTCGAAATCTTTTAAGCTATTGAATCAATGACTGCTAGTCACAAAAATATTGGTAAATTAATAATAGCAATTGTCATAAATGATTCTCGTGATAAAATATTCAAATTTAAGGTTTTATCAAATTTTAATTTTCTTTAATCGCTAGAATGGTTACTGATATTCCTGAAAAATGTATCTTTTATAATATTTAGTAAAATATAACAACTTAAATCTTTATAAACAATTAGGATAAACAAATTTAAAATTTTGGCGGTTTCACTTAGAAAAAGTTGTGGTTTCAATCGCAAGAGATTGAGAATGAATCAGAACACTGCATGCTAAGATTCACTCGATATAAAATCTTTTGACAATAACCCACCGACTTGATAGGCAAACCTCTAAGTTTGCAGAGATTCATATCAGAAAACGTGATTGGCAATGAATGCAGCAAAACAAGTAGTTTTTCATCAATTTTAGAATTTTGAAATATTTCTTCTTTCGTAACTGATACATGGATCCGAACTCACTAACAGTTTGTGTGCTAAATCAGTGTTAGTAGAAACACGAGAAAACTTGCGTGAATTGAACTGTCGAATATTCCTGTAGTCTTTATTCCGGGCTTCACCTTCTTCTTCGGAAAACTGTCCAATTGGTAATGGAAAATGTTTCATAACATCAGCTCCATGCAATAATATCTTATGGGCAGTGACAGGCATGTAGTACCAAGGGTATAAAAGTACCTACAGTTTTGCGGTTTCCATAGTATATATTTCAAATGTTTTGAAGTCAGTTGGCTCTGTACTTGTTAATTTATGCAGAATGTACGCAAATCTTTCCACTAACTCCAAGTCTATCCCTGTAATTTCTGCTGTTATTTCAGGGTCTGCAAAAAACCTTCTTGCTGTATCCCTGTCATTGAATGTGCCTGAGCCTTAGTTTACTGCATCTATTACCAATCCTGTCTTCTGATGAAAAGCTTTGCAAATTCTAGTCTTCGCCTACTTTTGCAAATCTTTATATACATCAGTATCTATTCGTCATTTCTTAAAATCGAGTCGATAGGCTATATGCAAAAGATTTCCCACAAAGTGAATCCTAGAATGCAGTTTTGACAATCCATAATCATATGACTTGATATCTATAAATTTGCCTTTGACTCTATCTAAGTTATTTATCTCTTCACGTGTAGCTTGGCAAATGTACCAAGTCATAGATTATAAATCTCCAGAAAGAGGCTGACAAACTTTTTGGTCGAGCATCGTCAACATCAGATCAGTTTTTATCACAAAACTACCAGAATCGTTCTTCATTATTGTGGGCTTCATGTTATCGATTTATTTTTGAAGTGATGATATTACTGAATTGGTTTTTTCTGGGGTTTCTTTTGCGAATTCATATAGCAGTGGCCTGCATCATGATGTTGACGATGGATTAGGATTTTGCCATACTACAGAATTTACCAAATTCTCTAAGTGAAGTCGCAGTGGTACCATTGAAACCATGAAGATACTATTATCCACCTAATCTGGATCATCTTTCTTTTGCTTGTACGTGCTTTGGCTTGAAGAACCATCACAACCGTATTTCACAATTTACTTCAAGTTATGAGGTTTCCTTACATCCGTTAATGTAAGCGAAATATCACGATTTTTAAAAATCCAAAATATCGTGTGATCTAATAAAGATTTTAAAGCGATTGTAAAACCCTTTTTCGTTACCTTAATCGAACCTGGATAACATTCTTCTTTAAATTTTTCCAAATTCTCGTATGCTGTGTAAATGCCAGCATTTCTCTTTTTTGCCTGCATGTGGATCATGTGATACTGACTTTTAGACAAATCAGCTTCCTCTATTAATACCAAAGCTTCTTCAGATGTGTAAAGAATCGGAAAATCATTCATATTTTCATTTTGATCGGAAGGTAAAGTTGAATTAGCGAATTCCAATACTTTCTTCCTGTCACATAGATTTAGCGAGCGAAAATTTTATAAATTTGTTTACAATTGCCTAAAATCATTTAGTACTTACATCTATCATTATCACAAAATCCCGGAATTACAAAAACGAAACAAATAAAGAAAACAAATATAATGTAATACAGAAAAGAATACAACTTGGAAAAGAAAACTATTAGTCCAATGCACATATTTCTGAAAGGGAATATTTAAACAAGTGAAAGTTATTAAAACAAAAGATAACTCTGAATACCATGGCTAAGGAAAAGAATTCTACGTGAAATTGACAAAATTTGGAATTTATTTATCCAATTTGTTTATAAAAATTTAATTTGTTATATTTTATTTAATATTATTAAATGTTTATTATTTTAAGAAATACCTGAAGTCTTTTTGGCGATTGAGGGAAATTATAATTTGAAAAAATCTGAAATTTTATTCTTTTGCCATAAGAATTGTTCATAACAATGGTTATTATAAACTTTTTAATTATTCTTGTAATTATATATCATTCCTAAATTAATGTAAAGCACTTTTAGTAAATGGAAAATTTTTTTACCGATAGTAAAACTATTTCCGAATTTGTTCTTAAAATTTGCTTATAACAAATAAATGGACTAATGACAAAATTATTTGTATTATATGAATACCTAAACATTCATTTAAGACAATATAAAGTTCACCAAATCAGTTATTAGAGCATAAAAAATTGTTATGTACATAATTTCAGGTTTTCCATACTTTGAGTGATAAAATTATTAACAAACAAGTAGAAAAAACAAGATTTCAGAGCGTCAAGCTCTTCAGAATTTAATGAACTTTTATTTTTTTTTAAATTAAAAATCGGACCAAAATTGAAGGCTCTGGACATTTTTGAACGGAAAAATGCATTTCCTTCCACATATGTGGGTCCACCTGCATATTGCTTTAATGCTCCTAAAGTATTGTCTATGCCAAAAAAAATCTATTCTTTAAAAATCCTAGAGTGGCCCTTAAAAAATTATGCTATTTCATTGAAATTTCATATTTTGTTAAAAATTAATATTTTCAAGTTAAAAAGTCATCCCTTTTGGTAGAAATTGAATCTTTTTTCTTAAAAATTTAATTTGTTGTTTAAAGTTCGTTCTTGTTTTATGTCGAATATCAATTTTTAAACTTGACATTTAACTAATCCAGTTTTCTTTAAAAAATTTATCTTTTTATTTGCTTGAGGAATTTTGTTTTTTTAGTGTAAGATTCAATCATTATTTTGTCATCTACTTTTTTCTATTTGAGAATTCCGCTATCATTTTAAAATTTCCACTGACGCGCAGAAGTTTTTGACCACCTGTTTTTGAATGACTGATTAAGTTTTCGTTAATCTGATTATGTCATAGCTAAAAATTTTATTTTTATAGAGTTGAATTTTCTTTAAATTCAGTATAAAATGAGCCCAGGATGAAGAACCTTCTCATATTTTTTAATTTATAGTGTTTTTAAAAGAGAACTAATATTCAGATGAGCCTGTTTTGGTTAAGTCAAAATTGGAATGACTCCATCTTACATTTTTTCAGAATTATTATGTACATAAATGTGAAATTCTTTTTAGCCCTGCAACTGGAACAGAGTTATCAATTGTGTACCTGAATGACGCAAATGTTTTTTCTCAAAATTATTTTAATTTATCCGATCGGCAATGCGGGAAAGCGACAACAATGCTTTCGGGTATCCTTGGCAGACCTATTTTTTAGAGAAGGGTTACTAAATACTAACATTTTTTTTACGCAACAGGAAATAAATATCATCGGCTGACTTGGCCAGTTCTGATAACGGTGATGATTCAAAAGTTATAGTAGAAACTATATAAAATTGCCGTGTAAGTAACAGCTTTTCTTAAACAATAAAAGTTTTTGACAAAATTGAATCTCATAAAATGTTAATATCTATCAAGGATGATCTTGACGCTTTCAAACGAAGAGATAACGACTGTAATCTGGATTGTACAATCTGATAAAGCACCAAAATATTCATTGGTAATATTGTGAATCAAATTTTTCCTAATTTATTAGGCAGTGTTTTCTCAAATTCGAGAAGATGAAGCTTATGTATAACTTGGTAGTAGTGCCCCATATGTGCGTTTTTTTAAAAGTTAATATTTTTGGTAAAAAATTTATTTCATGAATTGAAAATTATTATTTTCATTACAAACCAATTCTCTTGAAAAGATACTTAACTCATTTTTTTGTGAAAACTTTTTTACTGATAGGAATTAAATTTTTTGTATGATATTTTATTTAAATGGGTAAAAATTCAACTATTTCGTAAAAAATGTAGTTTATTTTGTTTAAATCTTATCTCTATAAATTACAGTTAAACTTTTTTTTTCAATGTATCTTTTTTGTTTGGAAATTCATCTGTTTTTAGTAGAAAGTTAACATTTATGTTTGAAAATGCAACTATTGTATTGAAGATTCAATTAACAATTCTAATACTTGGTGGAAAATTCATGTATTTTGTTAAAAATTATTCTTTTTTACTGATAATAAATAATTTTAATTGAAACATCACTTGTGTGATACAAAATTGGATTTTTTGAATGAAAACTAGTTTTTTTAAATAAAATTTTAACTGTTTTAATTTTTGTGGAACTCTTTTTTTATGGCAGATATTTTTTGGTTTTATTTAAAAATTCATTTTATTCACGAAAAGATTTATTTCTCCAACTTAGAATTCAACTATACTATTCTTTTTGATTTATCATGTTTATATGCTATTTTATATATTTGATTGAAATTTTCTCTTTTATTGGTGGAAAATTCATAAATTAAAAATCAATTTATAAAAGCTTGCCAATTATTATAGGAAACAAAGTTTGAACAAAAATAAAAACAGGTGGGTTTTCCAGAAAATCTTTTTTAATTTTTTATACAAATTTTGAAATGAGGAAAAAAATGTTTCCTGGATATTCCTACTTTTTTTGTTCTTCCACGCATTTTAAAAAGTTTCTGCTTATAGAACGTACTTAAAATACGTAACAGCTCACTGGAGGGGGGGGGGGATTTAGGATAGTTTTTGCTATTTAGTACCGAAGAGGGGGGAGAGGTAATTCAGGTAAGTAATATTCATATTTAAGTGCTGAAAATTCAAATGAAACTTTTTTGGACGAAATTTCAACCATTTTTTTTCTGAAAATTTGTAATAAAAACTCAAATAGTTTTTTTTTTTAATTTGTCTGTCAAATTAAAAAAATCATTTATGTTAGTAGAAATAGTATCTTTCTTGGATAAGAATGCAACTGTTCGTTATTACACTTTTTTGTTAAAAAAGTTTCTTTTATAGTAGATTTTTTTCTTACAAAAAATAACCAAATTTGAACAGTTAAATTTTGTATCAGAAGTATTCTTTTATTCTGTTTATAAAAGGTCCTAAGTTAAAAATATTGACAGAATAAAATGCTTCTACAGAAATACTTATTTGGTGTTCATTACAGGGGTAAAGAGCCTATAATCCGATATATAATTTAAGTAGGACCCCTAATAGAAGAAAGCCGAATTTTTTTCTCTCTAAAAATATAATTTCTGAATTTTTCTCGTAAACCATAAACAATATCAAAAAAGAAAAAATATGCATTTTTTAAGAACTTTTTTCAACGTGTAAACTTTTATCTTGACATTTTTTTGTATCTGTCATTGTTTGCGACAAAAAAGTAGAAACTTAGATTGTAAAGAAAAAATTCTACTGGCCACCAAATTGACCATTAGCGAATTTTTGGGGTTCGTTGAATTTTTTTGACATACGAATCTCTTTATTAACTTGCAGATGGAAGTAATGACCATCAGAGGCAACGTCGAAGACTAGAAACTTATGACAAAACTGCTTCCAGTTCTTGGAATCCATGTAAGTTATAATAATTTTTTTCGACGAACAAAATATTGTGACTTACAAAATTATATATTTTTGTAGCATTATTACTCTTCCCTCACCTGGAAAATGAATGATTATTTTTTTGAATGTTTAATCGCGCAACAAGGTCCTCATGTTTAAATAAGGTGCAAGATCGTTACGAGAAAGTACAATTTTATTTTATTTAAATTTGGCTTCTTATCAATGAGCTTAAACTTTAATTGCTCAACGAGGTCTTAACATTTAAGTTAAGTGCAAGGTTGTTACGAGTTCTTTTCTGGTTCCATTTTTATAAAAAGTCGAAGTAAACTGCCCATGTAAATTTCTATAGCAAGTACAACCATGCACAATGAGGTTTCTTTGTCATAAGATAAAGCGCAAAGTCGTTACAATAAAGTTGTGCACACTATTTTTTTCATTCATTTAAAATCCCTACATTAAAATGCGAACATGCACGAGGTCTCCACATAACCTTGAAGTGCAAAGTCTTTACAATCATGCATACAATAATTAAAAAAAAACTAAATTCTCAAAAACTTACGTCCACCTATCCGAATTCTGATAGTTTAGTGAACGGGAGTTTGTGATTTGATTAGGACAATCCGTTGTGAGTAGCGTCCTTTTTGAATAACAATTATTCAATTCAAATTCTGTCTTGAATGACAGGAGTGCTCGTAACGAGTGCCCCGAACTCTTCTGCGCGTGCGTCGCCCTGGGTCTCTGATTCGTTGCTGTTCGCGCGCAATTTGAAATGCTGAAAAATGATATTTGTATTGTTCATTATGAATAATATATTAAATTTAATTTCTCTCTCAAAATCGAATTTAGTTTTTTTTTAATTCTTTATTTAAAATTGTAAACTCCATATCTGTAAATAAATTTTAATTCCAAAATAATTGTTTCATTTGAAATTTCACTTCACCCAAATATGAATGAAAATATTCTGCACAATATTTATAACATAACTGGAACAAAATTTTAACATTTCTCTGCAGTAAAATTAATTTTAATATTTTAATGAACTTTAAATAACAAAATTTTCAAATAATGAAAAATATGCAAAAAAAGACAAGTGATTACTAAAGGATATTTTTTATTGTCACAGTATGCACTTAATACATTTTTATTTTTATCAAGTTTATTAATATCGGCCTAATAAACATTTATAAAAGTTAAAATGACACTATTCATAATAAACAATAAAAATGTTATTTTTTAGCATTTCAAATTGCGCGCGCACAGCAACGAATGAGAGACCGAGCGCGACGCATGCGTAAAAAAGTTCGGGGCACTCGTTACGAGCACTCCCCCTCATTGACTTTCGAGTAAGAAGTTCTGGTAATTAAAGAGACCTGCTACCGGTATCGCAATTAATTTATAGAGATATTCAATGAAGTCTCTTTTTTGGCTAAACAAACATATACACTAATGGAAAAAATAAAAGGGTCAAACAAATTTCCGAATTATTAGTGATTTCTCAGAATGCCGTATTTCAGTGAAAAAAGGTCGTGTCAGAATCCTAAAAAAATAATTTGAAAGTTTTAAGATCTTTTGTCAAAAAAAAAAAAATACCTCGTTACGACCATTTTTCACTGAGATATCGAACTTTAGATAAAAAGGGACCCTTTTTCCTTTGACGAACGATATCTCAGAAACCAATGGTCGCACACGAAATTTAAGGGCAGTTATGAAAACTGAAATAAATTTTCTACAAAATTCTGGCACCATCTAGGATAAAAAAAATGTTTCTACCTATGGAATAAATTTAAAAAAAAAGGAAAAATTGTAATTTATAGTTTTTCAGAACATCAACAGCTAAATTCAAAATCTTTATGAAATGACTAATGTTGAGTGTGCCTTTTAGAGTGCAATAACCCCCAAAAATTCTGATAAGTTACATTTTGATTTAACGAACCGTTTTCTAGTTAAAAACGGTTAAATTTTTGAAGAAATTAAAGGTAAAATTTCAGAATGGGTTATAATAGATAATGGTAAAACTTGTAAATAGCAATAAGTCGGAAATCTAAAACTTTGAAGGGTATTTCGTCGTAAACCTAAGAAGCGGTATGTGTAAAAATTCGAAAGCGTTAAAATTAGAAGGGTGAACTCTGCGGAATAAGTAAATATACGCCCAGGAAAAATTCAGAATGTAGAAAAATTCCGAAATATGTTTGCTACCATAAATAAAAAATTAGACACCTGCTGATAGGTACATCAATTTACTATTCCGAATTTTTCTATTTTCCTGATTTTTCCTAATAGAATGGTATTTCCTAATAAATACCATTCAGAGTTTTGGATGTTTGATTTATTTCTCTTTCCAACTTTTTGATATCCCTCATTTCTACCATTATGTATTATAACCCATTCTGACATTCTAACTTTCTTAATTTTTGTCTGTTCCGAAAAATGAACGGATCCCCGTTTTTTGCATTTTGAACATATTCTAATCGTATCTGCCTGTTTGTTTGCCTATCTGTTTGCTTATCTGTCTGTTTGTGTGTCTGTCCGTCTGTCTGCCTGCCCGTTCGTCTGCCCGTATGTATGTACTGCACGAGCAAGTAGGTTGTTCAATAACGCGTGTTGCCACCCCGACTCTCAATAACTGCCCTTAAACATTGTGCCATGTTGATGCATCGTGCAATGTGGGGCTGCAAGATTGTGTTCCAAATTGGCTAAAGTGCGCTATCAAACGCATCCAACGCTTGCAAATTTACATACTTTCGTCGCAAACGACGACTCATCATGTCCCAAACGTGCTTTAAAGGTTAAGGTCGGGGCTCATTTCGGGGTGTTGGAACAGTGCGATGTTGTGCTTTTCGAAGAACCGCCTAGCAATCACAGCCCTGTGAGCCCGTGAATTATCTTGTATGAAAATTAATACCGTTTGAACACTTCGAGGCAGCACAATCGGTGTCAAAATTTTATCGATGTAGCGCCTAGCATTTTGATTACTCTGAATGATTACCAAGGCTGTTATCCAGGTCCGCGAAAAGCCACTCCATAAAATCACCGCCCACCATTGTAGGCAACGACCGGGCGCATGAACTTTTGGGCAATACGTTCCCCTCGACGGCTTCAAAGAAGGGGACGTCGGTCGTTACCATGAAGGAAAAATCAGGACTCGTCGCTGAACCAAATAGTACCCCACTGCCTCAAGGCCCAGTTCGGGTATCTCAAAATTTTTACCGGAACAAAGCAGAGACGTGGACTTTATTACCTCCTCTTTCATTTCCCAAACTTTCAGAGCGGTACCTAATTTCGTTTAGACGTAAGTTGGGAAAGAAAAATTTAAGACCAGGTATGGTCATGTGACCCTCTCGTCACATGGCCTTAAGAAGACATACCTTTTCGATCGAAAAACTTTTTCAGCTTATATCGTTTATTATAAGTAATAGTTGTCGAATGAAAAAGTTTGATGAGAAAAATTTGTTGGCCGCGTCAAGATAAATGTTACCATACTTGTACTCGAAATGTTTATGCTTAGTTCTCTAAACCTTATTTAGGGGCCATTTAGCATTTTTGCAGCGTAGATTTAAAAGTCACTTAAAATAGTCTTTCAAAAATACTGCATCCTTCGATGTGTACCAATAAAAGTGAAAAAAATTCTATTTCTCGTGGCGCCTCCATAAAATTTGTGCTTGGGGGATTGTTGGATTCGCTGACTTCGAATTTGGTGTCAATGAATCAACCTTTCAAATAGTAAAACTATTAAAATGGCATAAATGGTTAAATTAGCACCGGTTTATCTTAAACTTGGTGTAAGTAAGGTTTTTGGGTTGCCGATTTCAAACATTTGTGTCTCTTTAAAAAAAAAAAACTTCAATAAAAATCCCTATATTATACCTTACAGATGCAAGTTCTGGCAATCATGATATACGAGGTGTGTTCAAAAAGTAAGGTGACTTTTCAATTTTCGCGGGCTACGTACATTCGAGCTTTAAATTTTTTGTTTTGTTGTGTTGGTATACTCGTCACGATCATATGTTCACAGTTTTGACTATATAGCTCGTGTTGGTTTTCTGGCAGAGGCGTAAAACGTTAGAAGGGTTTGGTGTGCTCGGCGATTTTCTTCTTTAAAAAAAAATGGAGCAAAGAGTTTGCATTAAATTTTGTGTGAAAAATTGGAATCCAGTCCTTTAAAACTCTTGAAATGTTGACAGTGGCATACGGTGAGTCTACTCTGAGTGAGAAAAATCTGTATAAGTGGTACAAGCTGTTCCAAGAAGGCCGAGAGGATGTCGAAGACGAACCTCGCCCTGGACGTCCCAGCACGTCAACATCAGATGAAAACTTTCAAGCAGTGGAAGAAATGGTGTTCAAAAATCGTCGAATTACCATCAGAAAAGTTGCTGCAGATGTTGGAATATTGGTTGACTCATGCGCCGTTTGCGAGAGGCGATACGCAAAAAACGTCCGGAACTTTGGAAAAACAATTCGTGGCTTTTGCATCACGATAATGCACCTGCTCATTCATCGTTGCTTGTGAACGATTTTCTGACCAAAAACAGCATCACAGTCATGCATCAGCCTCCACATTCACAGGATTTGGCCGCCAGTGACTTTTTTATTTTCCCAAAACTGAAGAGACCCATGGTAGGACATCGATTTTCAACGATTGAGGAGATAAAAATTGAATTGCTGAAAGAACTCAAGACTATACCACAAAATGATTATCAGAAGTGCTTCGATGATCGGAAAAAGCGTTGGCACAAGTTTATTATATCTGAGGGGGATTACTTTGAAGGGGACAACATAAATATTGAGGAATAAATTAAAATTTTTTGAGAAAACCATAAAGTCACCTTATTTCTTTAACACACCTCGTACATCAATTCTCTCTTCCGAATGGCAGAGCAATCACGCACGTGCGGCAGAGGCAGGAACATATTCTAGACCATGCTATACATTTGAGCAATCAACGTTAGTATATTATTATTTTTTAACTAGCAAAAAATCTTCCAGATTCAGGACCAAATTAATATTTTAGTTCTTAATCACCATTAAATTGGTCCCCCTGAACGGCGTTGGCCCCTGGAGTTCTTTAAAGCAAGTTTTCCATTTCGACTGAATACTTTTCAATATAAAAAAATTGCAAATCAAAGTTCTGCAGTTCGAAAAAGTTATCGTTGACAATTTTTTACTTTCGAAAATATAGATTTACAAATAATTCAATTTTCCTGTATTATATTTAAAAATATTTCAATTTGAATTTTTTTTTTAAATAGTTAAACTTTTAAACTTACAATGGAAAGTGCTTTAATTTAAACAATTATAAGTACAAAGCTTTTTAATTTAAATATTTACAATTAAAAACTTTATAATTTTCATAGGTTTATGAATGACAGTTCTTAAATTGCGATGATTTTCAAGATGAAGAGTCAAGATTTTCTTATTTCGAATCGTTCAAATTTATAAAATATCACATGTAAATCATTAGGATGAGACCATTTTTAGTTGAAAAGCTTTATTTCATATAATTTTCAAATTGTGAATTAAAAAAAATTCTTGAATGTTAAAAATAGAGATTAGTAAATTATTCATTATTAAGAGCTGCCTTTAAAAGGAATGTAATTTTAAACGTTATTTTTACGTTTCTTCAAATGTCCAAAATTTAATACCTTGACACGATAACTTTCAAAAGAATTGATAGATTGGATTGCCTTTTGTATGATCTTCATTTTGGACACAAATTCAAAAAGTGCGCGCATTTTGTAAATTTTTAAGATCACTTTTTTTCTTAATTTAAAAATTGTAAATGCGGATATTAGTAGTGCATAAAGAGAAAAACAATTAATATTAATGGATTTTTTAATGAAAGATGCAAAAACTTCGCATTTTAAACAGCCTACAAAATAGAAAAGTTGTGTTACCAAAAAACATTTACAAATTTTTCTATACACTCTTGCTCTAAAAATATACTAAGCATAACCAAACTATCTTTTTGGAAAAAGGGCACGAGCACTTTTGTTTCAATACCAATGCATACTATAGATTTTAATAATATAAATTTATTGAAATTATGCGCATTTCTTAGGGTAGTTGAGAATAAAATTTTATTTAAAAAAAGAAAAAATATTAGAGTAATTATTAAAATAAATTTTCTACATTATTTTTCAATATCTGAATGAGCGCCCTAGATCAAGTTGCATAAATGAATATAATATACATATGATATAATAGAGTTGATCATTAGGTAGACAAGTTCGTTTTTTGGAAAAAAATCGAGTCCGAAGCATGAAATACTTAATCAGAATATGAACATTAAAGCCGACGGTGCTTTTACGAAAGAGAATTCACAATCAGCAAATTACAGTTGTTGATGATTTTGTCGATCGTTATATTTCTGAAATTAAAACTATAAAATTGTTTAAATAATTTCAAGGGTGATTTCTTTTACTTTAAATTTTCTATTAAATATTAGCAAAATTAAAACGCTAATCTTTAAATTAGATTAAAAAGGTTATTTTGGTTATTTCGGTAAAATACATCATTTTTACGGTACTTACTTTGTCTACGAGCAGTCGTTTTTAATGAAAAACGAAATAACTATTCAAAAAAGTGGAAAATTTAATATTCAAGTAAATTCTCCAATCTTGAAACACGTACATTTTTATTTACTCTCAGCCTATAATGCTGAGATGCAACTCTTTGCTTTTCCCAATGATATAAAGAACAACCCAGGACTTAGGAAGAGGTCTTGGCTGCATATTGATTTTCACCCCCGCCCGTCCAAAGAATCCAACTTTCAGGTTTTAATGCTATATGTTGATCCTTGCCTCAGTTTCTTTGAAAAAAAATTGTGATCTGCTTCCGTTTCTATTTTCAAATTTCTTGATCCCAACCCTGTCATTATGAACCCATATCGATTTTTCCCTCCTGAAACGGAAGAACCAGCTCCTGTTACTGCTTTGCCGCACCATTACCTTCGAGCATTAATGGAATATCTAAGATCATAATCAAAAATATGCGCAATAATTGGTGTAGCTGTGAATTTATTTACAGTTCGATTTTGGTCTTTGAAAAGTTCGAAACGAAAGTTGACTGATATCTTCTTTTCAGGTTCTCCTTCTTTTTTTCTAGAAAGTTCTTCTTTATCCTACTATTGATTTGGTTTTTGAATTACCAGCTTTTTCTTTTTCTTATCGTGTCTTGCTTTCAGTATAATTAAAAATGCCAGTTAAATCGTTTCAGGGTGTGCGCAGAAACTATTTCTTTCAATGAATTTGTCTTCTAGGATCCGGAAGGTATTTTAAAGAGTCGACTATTTCCCAAATGTGTTTTGCAGAAAACTGTATTGTTGGGTTACTTTTAGTTAGAAACCAACACGGTGCGTGCACAGTTTCCAGATGAAATTGCATGGAACATTCGATACAGATCATTTTGATCTGTGTTTAGATTTTTAAGAAACTCCGCTGAAATTTCTATTACTTCTGCTTTAAATATTTCGAAGCTGATAATAGGCAACTGTTCGCAATTGTCTAATGTTACACTTATTGGACCTGGTAGATTTTTTGGTCCACTAGTCTTACAGGCAAACTGACCATTGCAGAAATTTCTGGAAGGTTACCTCTAAAAGTTTCATAAGTCCAGCTGCGCTTCTGTGGTAACTGATGTTCCGTCACACCTAAAAATTTCAAGGTTTTTAATCTTTGCTTTTTTCTGCTCAAAAAACTCACATATACCTTCGCGAATACTCAATGCAAGACCAGAAAATGCAGAAATTCGTCACCTAATTGCTTAATCAGAGAAGTTTGCTCTTCTTTGATCATTGATGATTGCGAACTGTTGTTCACTTTTTATTGAAGGGCGTTACATCCTTGCGACCATCAAAATAAGGCCACGATTTTCACTACCGTAACTTAAGTATCATTAAGTATCATCTTCCTGGTTACTGTGATTTTTATCACTTTTTTTGATATTTGCAATGCCGCTTGGGTCTTCGCAATGCGACCTACTTTCCTCGACTTCCTGTCTTCTCTTTCTTCTAGTTTTTTTTGTTTCCGATAAATCCTATCCTCAAATGAACTTCATTTCTTTAATTAAGTAAAAATACGCATTCATTAAAAGAGACTCTTTTTGATCCTTCGCACTCACAATTCTTGAATTCGGGGCAGTGACACGTGCAGATATAAAAAAAGGGTTCACAATCATTTTCAAACTGGTGAAGTCTCTGATTGTAGATTACATGAGTTTTCTTATCTTTCTTCTTCTTATGGAATTTCAGCAGGGATCTATATTCGTTTTTATAATTAATGATAAGTTTTGTCACAAATTTGTGACATAAAGATGGAATGACTGTCTTATTACAAATACCTTTTACTTTCTTTGTTGTTGCAACAATGGTACTCGATACTATCACACTGATGTTTGAGCCTCCTTTTTCGAAAAGCTGAATATAAAGGAATTGTCGCATAATATCTGTATACATGGGCAAGCAATGGACACTAGTTTCTTTTGCGATTTGAAAATCCAGGAAAGGTGTTCCGCTTTTCCCTTTTTCTTGGACATAATGAAAGTAGTAGAACTACCAATATCAAATGTAAAACTACACTTACTGTAAGTAAATAGAAAAAACACTAGGTTTTCTTGTCAAGCGTCAAACTTCTAAGACTTGTTGTTTACAGCATTAACCTCGTTTATACTTGCATTACATTTTTGCTTACCTTTCCTGCGTCTTTTATCAAATCTGAAATTACGACTGATTAGGGCGGGCTGAGATAGGACTTTACGTATACCATTTTAATTTTATATCAGTGGATAACGCAAAGAGTTGCATTTTAGCACCTGATCTGAACCTAAATAACGAATTATCTGTTTGAGATAACAGAAATTAAGGGAATATAGCGTTTGCCACTTTTTTCAAATCGTTATTTCGATTTTTCTTAGAAACGACTGGTCGCAAGCAAATTTAAGTAAACTATAAAAGATGTATTTCATCGTGATCTAGAAACCTTGTTATAATATATTTCAATTAAATCAACACTTTTTGCAAAAAAAAGAAAAGGGTAGCCCTTAAAATTATTCATTTTCAAAAAGCTTTTTTCAAGAGATTGTGATTTGACGTCACACCTTTTCCTGTTGGTTCCAAATTAGAATTTTAATTTTTTGCTTTTTCTACTCAACCTATTATAAATTCTATGTAAATGAGCTTAAATGTATTTTTTATTAATCATTTCGATTTAGCAGGTGAGGATATTTTATATTTTTATATTATGGAGCCAACGTGTGGTTTAAATATTCTAAACTTTGGAACCGAAACACCTCAGTGCTAGATTGAAAGCGGTCGTTTTTCCATACGATCGATATTCAAAAAACAGTTGATCAGCTGATTATTTTTACAGTGGGAAAATGGCGAAGCCGAACAAAAACAGTCAAGAAACGAGAAATTATTATCTCTTCATATAAAAGCTAACCATAATCGCAATTACTTATTGTATGATAAATAAACTTATGATTCTTACTTTTACTATAACCCACAGAAATCCGCGAGATACACATCTTTGATCTCTGAGATGCTGTTTTGTTTTTTCATTCATAATCAAACCTACTCCTTGGCTGCCATGTGATTCACTGTACATGTTTCTACTTTTACATCTAGTTTTCTTTGTTTCAAGCAAACAAAAATCTCTTTTCTTGCGATTCTCTAAGTTTAAGGTAATCCACTCCTCTAATAATTCTAAAACCCAGTATCTATTCATCGCTTCAAACTTGACATACACTATCGTTCAAAAGTCTAAGTTCACCTCTTTTTTGATGATTGATTTGTTCTTAAATTTTCAATAACTTCAGGATAATAAATAAATAAATATATATTTTGAGGAAATTTCATAGAAATTTCATAATTATATGTTTCATATATTCTACACAAATATTTTGGTTACTACAGAGAATATTGCAATTTTTTCAAATTTATCTTCATCCTGGGCTTCATCCTGGGCTCGTTTTCTACATAATTTTTATAGCATTTAATCCTTTATAAAGAATAAGTTTTAGCTTTGTCATATTTAAAATTAAGAGAATTTAATCAATCATCAAAAAAGAGGCGAACTTAAACATTTGAACGGTTATGTGTATATTTACCGTATTCATGCATTTCGTTAATCAAATTTTCAGTTAATTCCAAAGCTATTTTATTTTTTGTATTATTCATTATTTAAAGTGTACGCCGAAACACCACCTTTATGACAAAAGTTTATTTTGTGAATCGGAATCATCTTCAACTTAAGTAGCGAATCACCATATAGTGGAGAGTCTAGTTATTACGTCAGTCCCACTAAACTTCGGTTAATGCGTGGGGTAAGTGGGGGGCAGAACTTGGATTCATAATGAAAAAACCTGTTTAAAAACGCATTTAGAGCTAAAAATATAATATATGGGGCATTATTTCTCAAGGAACCTCACCTACAAATTTTTTGTTTTCAGGTCGGGTTTATATTGGGTGAATTTATTGTCCTATTGAATAGGATGCCCCATATCAAATTTTAAGTACATCGAACAATTAGTTTGCGTGCAGGCGAATGTGAAAGTTTGGACTATAGCTTGTGCACCATTGGCTCTGAATGCCTATAACTATTATCTACTATAGGCAAGTTACTTTTATACGAGATTGTTGGATTCGTATTGTTATTTAATTTTCGATAAAAGCAAACAAAAAATTCCAAACGCAGTAGGACTTTTGAACTTTAACTTAAACGATAATAAATCGTTTAGATGCCACCTACTTTCTTCAGTTGGGTTATTCTTTTTTGAAATTAGTTTTACTTTTTTCTTTTTGGGCTATTTGAAAAAATCAAAAGAAAATGCAATTATTTTAGCAATGATTTGGCCTTTATTGTTTGGAAAAAAGCATGGTATTGTTTTGTGCCGAGAATCGCAATCGCGTTATTAAATCTTTCTTAAAGTTTTAAGGCCATCTCAGTGTGATTTTTGTTAGAACTAAATAGTATAACCGTTTTTTTGATACTCTCGCGTGCCTATGCAAATAAAGTATAAGCATTCAGAATCTGGTTTTCCGATGAACGCTGCAAGCTAGGTTTTGCGGCTAGCCGTTTCAGACCCAGTGGGCACAAAATTTGGCGACGTCTTTACGATATCGTTACGACATCTTTACGACAATTTTACGACATCTTATGTCCATGTCGTTTCGGTGTCTTTGCGATATCGTGAAGACATAGTCAGATCATACGACTCATTTACGATATCGTAAAGACACCGAAACGACATGGACATAGGCTGTCGTAAAGTTGTTGTAAAGATGTCGTAACGATGTCGCAAAGACGTCGCCAAATTTTGTGCCCAATGGGAGATTTTTATCAATACCATCTCATGCCACTTTGCCATGAGCAGTAGAATGAAAGTACCCTGCTACAGAAAGGCAAACATCTTAGACATGGTGCAAAAGGTTTGCAGTGCTATACTTGTTTTTAAAATGCTGCCCTGCTCCATCAGCAAAGTAAACAATTTTTTAATGAAAAATTTAATTCGAAGTGTTCAATGATCAAAGCCTGATACTTGTATATGGCAATAGTATCGTGGCTTAAAAATTCAGATGAGATGGCCATACTTACATGATTTTGCTGCCCTGTTGAAAATTCCTATTTAGAATCATGTATGAAATCCTACGCAGGAATAGAATTAATGCTTTTACCATGATTTATTTTCAAAAATGAGATTTTTCGGGGTCCAATCGTGTACAAAACTACAAGATTTTTTAAAGTTAAATGAACGTTTCAGTTAACTCCTTTAGGGCTAGCCTGAAAGCCCTGAAGAAGTGAATTACAATGTTCACTAAAAGCCGCAAAAAATCTTCATTTTGTAAACCCTGAAATGTTTTTTTCTATCCTACATAGGGACTTTGCAAGAATCTGTACATGATCCTATAGGGGTTCCTATGTGGGTTCTGACGTATGAATCCTGCAAGGAAAAGTGACAATTATTCTTATATGGAAACCTAGACAGGAATGATTTCCATGCATAGAATGACACAGGAATTACGAAGGTTTCTGCATAAAAACATGTGCAGGGAAATTTTTTTTGTGCTATTTAATTAATATTTATTAATACATTTGCACATCTCTGAGGATTCAAACCCTCGGACTGCTAACTGTACAGTTTCTAAACATAAACCAAGAATTCGTAAATATGCACAGCCATTAGAGATAAACAAAATAGGTATTAGGATCGTCCACAAAATACGCAAGCAGTTTTTCTATTGTTTATATCGTTGTGTCCTTCTCAACTTCACAGCAATTTTATGCTCGTCTTTATTCAAACAAAAGAAAAACGTCTTATGTATTTTGTGGACGATCCCTGATGAAATTTTTAGACACTCATCCGACAAACTCGAACCACCCATACGCGCCCTACGCACCTCGCGTGTGTGTGAAGTGTGTAAGAGGGAACTGTATTTCTCTCTGCATGGGTAACAGAGTAAGATCCTATTTCAGCCATTTAACGATGTCCAGGAAACGGTACAGGAACATACATAAGATTCTTGTCACTTTTCCTTGCAGGAGTCATACGCCAAAACCCACAAAGAAATTCTCATAGGATCATGTACAGGTTCCTGCAAAGTTTCTATGTAGAATTCTATACATGATTCTCTATCGGAATTTTCAACAGGATACCGCTTAGACGTATTAAATTTTTTCATTAATTTCCTAGGGCCCCATCGTTTAGGTGCCAGAGTTAGAAACAAATTATTTTCTGATTGGTCAGTAGTCTTCTAAAACTTTTCTTTTGTTTGTGTTAGAACTTCAACGCATGTTGCGTGATCATCATCGTTAAATTCGTCATTATGATTTGGTGATAATGAAAAGTCTGGATCATTGTCCATTTTTTCTATTTGACCTTCATCATTATCATCTATTTTTGCTTCATCCTTCTCAGTTAGGTTAGCTTCATTCAGGAGTGACTGGGCATCAAATTGACTGAATCGTTTTCTGCAATTTAAATATATCATTTAGGTTTTTCAATTTGTGGAAGCTTTTTCCTTATACTAGAAGGTAAAGGTCTTAGTGCCTTTGATTTCATATGATTTTCTTCCTGAAAAGGATTTAGACATTTCTGTTTAAAATTACTTTTTGGAGCCATTATAAAATAAGACCAATTATATTATTATTAGAGATACTAGATCTAAATTCAATAAAACTGAAAATACTTAGGTTTCACCTTTATAGAGTGTACGCTATGTCTCGTTTGCTAGAAAATTAAATATCCGCCACCTGTCAGCTAACATGTGAAGTTTTGCAAATTCGCGGGAAAATTTTTAAACTAGAAATATAAACTTTCGTATTTTCGACTTGATTCTGTTACTCGAAAACAAAGCCTCGGTCTATAATTTCCTTTGAAGCGATTTTAGTACATTTAATGAGGTTATGAGGTTGATGTTAAGCCTGTTTATTGAATAATAAAAAATGGTCCAAAATTAAAAAATATATTTTATTCTTTATTTCGAAAAATTTAGTTCAAATTTTGAGTTTAAAATTTTTTGTTTGTCTGTTACTGTGGGTCACTTCAGAAATAATGCCTCATCTACATGCACATATTATCTGACAAATAAAATTTTCTTTCCAAAATTGTTAACTTCAACATAGCTGTCCAAGGTCAAAAAACTTTGATTTTGAGTCGAAATTCAACATAACGTTCTACACTACGCCATTCAGTTCCATTTTACGATACGATTGTGTACTCCAAAAAACCGAAATCTTTTGTTTCTTGTTGCAGAATTGAGTTCATAATTTGACATATATCATCATGACCCCGAATTTTATGGTTTTACTTCGCATTTTACTGACAGGGAGCACTCTCATGGCATAGAGCATCCTCCTGCCATGTATCCTACTGATAGCATTGAGCATCCTCCTACCATGTATCCTGCTAATGGCATTTGGCATTATCCAGCCATGCATTCTATTCCTGTCATCCATTCTGCCCCTACCATGTCTTCTGCTCCTGTCAAGTCATCTCTTCATGCCAGGCACACGTCTCCTCCTATGGAGCCCCATTATTCTAGACTATATGGTAGAAAAATGGAAAAACTTCGGTTTCAACGATATTTTCCCGTCACCAATCCGAACCGGGAACTTGCAATTCGATTACACAATATTCTTCCGGGTACACAAATTTATTTAAGGAGTCAATTTGGTCGTATCTCTGACCCGCTAACCGGAGTGCACTTCATATTGTCAGAAGTCAATGGTGACGCCCTTGAATTAGTGAAAAAACAAAAAATGATTCATACAGTTTTACGTGGATTATATATGCCTCCTGGTCCAAAAGGAGTACGAGCCAAAATAAACATATTCAACCACCATGTCAGCCCAATAGGGACAGAGGAAGAAAAGGACACTTCATTAGGATTGACTAACTCATTTAAACAATGTTTTACAAGGAGGACTGTGGATGTTCCGATTAAGCCACCTTTTCCTGTGAAGCCCGCGTCTCTCGATAAGCCCCCCTATTCTAGATTATTTGGAATGACATCGAAATAACTTCAATCATATCGATTTTTTTCCTGCAGAAATACGAGCTGGGTACTTTCGGTTCAATTATACACTTTTCTGGCCGGCATAGGAATCTATTTGCACCCAGAAAAATTCCGTTTAATCAATTTAAATTAATTCAAATACTTTGTTGAAAAATCATCCTTTTTGTTAAATTTAACTATTTTTTATATCAAATTCAATTGTTTTAGTTTAAATGTTAACTATGACATTTTTCTATCGAGAATAAGAACTTATAATTGAAAATTCATCAACTTGGTTAAATGTCAAACCACTATATTGAAAATTTAGTTTTTTTGCGGAAAAATCATTTTTGGCGTTAAATAAAAACTTATTATTTTGGTTTGAAAATTTTACGATTTCGTCGAGATAAAATGTTTTGCTAAAAATTCCTATGTTCGGGTTAAGACGCCATACCTTTTGGTACAAATTTTATTGTTTATGTTGCAAATTAGATTTTTTGTTTTAAATATAAATTTTTAAAATAACAGAAAATACTTAACGTCACTAATGACTAAAAGGGAAATAAATTTAAAACAATTTGTTTGATTAAATTTTTTCTTAAAAATATTTATTTACTTTGCTTCACTTGTGATAGCCCCTGATGATGATACAGGTTCCTTCAAATCAATGCTTTTTATTCGAGTCTAATATTTTTTACTACCAAAGTAACTCATTTGTTGAAAATTAAATATAATAGTTAAAATCTTATCATTTTATTGAAAAATTTGTTATTCTTTTGGTTAACAATTGAACTAGTTTGTTGGAAAATTGTTTCTTTTTGCAGAATATACAATAATTCTTTTATCTAGAAACTTTGTTATTAAAATGTCTCTTTTTTGTTTGACAATTCAATTATTAAGTTGCAAATGTAAGTATTTTGTTAAAAGGTTGTATTTTTTACAGTAAAAAATGGATTTTTTTAAGCTTTTTGTCAAAAAGCTCAAGGTTTTCAGTTCGAACATCTTCATTGAAGCTCGAGAGGCAAGGGGACTCACGCTAATCAAGCAGCCCAAAGGGAATATAATTTACTACGTCCACGTCATTGTTCCTGTATAATGCTAAACGTACACTTAAACTGTTTGGAAAAAACCTTGAGAAAACCTTGAAGATCATCACCAAGCTTGTAAATTTCAAATAACCTCTAACTGACCTTGAACTTTACAATTGATCTATGACTTGGGCTTGTACCTGAAAGTAGAATTTTCCGCTCTATCAATTGCAGATGTAAAGAAGGAGGTTTCCGATTAAAAAAACAAAGTTGACCTTCAAACAGCCATGAAGGTCACCATTGAATTCCTCGTTGAAATTTATTTCAGGAATGGCCTTCACTTTTTTGAAAAATATTTCACCTGAGGAAATATCCAGCCGTCTAAATTAAAAACATTTAAAATTTGTAAGCTATTCAATATTCGAAGGACTTAAAATTTTGTTAAAATTTCATATTGTAGTTATCTAAGCTAAGTGTACAAAATTTATAGTACGTTAATGTCTTACTGCAATGCGGATTTATTTATAAAGCATAATTTTACTTTTAAAAGGGACAAAAATGTTAAATGTCTATCGCGTTTTATGTTATAAAAGTGATGTTACATGAGTCAACTTAGCTTTATTTGCAATGGATATACTTGTCTTAATCTTCTCCACAGGCAAAGTTTTGAGCAACGAATTTAAAATTGTACTTTTCATTATAGACTTTAAAGCGTTTATGATAAAGACCTTTCACAAAAATATTTCTTTAAATGGATTTGATTATAAATAATGTTAATATTTGATTGATCATTTATTTATTGTAAAATAAATGTAAAGAAGTCAGCGATATATGTGAAAGCACATTCAATGTTTACAAAGTTTTTTACAACAAAGGCGAATTATAAAGAGAAGGAATTTTGATCTTGGGATGCTGTAAAATAAAAATTTGCTTGAAAACTTTTTAACGTATTTTTCGAAACGTTGCAAACTACAAAAAATATAATCACTCTTTAGAAATTGTCTTCCTTCTCCTAATATTAAAATAAGTGTTCGACTCAAACATTCAACTTTCTAAATTTGAATTATTTTCAAATAATCATTATATCCCTTTGGACTCTTAGCCTGCAACTAAAATCACAAATCAATGAAATTATTGATTTTTATATTTAAACGAGAGGAAAGAAAATGTTAAGAAATTATGAACTTAATATTCCTGATCAGATAGATGGAAAGTCATAAGGATTGCGTGATCTCAATTCAGGAGTATTGTTCTTGATATAATCTAACTTTAAAAATAATAATAATTATATTAGTTAACTGAAAACTGAACCTTTTTTTACTTTTGATTTGTGTTACTTGCTGCAAAGTCCGCGCGTCAGCGCGGACTACTTTCAGTGTAAACTTGCGCGATTAAAACCAAGTTACAACTCCCGACACTCTAGGAGTGAACATGATCGATAAAACAGTATACAGGAGTTCGAAAATTGTATACAACACTTAACGGAGAAATTTTATAGTTGATACGCTTTGTTTGTAGAAATATGTCTTAGGACGATTTTCTTCGGACCAGTCAATTAAGATATTGATCTTAGGCAGAGAATGCCTTTGGGTTGTTTCTATATGTCTAAACACTAATAAAGCATGACAAAATTTCTTTTGAGGTGCTGAGGTTTTTTTTGGGATTTCGCTGTTCACATCATCGTCATAAGTATCCGGATGTGGTTCTAGTGGTTCTGGTGTGAACGGCTATTCATATCTTTGTTCTAAAAATAATTGAATTTTAATTTTTCGACAAATCTAATAAGAATATGTTATATAATTGTTCCTATGGAACATGCCGGCCCTGTTTGAGTGAACAAGCTCAACAAATAAAGTTTTTGATACCTTAATTTACAACTTGAAGGTATTTCTTCAGTTTCGGAGTTACGTGAAACAAGTAATTTAAAACTCAGGTGAATCGTTGTGAAGGTAGTCGTCTTCTTCATTGGGACGATATGATGATTCGACAGGAAGAGGACAGAGATTACGAATGCAACGCTTGTACTCTCCCGTGTCGGTTTTCACAGTAGCTACATGCACGATGCCACCTGGACCAAATTAAATGGCGACAATGCGCCCGAGTTTCTATTAAAGATGTGCGAGATTAGACTAGTATATGATACTAGTTTTTAGTTGCTTCCTCCCATAGACTACCAAAGTACGGTTATCTAGGAGCAATAAATTTCCGAGTAATTTTTGACAAATTCAAAAATTCCTTTGCTCTTTTATTATGATCATCCGCTTAAAAATTTCGCAGACTTTAGCGAGTTCGCAATTAGTGTCAAAAAATTCATTGCCTTATCTTAGTGGTTATTTTTTAATATTTTTTTTCAAGACAAAAGTCTTTTCAAAGACGCGAAAAAATTCGTCAAAAGTCAAATCGCTGACCAGTTCTCATCACATTGCTTTGCTTCTCAAGCCAATTAAAATAGCAAAATAGACCTTAAATTGGTTGCGATTTAAAAATATTGTTTTCTCAATATAAAATAGACAACAATAGTCAACACCGACATTAAGGAGTGGACAATACGGCACGCATTCTTGTGGCAGATCATCCCTAAATTAATCACCCTCGCTGTCTTGCGTGAAAGCATCTTACGAAGTTGTGAATGATCTGTCGCGTTATGTTACGACCATTCAGGAGGCAAAAAATTTCTGGAACATAGTACACGGTCTTCTGGGATTCTGCGGGTTTTAATCTTTCGTGATCTTCGCGGATTATGAGTTTAGTAATATGATGATTAAGAGGCAATAAAATTGGATGTTTTTGTTCTTTGGCCAAACCTGAGTGTTCTAATGTACCACCGACTCTGAAAATCCCGTGCTTATCGACGAATACTTCTAACGAAAGTGTGAACCTTAAATAACATACTTTTTTTTTAATTTGGCGAATTTTGTCGGTAGAATTACCGCTGGACTAGCAGCTTCAAGTTCAAGTACTGCAATGGGGTCACTGCTTTTTTCTATAGTTCCTTAAGTTATGAAAAAAAACTCAGGACAAACGCGAAAACTAGTTTTAACCTTTCAAAGGAACTACACCTGGCAGTCAGTTTGTGGATAATTTTCTTTTCTTTAGTAGAAATAGGATTAGCAATAATGGCACGCTTCTCTGGAATTTCCTATACATAAATTTTATTTTGGGTTCAGCGAAGTTTTGCAAGTGAGAGCCACTGAGGGCCGCTATTTCAAAAGGGTGCTTCTAGAAACTCTTGAGGGCTTAAACCTCTTAAGACTCAGGGTCGTCTGGTGCGATAATTAGTCGATTAAAATTAACCTCACTTAGGAGTAACAATTAGTTTTTAAATTGCAGCAATATAGGATGTACTTGTGTTAGAAACGGAATGTCCCAACTGACACCAGCCAGAAAACTGCCATAAAAATTGAACGTTTGTTTACGACATTTGATAAATCCAAAAATTGAATCTTGTAGAAAATCAAATCGCGCCGGGAATTCCAACGAGTACCTAGTGTTTTTATGTTTCATTTGGATCGAGCGACATGTCTGTACTACTAGGATTATCTGCATTTTTAGGCACTTACTAAGGGTCATTCGAGGCCCGTTTTCTACGAGGGAAGCTGGCCTTCTGCAAGAGTGCAGTGATGCCATTGCGAAGAATCTTGGTGTCGTCGTGTGTTATCGCACCGATAAATAGGTCATTGACGTAAAAGTATTTCTTCAGTACGTTTGCTGCGATAGGATGTTTTGCTCCTTCATCATTAGCTATTTGATGTATAAGCCAAATCGCAAAGAAGGGAGCGCAAGAAGTACAGTACGTGACAGTGCCTGAAGAACATTTTTTAAATGTAATATTCGGATCTTCTCGAAATAAAATCATTGGTTATATTGCATCACCTTGACGCACTAAAGCTTGCCGGTACATTTCCTCAATTTCGGCGGTAAGAGCGTGAGAACAAAATCGAATCGAAAGTTTGAAATGATTGGCTAGAACCGTAGGTCCGACCATTAATGAATCATTTAATGAATCGCACGATGACGTTTTTGCCGATCGATCGAAAACCACGCATGATTTTTGTGCTTGTTCTATGGTATATTGTCACATAATGACGCAGAAGATAAAATCCATGAAAGACAAGTTGTTGGTTTTTTATTAAGGGCATGTCTTTTAGATAATTATCTCAATTTAAGTAAGTGCAATAATTTTCTTTTAATCTTGAGTTTCTATCAAGACAATTTTGTAACACGTCAAAGCGATGAATAGCCATAGGACGCGAATCTCCTAAGTTTTCTTTTTTTGCATCAAAAGGCAGCCGAAAGTTTGTATCATCCTTCAGAGTTACCTGGATGTAAGTTTAAAAATGAGATTGACATGCTTGCTTCTCTTGCGATAGCAATTTTTTAAATGGTACGTCTTTCGCGTTCAATGTTTCGCGAACATGACGCGACCGGTATAGTTGATTTGCATCATATTCATTTGGAAATGTTTTTCCTTATCCAAAAGTAACATAGAATTTCTTTTCGTCGTCAGTATGGGCGTCAGTATGGTCAGGATCAATTACAAACACTTTTAATATATTATACAATTGATTAAATTCTTCACATTCCATCTAGAGGACATTTCTTCCTTTTTCGAGATCAGGGAAAGCTCGATCAGTGGCATATCTATTAATGAATTTAAGGATATTAATTTTTATTCTTTTGCAGTTAGTGATTTTCGTTTTGAGTTCGTCAGTCTTCGTAGCCATTGCGAACATTTGCAAGAATTAATTACAAGAACATCAAGAGATGATTAAAATATGAAAAAGTTGCGGAAAGAAATAAGAAAGGAAACTTTGTATGTATTTCATGGCCCTTCTTTCTTCCTCATTTGAATCTAAAGTTCAAATTGCTTTTTAAATTTTTTCCCTATATTCCTTTTGAGTTATAGAAAGTCTGATCTCAACACTGTCAGGCCGCCTCAATAGCCCTACCCAGGATGTTAGTCTAATATACCTTCTCCAAGGCCCCAGACCGCACGACCACAAAAATTCTGGTGTCAACTTCCAACACCTCGGAACCCAAATTTGTGCCGTTATCAATCCTAGCATAAAATTTCACCTTCTTAGTACTCTTATTCTCTTCATTTACAGGAGACGCAAAAACAAAGTTTCTACTCGAAATGCATGATTCCAAACTTCATTCTTCTCTGAATCTACGTCCATATTTGTTTACACTTATATTCTCCTAATTTCTCTTTTCATCTTGCAAATCCTAATCATAAATGAGAATCCTTCAGATGGTACAACCACATTAAAGGACGATGGTCTAGGATTAACAGAAATTTTTGACTATAAATTTAAGGACGACACTGAGTGACAGCAAACATAACTGCTAGTAATTATTTTTTCTTAACTTAATATTTCAATTGAGGCCATTGCAAAGCACATAAATAATAAATAGTATGTTTTTTTGAAATTCTTGGTTAGGATTTAAAATCATTTTCCTACGCAAATCACAATATATATACAGAATATCCCGCGATAACTTTAGTTAATTTTGTGTGAGCATGTGTCTGATATTGCACTTGTCGTTGAAATTTAATAATCTTGTATTGTAATTAAGAAATGTTCTATTATAATAAAAAATCATTATTGCATCTTCTTAAGTTAAGGCGTGTTCCTTGAGTACACTTTTTAGGCGAAAAGCGACTTGAATATGAAGTTTAATTGTTTAAACTGATTAAATTAGATAGAGCAATAATTTGAAAACGGTAGGAACCTAAGATTTTCTGCTTATCTCTAACAGATATTTTGATTTTGGTTTTTAAAAATATTTATTTAAATTAAAATAATGCCTGGCTTTGGTTAAATAAGTAAAATAATTTTTTTTGAAAATCGACAATAATGATTTCGAGATTTTTATGATTGGCTTATTCTTTTAGAAAACTGTCTAATTACAAACATATTTTTCTAGGTCAACCATCAGGAAATAACTTTCTTTAGCTGCCATGGCCAGTTCAAATAACAGTGATAATTCATCACTTATAGCAAACACTACATAAAATCACCGAGTAAGCAGCAGCTTTCCTTAAACAATAGGAAATCGTGACAACATTGACACTCATGGAATGTTAATGCCTATCAAGGACGATCTTGACGCTTTAAAATGAAGAGATAACGTTTATAGTACAAAATTTGCAATCTCATCAAGCGCCAAAATATTTATAAGTAATATTTTGAATCGTATTTTTTCTTAATGCATTAATCAGTGCTTCTTTAAATTCGAAAAGATGAGGATTATCTATACCTTGGTCTTATCTATGGCGGAAATCCTAAATTGGATTGGTGAATATAATAACATATAATATCTATAATTAGAGAATAAATTTTTTAAGCTTGACGCCAGAGGTATGGACCAACAATTCCACATTCTGACGTTTACAGATAGAACTGTCCTATATTTGTCTTTAAGGGCTACAAATTAAAATATTTTAGTAAAAAATTTATATCTTGGATTAAAGTTGGTTCAAAGTTATTTTTGTGTACTTCATGATGCTACTATTGTGTTTAAAATTTTTGATGAATCCCTTTGTTAAGAAATCAATTTTTTGTTGACTTATGTTCTTGTTGATAATTAAATATGCAAAAGTTGTGCGACCTTTATAGCTAATATATTTGTCAATAGCAGTAAAGGGGTTAAAATAGCTTAACATCTTGAAAATATTGATACATTCCATGAATCCTTTAAAATAACTGAAATCCCTAAAAAAGCAATGTAAATATAATTATATGCTAGCACCTATTAAGATATAAGGTCAGTCGAGAAATCTGGACGTACCAATAAAAGGATGAGAGTAAAATTGAGGTGATTGGCTCGCAATTCCTGCATAATGTATGCGGTAAAAGGATAATGAACAAAATAATGGAAGGATTCTCAAAGAATGTCATGATGATTTTTTCAGTAAATGAAAAATTTAGATCGCCGATCAACATCTGGATCGTTTGGATCAGATATAATTAGTTTTGTATATATCATCAGTCATTTTACAAAATCATCAAGAAGACCAGAAAACAACTTGAACCCACCTTCTGCTGGAAATCATGAGGGGTTTAATACATACGAATTAACAATGCTATTAAATGATACGGGTTCTCCTCAATATTCATTTGGCGGAGATTTTGGACTCCAAACGTCTATGCCTTCAACTACTGCAGAACGTACTAACAAGAATCATTATCTTGCACCAAAACCACACAGTGAGTTCAATATATATTTATTATGTTGAAAATTAAAAAGAATGTTGACAGCAAATTTTTTTCTTTGTTTGAAAATTAATTTCTAACTGAAAATACAGCCATTTTATTTTCCGTCGCAAAAATTTTCTAGCAGGGTAAGTATGGTAAAAATGTCCTGAAGGCATTTTGGATCGTAATGCGATCTGTAAGTAGCCTATGGAGGTGAAAAACCTTTCAGCAACTTTCAGACCCCCAGCTCGCATCTTTACTCTACTCTCCCTGAAAATGCAACTTGCCGAATTTTTTTTTTATATTGTATGTATATATTGTTTATTTTTAAATGACAAAAATTGAGGAAAAGGCACGTTGAGATGCATATGCAAAATACCTTTTGAGTAGCTTTGGCAGGAAATTCAAATTTAAAAAAAATCGAAAATATTTTAAATAATTTTCTTATTACGAAATCAGCTTTGCGAAACAATGAGCTGTTTCTGTAAGTTGGAAAGGAACACCGAGTAAGTGAAACCTTTGAATTCCTGTTTTTATGCGCAGAATACGAATATTCTTCTGGATTTTTTTTATTTCATCAGATCCCGATTTTTCTATAACTAAAAAAATTAGTAAAACATCTGGGTTTCTGTAAATATATAAGAAACTATTTACACTATTCGATTCAAAGAAAAAATAGCAGAAGATATAGATATTGGCCCATTTCTTCTTGTCCCAATTTGTTTTTGAATTTAATAAAGAAATGCAGTAGTATCTAATAGAAGAAAATTAAATTTGAAGTTAGTACATAAAAATTGTACGACGTATCTAGGAATGAGAGTAAATCAATTAATTAAAAAACAGGCCTCTTCCCTTTTATTTTGTCGATTAACTTATCCCAAATTTTATTTTTCTTTATTGGATAGGCACCTGATGAAATTAAAGGGTCATCAGATGCACATTCCGATTCAGCGCATCAAAGCTTGATTGATTTCGTCCAATTGCAGTGCTTCGTGGTCGTGGTTTGCATTATCACCGGAAGGTTCGAACTTTTAAAACCATTAGTGTCTGTAAAATTTTTCTCCCTTTACGTTGTAAGCTCCTCAAGAAACGCCCCTTCAGACATGGTAATCGAAAAAAATATACCGCGAACAGGCCACAGCAGATAGCCCTAAGAGAGCGCGTAAACGCTACGGCTTCAACCCACGCAAGTAGATTCCGCGTGACCCTTCGAATATTATAGTAAGCAGATCCTCGCACAACACTCGAGGTTCCTTTTAATTTCTAATCAGCGTCAGATAGAATCCTCCCTATCGAAATCCCGATCACAATGTCCTGGGGTCGCCTGGCAGGAATTCTAGCTACAATTTAATATGATTGATGGGGCGGGGGGGGGGGGGCAGTTCTCATGGGCGAGAGAAAGAATTTAACACCATCAAAATCCAGAATCTCGAGAAAATTATTCGGATTAACTAAGGATCGACGTCGAGGCGGGAAAGGCACTTAAACTTGGTATGGAAACACCCACTTACTTTGTAGCGTCCTGGCTGAAGCCGTCAAGTCCTGAACGTTAATGATTGTCCGTTTTTCTCGATTACGGTTTTCCGCCGGGCCTTACGAATTCTCTGTAAGGCCTTCATTAATTGGCTGATGTCAATGGACGAGCTCCCATGGGGTCCTCCGCTAATGTGCGCCTTTCGCGGTAGAGTCCGTCCAGTTTATTGATTCCGACCTGCAGACCATCGGGTTTGCTATTGGCTGTGCGCACGCTGCTTTTAGCATTGATACCATGATTTGCGCCAGCGCGTGTTCTTGCAGAGTTAGTTGTGTCTGCTACGGTGGCCCATCCGGTGCTGCCACTCGTCAGTAGTCGCTGAACTCTTGCCTCGTGCCACCCGTACTTGGACTCAGGTTTTGGTAATCCCCCCTGGTGTCCTGAAGTATGATCACAATTACGCTGGTGCCGGGTTGGTGCTTCCGCTAGGAAGGGATTTCGTATTCGGCTCTTTCACCTATGGTTTCTGGTAAACGGCTATGGTGCTGTCTGCTTAATGTTTAAAACTGTCAGACAGTTTGCAATATTAGTGGTTATGTCGTGTTGTGGGATCCGAGGATTCCGGATTCTGGAGTCGTCGTCACCACGGACGTGTCGTCCTGCTCCTCTTCTGGTGCCTCTCTGTTTTGTCGGTGGGTGTCCCCCGACGTCTATGCTATGAGAAATTCGATCGATGGCTGAAAGTACCTTTAGGAAGGAGCCTAACAATCCTGGAAACTATCGTGCCTAGTTCTTGTCGCTCCTCAGCGGTAATTTCTTTCAGGCCGCAAAACTGGTCCAATGTTGCCGGATTTTGATTCTTGCTTTCCACTTCCAACTCGGTACCTTCCTCGGTAAAGTAGTGGACTAAATCCGGGTAGTCCGACATAACCATTCGCGAAACACAATCAATCTAGATTGGAAGAGACCACATAGCTTGGACTTGGCTGATCGTACCGTCGGCAGTCATAACTGCCTGATTCGGTACCGTATAGAAGGTCGCCGGATGACTGTTCGGGATGCACCGCTGTCGATTAGAGCAAGGACTTTAGGAGCATTCTCAATTCGGACAGTCGCGAAGACTCGCAAGGTAAGCCCTCTGTCCTCTCTAGAAGGCTCCTCAACTTCTGATCGTAATGGTACGTAGGGGCCTTCATCTGATGCTGCTGCTAAGGACTCATTCAATTTAAGCAGGGCCAGAATCACCTGATTTTCTTTACTTTCGGGTGTTCGGTTTCCCTCTACGAGAGTGGGGTCGGTATTCTGTGATATCCCCACTACCGCCAGCTCCCCTAACTCTAGCATATTCTCTTGCGGTAGGCATCGGTAGTCCTGAGGGGTCAATTTGGGACTGTTTGAAGAAGGTCAACCCTTACACCTTCTCCCTTCTACAGTTATCCGAACAGTTGCCAGAAAAATCACATTCTTTCGTGGTCCCTTTCTCCTTGCCACAAGGGCGACAATAATTGCGCCTTCGATTTTTCGGACAACCAATTTGGAATTGACCATTCTGTCGGCAATTCCAACATTCGACCTCGGTCGGCTAACTCCGGCGAGCTCTGTGCGGCTTTGCTGTCAACTGAAGTCGGGGCGACAGCGGTCACAGAACTGATCCTTTTAGCCGTAAGCCCCTTCCCTTTGCACGCATATTCAGGGATAAAAGATTTTTCTAGGTGCGTTGAAGCCAGATCCTCGGCTAAAGTGGATACTACGCGTTTGTATTCCGCCGCTAGGACCGACAGACCGTTGTAGTCGGTAAATTTGTAACGTCTGATAGACCTTCTAAAATCGGATCTAAGAATCATTACGGTTCATTTGGATCTTAAGGTCCATTGGCCTATTTGAGAGCTGATATAGGCCATACATGCCGGTCAGGTAGTCTGCTACCGATTTATCTTGGCCTTGCCAGCGTGAGAGGATCTGTTCTTCAAGCATTTTTTAGTAGATTGCATCCCCAAAAGCGGGCCTGAAAATGCCGCTTGCACTGGTCTCATGTATTCCATCTTAATCTGTTCTGACGGAACCAGAGCCACGCGATATCCGTCAACAGAACGGGCATCGCGACTCACAACTCCTCGTCCATGAGGAAAGAAACGGCTCTAACCTCTTCGATCCTCCACAAGAAGGTGTCCACGCTTGAGCCCTTTTGTCTGTTAAAATTGAACTTTCACCCTTCCACGATTCGTGTCACGTCTCTTGGTTTGTTCGGACCGTTCGGTGCACTTCACTTTCCCATAGTTTTTGCTCGCGGTGCTCATACGGAGCAAATTCTCGTGTACTAGGCTCCGGATAATCCTTTGGGTACCTGTAACACTCTGTTTCTACGGTCCGGCCCCAGTTTTCAATTTCGCGATGTTTGGTCTTTATGTTGAGTGGAGCTTGCTGATTCTGGCTCTACGAGTCGTTCTGCGGGCGCGTGTCCGTAATAAACGCGGTGGTAAAAATTAGCTGTGAGATCGTTACTAAAGAAGCACACATTAGGGCGTTCACGGGTGGTGGGTAATATGTCGCCTGACCCGTAAGTCCACTTACCTAGAGGGTCATAATACTACGGCTTAGCGGTAACTAAGCTAGGTTTTCCCGGTTTTGTGGCGGTAAGCCATGAACCCTACTGTGGCCCACAGACCTCCTAATTGCTCACTGTTCTTTCCGCGGTATCGCCCTGTCTCCAGAAACCATGTAGCCTAACTGTGGTGGTGTGTCTTGGCGTGTCTGTTCAAAACTCTGTTCTTGCTCGGGTGTCGCACGCGGATTAATGAAATAATTCCCAATTTAATCCAGCAAGTGAAGTTCTTTTAGTGACGCTCTTTTTAGTTGATTAGAAATTGTATCGAGTAGAACGTTACCTAGTAGGTAAATAAATCCTTAGGTACAATGTTTTTTGAGAAGGTTGAGGTCATTCTTGAAATAACATTCTCTCATCGAAACAAGGTAACGTTTTACTCGGTACAATTTCTAATGAACGAAAATTCAGATGAAGAAAAACTATGCATACGTATTTTTAAAATAAGCCTTAATACTGACTTTATTCAAAGAGCTTTCTTTCACGGATAGGAGCGAAGTGGAATGGGTTAAATTATTCGAGAGCCCTTTACGCCGCGTGAGTTAAAATTTTCTTTCGTATTGTAAAACTACTAAAAAGAGCGTAACTTTATTGTTCGACTGGCATCACAATGTTGTTTATCGAAATTAGATTGAAATATTAACCCGCAGTTCCACGGATATAATGAACAGAATTAAATTCGACCCACAATCTTAAGAACATGAGGACGGGCCGTCCACAAAAATACAATATCAATTTTCACAAAAAAAAGGAAATGTCGAAAAATAAATTTTACCACTCGCGGGAAACATTTAGATTTTGGTAGAACTCCATGGTCAGAATAATAGGCAAAAGTCCCAAAAAGACTTATGTTGAATAATTATAGTTAGCGCCCCTTTTGATCATCGAATTTGCAGAAATAGTAAAACTCATACCTGGTGCTTCTCTTTCTAAACCAACAGATGACAATTTTCCTATTTGCTGACTGCACAGTGCTGGCAGGCTCTGCAGATAGATCAGCAGGCCGTGTCGGTAGACCTTGATACAGATGCGGGTGCACATGTAACTCATTAGGCTATCAGGCTCTGCCGGCGCGCCATGCTGGAATCCTGCTGTTATAATATGTTGTAACATCGAGCTTGTCCTCTAAAAAAATACTAATGTCAGGATGCCAGCATCCTATGCTGACAGGGCCTACCAGCATAATGTGCTACATATGCAACCGCATCTGTCGCAAGATTGTCAAAGGAATTATCAAGCATTTCGTATCCTGTAAGACAGGGTCCGTTTTGTATTTTTAATCAAGGCGAAAAATTGCATATTTTATGGGAGTTAGACTAAGTTCCAACGACTTCAAAATAATATAACTAGTGGTCGATCCTATTATTTAGGACGGTCTTTTTTCGATTTTAACGATATTTAGAACATTTTTATTCGCACTCACTACCGAAATCAAACATATTATAACCTTGGCTTTTATTAATGCTATTATTGGCCAGAATTTCAGCCAATCAACAATTTTATAAAATTCTCTTACATACTGGCTGAGCTCTGGCGAATAACTATTCATGATTTTAAATTTACCGGCTATTAGTTATTGCTAGGCCAATCATCAATGTTTTAAAATAAAGGTGGTCATTAAATGGCCTGAAGGGCGCCAGATCGTTTATAAAATTAAGGAACATCCTTAAATGATCAAATGGAGTTTTGCGAACATTATTTTAAAATTGATACTCATGCTTTTATTTTGATATCTGACTTGCGCTAGCCCAACACAATGAGGGGTGGGGTAGGAGGAGATTGAGCAAGGAAATCACACAGTTTAATAATCCCGAAAGAACAATAAACATCCTAACATTTCAGCTCAAAATAACAAAGTATACTTCTAGACTTAGCCTAACCTATCTGACAAATGGCCGGGGTCATTTATCCTTACCTAATTTACTGTCGAATTACCCTTGTCTTCCAAATTACCGGCGTCTTCCAAAATGGCTATAACCTTGATCGGCATCCTACTAAGGTGTGGTTGCGCCATGTTGATAATAGGACCTTTCTGGTCCTATTATCGACTGTTATTATTCGGCAATAGTAGGATCACACCTGGCTAAATTTCGCTGGTTTACTTCAGTTTATTTTCACCAAAGCAGCTTCCGCCTAAGCTTCTATAATAGTATCTTTAAGCTTGAACGTCACAATTAATGCTAGACGAAAATGTCACCCGAGCAACTCAGTACGATCTCGCCATTTTGACTGGCCACTTCACTCGACTAGTCTCTAGTTTCGGGCGAGATACTTCACGCCTGTGCGCGTCAGATGCGGCGCAAATACTCTTAGGGCGCAACTAACCTACTTGATATGAGCCTAAAGTCTCGGTTGACAGCAGGGCCAAAACGTCCTTATACTAGTCAGCCGATTTCAACAACCCGTGTGGAGATGTGTACTTTCTCGGTGATTCTTCCTTCACTTCTATCAACCTGAAGTGAAACAGTGTCGTCGTGTAGTGTTCGGCTTTCATGATTTACGAATACCTAGTCGTGAACGCGTGAATGTGATGATGTGGGAGATGCATTTTGCATGTTGTGATAGTCGACTAACCCGGCCCTGAGAGTGCCTAGTGAGAAAAATCATTTTAAAAAGGTCGAAGGCATTATTTAATGTCTACAGAGGTCTAATGCCCCCCCCCCCCCAGTCTGGCCACAGTTCGAATTGGCGGCGCTGCAATTAATGGCGGTACTGATCTTTGCTCAGTCTCTGGTAAGAATTACCACGTCACAAAATGTATCCCCAAATTGAAAGATATCTTGAAGATAGGATGTATACAAAATTATTTAGCTTGAAACCCCAAACGAGCCTATTAAAATTTATGATTTGGGAAGAGTAACTTTTTTAGTAAGTAAGCAGGAAAAACATTATATTGACTTGTAATAGATTACTGATAATGTAGTTCTTTTTAAGT
>NC_046657.1:37093806-37105770 GCF_010883055.1 Belonocnema kinseyi
ACTCCCGGCGAAATCCTGCGGTTGTCCTTATGACAAATTTTTAAATATATATATATATATATATATATATATCAGAGAACAAAATGGATGAAATAAAACAAGCATACTTCACTACGGTGAAAAATCGAACAGAAATGGTTCATACTCCGACAGTGTACTCAAACCGGTTGGTCCAGTCTATACGTTAAGGTTTTCTCTAACATATTATCAAACATTAGAAGAGTGCTTTTTAATAATATTGAAATGTGCAACTCATGAATTGAGGTAGCAGATACAACTGTTCACCAATATTTTATTTCATGAATAAATCTGTAATCAGAATACGAAAATCTTAAAATGTAGTTTCTGCAGGATCAATCGCAGTTGCGGAATATTTCGTTAAAAGACATGAGAAAGGGATACATTTTTTTATTTTATAAATTAATTGTCTGTTTAAAATGATTTTTATAACATGTTATTTCAATATACACGTCTAAGTAAGTGTTTTATATTTTAATAGTCAATTTCTAAAGATTACCATTTTTTCTACGAAAACAATTTTCTACTTGACCGATTCATATTGAAGATGCATAAGCAAAAATTCTATATTTTCAACCTATATCAACTAATTTATTCACTTTTTAAAGCATCTAACCTCCACATAAAGTTTAAAGTTTTATATTTGAATATTTTTAAATGAGCAATTAGAAGTTAAAATAACCTATTAATCTATTACTTTATTATTTTTTACAGGTGGACGTGATGACCAGCAGAGGCAACGACGAAGACTAGAATCTTATAACAGCGCTGCTTCAAGTTCTTCTGGTCCTTGGGATCCCTGTTAGTATAGGGTAATTTTTTTTTTAAACAAAAAAATTATCCGCTAGTAGGTTATTGATATGACTGAACGGCTTTCGCCTCTGCGAATACCTTTAAAACAAATTTTAAACTTTGACTTACAAAAGTACATATTTTTGTAGAAAATTTAATCTTGTATCTTCTTTCTCTTCGTACAAATGTTGTAGCTTTCCACGTTTTCAAAGTAAACCCTCAAAACATGTTAACAAACAAGATTATGTAAATTTTAAAAATTGATGAAACTCGTGGACATTTATTGAAATCTTTATCTTATAATTGTCTAAATAATTATGAAGTGAATAATTGCAAATTCGGAACTTTTAAAACGCATGGGAAACGTCACAATATTTTTTGACACTTTTCTAATGCACAAGATTTTAAAAAAAGCCAATAAATCGTCACAATTAAAACCAGTCTCAGAAATTTCTTTACAGTCTTCAATTTCTTCATCAGCGTATCAACTAATAACAAGTGGCGTAAATGAATAATTTGATAACAAGACAAATTGAACAAAGGCAAGACTGATAAGTATTCAGCCACAAATTTTGTAACAACAAATCTCGTATAGAAATTACAATTCCGGATATCAAAATGTTCATTTTTGGACGGAGCCTTAAACAACCTCACAACGGTTGTTTACTATATGATCGACATAGCTTTTAAATCGGTTTATAATAAGTATTCACAACCACTTAATTTTTTTAGCAATTCCTAATATACATACATACCTAGAACAATTCACATGCTCATAGGCGCAGGAACAACCATCTCTCTATTATCTATAGCTTCCATTTTGTTTTAAAACGTTAATGACCTTAATTTATAAAAAAACTCGAACACTCGTACACCCGAATTGTTTATATTGTGCTTTGAAGACCAATAATATCTATATTTTCATCAAATATGTCCAGCTGGACAGAGTAGGGGGAAGGGGGTGTTTTTCAAAATTCCACGGTTGTCCACGAGGGGGAGAGGGTAAAAAATTGTGAAAAATTGTCCACGTGGTATATGGATGGCCCCTTACCAAGTTTATCAGCATCGATTAGCGCGACAAATATACAAAAAAAGTTGCAGATTCGTTCTCAACGTGCCCAAATTAACTCAGATACTTTATTTTAAAATAATATGCCAAAAAAATCCTCAAAGGTTCAAACTTTCGTTTCTGGTGACTAAAGATAAATGCGAAGATATATTTCTTTTTACGTTTCGACCACTTTTTTCGGCGATCGATTTTCCCGAGTAACAAACTTTTCTATGGCTTTTCCAACGCTGAACCATTTATTGCAACCGTTACTTCAATTGTGCTCGAAATTACTGTGCATGCCTTTCTAAAGCTTCTTCAGGTTTGCTGACCCTTCAGCCTTCTCTTAGGCGTCTTTCCACCTAGATTTAAAAGCCACTTGAAATAATCGTTTAACAATATGCGTTCATCGAGGCGTATCAATAAAATTGCAAAACCTTCACTTTCTCGCGACAGCTCTATAAAACTTTGTATAAGAGGGATTTTTGGTGTAGCTGATTTCGAATTTTGCTCCAATAGTTACAACTGTAAATATTAGATCCATTATAACGACAAAAATGATTAAATTTGCACAGGTTTATCTGAAACATGGTACGAGTGGAGTTTTGGGGTCGCGGATTAAGAATTGTTGGAGTTTGTAAAAAAATTTATTCAATAAACTTCCCTATATTATATCTTACAGATGGAGCGGCTGACATGCAACATATGCATCAATTCACTTATCCTCATAGTAGTACTCATACGCATATAGAGTGGCCGGAGAAACATATGCAGGACCATGCTGCACATTCAAGCGATCAACGTTAGTATATTATAATTATTGTTAACTAGCAATAAATTGTTCTTGTTAAACAGCGTTGGTCCATGGAGACCGTTGAAGCAAGTTTTTAATTTTCAACTGAAAAGTGCATATTCCTATACGAAATTTGAGGGCGCATCCTTTTTCACTGAACAAAAGTTTTGCAGCTCTCTTCTTCTCCAAATAAAAAAAAGTTTCTTTATATTTTAGAAATATATCAAAGTTTATGAAATTTTTAGAAATTAATGATGATTTATCAAAATTTGTGGCAATTTAGGGGCATTTATGGAAATTCTTAGAAATATGTAGTGTCTTGTCGTCAACATTAAATTACAGGTGACTTGGAAAAATTTGAAATAGCACATGTTGTAATAGCTGTAATTTGGACAAACAGTGTTTCTTGAACTTTTTTGGTTTTTGTGAATCATTTATTTATGAGCTTATCTTATCTGCCACAAAATTGTTGCAAAAAGCTTATTAATATTATTAAAACTGCACTTTTCGTTTTTAATTTGGATGCTTAAATTCGGAAAAATGCCGGACTGGGAATTAAGATTCTTTTTCGAATTACAGGCCTCAGAAATAGACCAGTCGTAATTTAAGAGAAGGCCGTTTATGGTGAAAGAATTTGAAATAGTTCAATTATTACAAAGTATTATTGAATCATGTAATTATAATTACTATGAAATATTACATATTATTAATATAATTCTGTACATTTTTAATTCTTACTCGCCAAATTTGAATCAATGAAAAATTCACTAATTGACATAGTAGTTAGACATTTCACTGATTAATCAGTGAGTTCGGACTGATTCACTAACCAGTTCAGTAACATCAGAGTAAATCATGTGAAGCATAACCTCTACTTTTTAAGTTAGGCCTTGTTGTTACTCCTTTACCTAAGTATCAAGAAGAATTCCTTCATGAAATAATTTGTTTTTAATTTTCGGGCTGTAAGTCGGCTGAATTAACTGCGGGATATATCTACTCTAACTCGTATAGAAAATACTTACTTAGCGGGTTTCGACATGACAGTCCAATCTAGAGATTCATCCTAGTCCCCTACCCACTGTGTTGTAGACAACCTAGAGCGTAGATTCCTGCTCCTTCGCACTCCTGCACTTGTTGCAAAGTGGGAAGAAGGCCAGTTACCCTACCAGCCAGTCTTCCTGTAGTTGTCTATGACCTCCTGTATCAAATATGGCTAACCGTCGTTTCCTTATTACTGATAAAGAAATTCGAGCTGAGTTGGACCGTCTGTTCGAGCTGGACGAAGAGAATGGTCCGGACCCAGGTGAAGCCAGCGAACAGAAAGATGAATTTTTGCTAAATGATGACAATGTGGCTGATGATGCTGACCATTTTGAAGAGTCTGGTGATGATATGTCTGTTGATTTATTTACCATGGAAGAGAATTACGAGAGAAATTTCGTTTTCGGGAAGGATCTCGAAACTCCCCAAACGAATATCATGACGCATATGCCAAGACCAAAAGGGGTAGCCAAAGGTCTCGTTGATCAAAAAGAAGCATTTTCTCTCTTTTCCACTGCTGCCCTGATAGATCTGATCGTAAAATATACAAACGGAGAAAGTAAGAGTAATTCAGCTATATTTACATCGAAGCAGTCTTTCATTGTTCTAACTAATCAAAACGAGATCAGAGCCCTCTTGGGCTTCTTGCTCATGTCTTGTATTGCCTTCGCTTTGATTCGAAAACCATTAGAAAAACTAGACGAAATATGGGTAAGCTTGTTCCATTCAGAGAGATGTGGGCTTTATTCAATGAGGCATGAGAGATTCAATACATTCCCTCAGAGTATGTAACTATTCATAAGACCCTTCTGGGCTTCAAGCGCTTCGAGGGCTCCCTTCTTGAGAGTTGGCTGATGATTTGACGAAAAATAAACTCACAATTTTGGGTGCCCTTGGAAAAAGGACCGGAAAAGTTGTAGCAACTACTATATTGGCGAAAAAGGCAGCTGTGGTGACCACAAAAAGAGCTAAATGTCCCTCTTGCTCGTCAAAAGCATCATCAGATGAATGGAGAATGAATTTAGATGAAGAGTAAAGTGGCGTAGAATTTTTGTAGAGGAATTATTGATTGAACGTGTTTCTCTATTCTCGTGTACTTCAGTCAGATGAAAAATTGCGTGTTATTCGTTTAAATTTTATTTATGTTAAATGTGAAAGAAGGAGTATTTAGCTTTATTGGATAGTAAATTCCATGTGAAAAACTTTTAATTACCAAATAGTGAGAATAGAGGCACTCAATTATTTATATAATAACAGTGAGAACAGAGGTCTCGATTATTTTTTATTTTAAAGTAACCTTACTATTTATTTTTATTCCCAACAAAAAGCGATTGTTCTCTTGGTTCATTTTAGTTGATAAACCTAGGCTGGGGCTGATATAGACACGTAAGGCTCAAATAAGTCATAGAAAATCATTTACATATTTTTATCAGCCTTGTTATCACTCCGCTTCATATTTTTTCGATTTCGGAATTCTTATTTTATTGAGTCACTTAATTTCATTCTATCAGTTACTCTTAAAAATGTATATTTTGACCCTAACTAGTTATTTAACAGTTTGTAATAATGGAGGTCTTAAGAGGATTAGGAAATCTGATGGTATTTTTAGATATCTGTGGTTTAGGTGACAATGGTTCATGACTTTTTTTCTTTTAGTTGATACTCCTACCTACAGATTTCTTTTGTAACCATTTCAATAATTAATTTTTGTGATTTTATACGTAAAAGGTTCCGTATTATTTATTTCAAGCCCAAATTGGAGGTTATTTGAACGGCAACGCCATTTTCAGGATACTGGGTTGTATACGACCCAGGAGTAGTGGATGTGTCATAAATGTGAAGTATAGGGGACCAGGGTTAAAGGAATATGTGAGGTTTCTGATTTAAAACTATCGGAACTTTTCACCTCTTTTAATATTTGATTATATTGATGTGCTTTAAGTTTTTACTGAGATTATTTGATTGAATCTATCAAAATTTTATTTTATTATGATTGCTAAATTGACATGGTGCAGTGCTGCCAACCCTCAAAAGTGTTTATTTCATTGAATCAATATGTAACCTTTTACTGATTGTTAGTGACCCATTTCTAGCTATTTGAATCAGTGAAATTTCAATGAAAATAGTGAAATTTCACTGATTCACATTTGGAGAGTATAATGAAAGATTCTTCAATTTCAACGACTTGCAGTTCTAGGCCTTTCAATTTGAAGATTTAAAACTGAAAACTTCCAAATTATTTAACTTTTAAAAATTAAAATTGAATTAAATTTTCAACACTTAAAATGACAAATTATTTAATTTTGACGATTTTACACAGAAAATTTTGTTATTCTGAAGACTTATATTAGAAAACTGTTTAATTGTTAAGGACGTATCAATAAAAATGGCTTCATTGTAAAGATTTTTAAGATAAAACATTAAGAATTTTGCATTGTTAATATTTCAAACTGACGATATCTTAAATATAATAATGTAAAAATTGTTTAAAAATAAATTTGAATTAAAGAAAATTTATTGCATATATTCAATATATTATTTAAGACACTTATAATTGTTGGTAGAAGTAATTTATTAAAAGAAAATCTTCTCAAGATGAGGATTATTTTCGAATCTTTGAAAATCTTCTGCATTTTGGAAATATATTTTTTTAAAACTCAAAGTTTTCCCAACTTTTCTTTAAATTCTCCTAAATTGAAATAAGCTTCTTTCAAAATTCCAGTTTATTTTTGGACCTTTTTTATCACTTTAATCCGAATTCACATCTTTCGAAACAGCGTAACCCTTGACATTAAAAAAAAATGAATTTATAATAAATTAATGTTTTTTTGGTGAAAATTTAACTATGTGGTGAAAAATTAATCTTAAAATAAAAAAAAATGATCATGTTGGTTGCATAATATCTACACTGATTAATGATAACTATCTCTGATGATAATACAGATTGGTTTCAACTTTTCTGTTAAAAATCATTTCTTTTAAGTTGAATTTAATTGCTCAAAAATTCGTTATTATTTTGTCAAAAAATTTTGTTTCAAACTTCTGATTCCATTTTTTTTATAAATGTACATTTTTTAGTTGAAACTGCAAATTAAGTTTTCTGATGGGAGTTCTTCCTTTTCGACTAAAAGTTCGAATCTTTTCTCAAATTATTTTTCCTTAAACCTCTATAATTTTTATAAGATACATTCTTTATAGAACTTTTTTAGCCGTGCAAACTTTTATTTCAACATTTTTTTGAATCTGTAATTGTTTCCAAGAAAAAGTAGAAAATTTGATTGTTAGAAAAAAGATTTCTCCTGGCTACAAAACTTATTCAGCGAGAATTAAATTTACAAGGTATCTTCACTACCAAAGTGCAAGTTTAAAAATAAATGCGCAAAAAATTTAAAGGTTGAGTTTTTGAGAAAACCAGGTTTTAACTTTTTCAGAAAAAACGCATAACTTTGCTAGGAATTTCTTTGTTGCCCTGCCTGATTTGTAATGGATTCGATCTAATCCTGCGAAAACTTTGAATTATTTTAGAATATATTTACAAGTTTCGGAAGTTGTGAAGAGATTAAAAAGCTTTTCAAAAATATTTAAATCTTTTAAAATCTTAAACATATGTATAACAGCCATAAATGCTATGAAATAATTCGAGGACCTAAAATCGCAATGAATTGTACTGGCACCTACTGTGCTGCATGTCGATCAACATCTAGGTCGTTTGTATCAGATATGATTTGTTTTGTATTTATCAGCAATATTTTTACAGAATCACCAAGAAGGCTAGGAAACAACTGGGGACCACCTTCTTCTGAAAATCACTCCATTTTGACAGCAGATGATATACAAACCCTATTAAACAATTGGGGTTCTTCTGAACATTCATATGGCGGGGATTTTGGACACGATATGTCTATACCTCCAAGTCCTGCAGAATATAATAACCAGAATCATCAACTTGAACCAAGACCACATGGTGAGTTAAAAATTCATGTATTTTGTAAAAAGTTAAACAACTTTTTGCAAAAAATTCTTTCTTTGTTTGTAAACTAATTTCCAGTTGAAAATCCAACTACAGTGAAACTTTTCTATAGCGCCGATTTTGGGGCCGACAGTTGGTGGAAACTAACTCATTCTAGTCCGCTCCGCCTTTTTTGTTCATGCCTGATTATTCGCCTTATTGACAACTACAGACCCCGCGCACCCCGCGCAGCTCCTGTTACACCTACCTAAGGCGCGGCTTCAATTCTGACAAGGGCTGTAGAAGGGAGCGCTATTGAAAGATTTCGCTGTATTTCATTTTCCGTCGGAAATTGATGTTTCTTAACCCATAACGGTCCCCTTACTTTGCTGTAAAGTTGAGGTCCTCATGGGATCGTCGAAGACCCCAGGCATAATTTTTTATTGCGTAGAAGCTTTTTAATATGTTGGCGTGAAATTTTTTGGGCATTCCCTTAAGTGTCAGGGCACTAACGAACCCATGGGGACCATCAAGGGTTCATTAACAAATTAAAACTACTTGGATAAAATGCCAACTGGCTTATAAAAAATTTATTTGCCCACTAAATGGTACTTAGGCCTTTTTGGCCCCAGAATTATCTTGATTTTAGTTTTTTCTCCTGCCCTAGGCAAAAGTGTACGCCATAGATTTTTTACTTTTCCCTCGGGCCAGGGGAGAATTTTAGAGTTACCTCCCAATTATAAGGTCGGATTCGGATTCAGCGACTTAAAAGACATTAGGATACACCAGTCTCGTACACAGTTCGGACAACTTTTGTGTATGGGCCTGTGTAATTCATGCCCACCATATTGAATCCGCAATTTTTATTTTTGAAAATGCAACATCAGATTTGTTATTGGCGATCCCAAAAATCTAGCGATAATAAGCTTTATAAAGATTTATAAAGATGTTCAATTTTGATTGGTCGGTAATAAATTTAACGTGGAAGTTTTCTTTTAAATGAAGTATTTTTTAGAGTCGAAGAACCAAGTGTACTTGTATTTTTGGTTAAAAAATGTCTTTATTTTTTATTTAAGAACAAAATCGACCTTCTTATTTTTTATTTCTTGAACGCGCTATTTCTGAAATATTTTAAAAATAATTTTGCAAATTCCATCTAGAAAAAAATTGCAGGAAAATAACCGTACGTGTGTATACCATATTTTGCGACACACGGTGTGTAGACTGGGTCTTTTAGTAGTTGCCAAATTCAAAAGTTTGAATTTTGAACCAAAGTTTTTTTCAGCAGTAAATACTGGTAATACTGGTTTTGGTTTTTTTTTTCAACAATGGAGCTCAATATTTTTGAAAAAACAACTAGCTAGGTCCCTCCGATGACTTTTCGCTATAATACTTCCCAAAATAAACGAGAAGACATTCTTTCATCGGAAGGACATTTTAAGTTAATTTCACACCAAAAATAAAGATTATTTATTGAAAATGACGTAAACTGTAATTTTTCGTGAAAATATTCATAAAAAATTCCCAAATAGAATGTATTTGAATAATTTTTAATACAATAAAACTATTGCCAGTCTTGAAAAATAAGCTTTATATATCAATTAGTTCCACTAAAACTTTACAAAAGTTGTAATCTTTGTTGCTGCATAAAAATATATCCATTTTTTTATAAAAAATATTCGTTTGTTCCCAGAAGCTTTTTTTGCACCCCTGAAAACCGCACTATAGATGATTTTATTTCAAAATCCTAAATCTTTTGATTGAAATGACCTTAAGGGATAAAATTCTTTAAATTTAAGATGAATCCTTAGCAAATGTAGGAAAAATATAGAGAAACTGTCAAAAAAATGTTTTAACTTGAAAATATAGTTTGAAGCTAGCAATTTTTCTTACAAAATTTGTTTACCAAATATCACGGGGCTAAAGATATTATATTTTATGTTCTGAATATCCTTCAAAATAAATGTTAACTGTAATTAAAATAATTTAAATATTTTATTCCTCAAATATAATTCTTATTTCTATGAAAGCAAATTTTATGATTAGGAGTAGTCAAAGGTCACCGTTTTGACTTTTCAAATTTTCAATACATTTTCTATTCCGGTTTTAAAATCCGCGACCCGAGAAACCCGTGAATACTTTCAATAAGGAAATTCGCTTTGATAAAAATAATGCGTCTCTTGAAAGATTAAAATAGTAAATTCAATCGATTTTTTCTCAGAATCCCGAAGTTCAACGTTAATTAACAGGTCAGATTTGGCATTAGAATGCCAAAAATATATTTCAAAAAATGTTTAAAAGGTAAAATGTAATATAAGCATGCCTGTAGTATTCCATGGATGAAATTTTCTTACAAAAATTGCTAACTTCAACATAGCTTTTTTAGGTCAAGAAATTCTTAGTACACATTTTTTATATTTTTTATATATTCGTTAAGAAATTATCTTCAATTAAAAAAGTGAGCCTTTGAGTCAGTCCTATCAAAAGTTAATCGATTTTGAGACAAAATTTAAAAAAACGGTCCATGGTGCGCCGTTCAGCTCAAGTTTAAGGTGCGATTGTTGATTGTTGATTAAATTGTTGATTGTGCGATTGACAAACAAAAATTTCATCTTCTACTTCTTGTTCCAGAGTTTAGTATACAATCTGACAGATATGCTCATGACCACAGCTTACAAGACTCCACTTCGCATTTTGCTGATACGGAGCATTCTCTAGGCATGGAGTATTCTCCTGGCATAAAATCTGCTTCTACCGAGTTATCTCTTCATGACAGTCTCACATCTCCTCCTTTGGTACCTCCCTATCCCACGATAAATAAAATGAATATTGAAGAACTTAAATTGCAACAATATTATCCCGTCACCAATTCAAGCCGAGAACTTGTAATTCGATTACACAATTTTGTTTCCAATACGCAAATTTATTCAAGAACTAAATCTGGTTGTATCTCTGACCCACTATCCGGAGTAAAGTTTGTATTATTAGCTATCAATGGTGACGGCTTTGCAGTAGTAGAAAAAAGTCCAAGGCGTCAAACGGTTTTACATGGGTTATATGTGCTTCCTGGTCCAAAAGGAGTACGAGCGAAAATAAATATATTTACCGACAAGGTTAGCGTAATAGAAGCAGAAGAAGAAAAGGACGTTCCGGTAGGAACGATTAGCCCATTCAAGAATTTTTTCGTAAGGAAGACTGTAGGTGTTCCTATTAATCCAATATCTGCTTCCAGGCTCTCGTCTCCCGTCGACGCCCCGTATTCTACATTATTTGGAATGAAAATTAAAGAACTTCAACTATATCGATTTTATCCCTGCAGAAAACCGAGCTGGGAACTTTCAGTTCAATTATATACTTTTTATCCCGGCGTTGGAATTTATTTGAAAAATGAAAGGAATCATCTTGATGCCGAGCCGACCGGAAAACAATTTACATCATCAGACATTAGTGGTAACGCTGTTGCATTACTGCAAAAAAGACTAGATAGTCATACGATTTTTCGTGGATTATTTATACCTGAGCCTCCTCGTCCAGGCGGGCGTCGAGCGACAATAAACATATACACCAACCACGTTAGAAAAATGGAGGTTGATGAAGTCCAGGCCACTCCATTAGATATCAATAATAAAGGAACCAGAAAGTGGTATGATATGAGGCTTCTGGATGGTACAGTTGCGCCCAGAAGAAATTTCAGTTGATCAATTTGATCAGTAAATTGAACTAGAATAATGTGCAACGTTTTTATGAACATGATGATGGATGAATATTTGTTTCTTTTCTATTGGAAATTGATTTGAAAAGTGTGTTAAAATGTAATGCTTTAGCTAGAAGGTCATCTTCTTGGTCGAAATTTCAACCATTTTAATAAAAATTCTTTTTATTTTTTGTTGAAATTTAATCAATTCGTTGAATATTCCACGATTTAATTGGATATCGGTTAAATTTTTTTACCATTTTGGTAAGGTGAATCCATAACGCTTTTTGACTCAAATTTTTCTTTAATAAATTATCATTAGACTTCAATAAATATATTACAATGTTAGAAAAATAATAGAGGAGCGTTTTAAATTGAAAATCCGGTATATAATTGTTGTTTAGTTTTTATAAATTAAGTTTAGTCACCTCTTAAGGGATAGTAAAGGAAGCATTTTAACCCAATAACTTTTGAATTTAAGCCTTTCTTAACCTTCTTGTATTTTGGACGTAAAATATCTTAGAATAATGCAAAATACGAGGGTGGATTGATAAGTTTCCGGCCTGACCAAGAGATGGCGCCACTAGGCCTACCTTGAGGTGGCGTTCTATAGTACCATCCTTAGATAG
>NC_046657.1:37105870-37112222 GCF_010883055.1 Belonocnema kinseyi
AATGGGTATTTTGAGGAGCTTGACGAATCATTCTATAGAGATGGCATTACTAGACTAGAACACCGCTATGAGAAATGTAGCAGCCTTGGAGGAGATTATGTTAAGAAATAAAAAAAAAATTCTTAAAAACGTTGTTTTTCTTGGTCAGGCCGGAAACTTATCAATCCACCCTCGTAGTACTTTCCTGTGAAATTCATGCTAAAGACAATATTTATTTATTTTCCCAACACTTATTATTTTTACCAGAATTAACAAGGGGCAACAATTTGGTTGTCCATAATTTTCCTGTAAAATCGTGGAATGTTAGTATTTGTTGGAATTTGGTTGGAGTATTTTCAATCTATCTAAATTATAGTGTCAGATTTTTGAAAAAATATAATTATCTTTACCTTATGTATAAGACGGCGCAAATTAATTATTATAAATTGATTGAATAATTAAAAACTATCTTCTAAAATAACTATCATTCCTAACATTCAATAAAAACATAATTAATTTCCAAAAATATTAATTTTCAAATATTTACAAAAGTATAAAATTGTTAAGTCCAATAAATATTGTATAAATAAATGAAAATTGGTTAAAAAATAATTGCAAACAAAGTTTACTACAATTACGTCGTTGTTCCTTAGAAAAGGCTGGATTTTTTTCTACTTTTCTGTATATAAAAACCCGTAAACTCCATTAGTTGCACATGGAGAATAGTTTCTTACATGGTGAACTTTTTCTTTAATCACGTGGTTTGTGGCGACCTCTTTTTCATACCTATAAAATAAATCGAACTAAAAAACTAGATTTCTACTTTTATCGATCGCTGATAATTATTTCGGTTCATATCCTTATATTTTCACTTTTAATAAGAGCTGTTATTTTGTGATGAATTATTATTATACATAATATTTTAATTTGTTTCTTATAATTATTCAATCGTTACATTAAATCCCTAAAGATAATTTTCACCAAAATGTGGATTCAATTAAGAGTTTTTATATATAGGATGCTCAGTCTAACTTAATTCCCCATTCTTGATATTATAATAATTTTTATATTTGCAAATTATAAAGCTTAAGAATATTATGTTATATATAATGATAATTTTTTATAATAATATTATATTCATATTTGATATTTTAAAATTATTTACAAAGTTAAAGTTAAATGTAATTTTAATACGCTTTTAATTTGTATACCATATTTAATGTTACAAAAATAATTATTTAAAGTTTGTGTTAAGATCTAATTTTTTTCAATAATATAAAAGATTATTGAATTAATAGATATGTTGCGAAATCATCAAGTTTAATAATATTATGATATAAATTATAATGAAAAATGTTATTTGAACATGAAGTCATTATAAACTAAATTATAATTGAACAAATTTATTATTTTCATCTTCTAAATATATCAATAATTTAATACTAAAAATAACTTATTATTTTTATATTAAAATTAAATAATATCGAATTTTTATTTAAAACTAATTTTATATACTTTATTTGTTTATACTCTCTGCCTTTTACGAGTTTGAGAGTCTTTACCTCACCATTACTAGTATTCTTACAATCAAGCCTTATACTATTTTACGGACTACTCGCTTCATACAGTCTTAAATTATTGTTCTTATTTTTAAACGCTTGCAACTTTGTCCTGGGCTTCCATTTCCTTTAACCATTATCAATTTCAAATTTTGAGTTCGGTTCGCAACACTTCTTCGTAACTCTCCTTCTTTCGGAGTCATTTTTTGGCTTTTTTTCTACTATCCTGTGCAACTAGCACTCTCTCTCTCTCTCGCTCTCTCTCTCTTACTCTCAGAGCTTCTTTATTCATTCCTTCTCCTGAACATTTTCATGCAGAATCTATTTAATTTTCTCTTCTGTACTCTCCCCTCCCGATTCGTCCCTGTACACCTCTCTAACACATGTTTCCTGATCATACCTACATATTCTAGAAACATTCTCTTCTTCATTCATCCAATACCTGCATGCTCTTATACCCTCTCCCATTCTGAATCTCACTACTCTATTTCATTTGGTCTCCTTTTTAATCTTTTTCAGGTACTCTTCTGTTGTACCTTGAATCTGCGATTTTTTCCCATGTTTTCTCACCTTGCCTTCCTCTCTTTATCTATTTCTCTATATCCTCTTACTCTGTATCCCTCTTAAATATACCGCATTACGCCTCACTTCACATCTCTCCTCCTCCCATTTTTAACGCCCCATGTTACCCCTCCTCTCTATATCCATGACCTCGCGGGCGCACGCTTGTGCAATTTTGCTTCCCTCTTCCCTTTTCAGTTTCTCTTAGAAGTTCCAAGCTCTTTTCACTAGCCTCGTTATCATTTTTTCTTGTCCTATTTCTTCCCTCAACATATAACCTGGTCAACTTCAGCTCACTCGCAAAACCCAAATCAAAAATCGCTCATGCAAACTTTCTATTCTCTTGTGTTCTTTCCATCCCCAGATTTCCACACCGTAGCTTAACACTGACCATACTAATACATCAAACATCCACAGTCTCATCTTCCAGTCATTCTTGAACCTTCTTTTTCCTATACCCACAACTTGTCCCATTACTTTACTCGCGTGTTCTAATCTTTTTCTCACCTGCAGCTCGCTTCCTCTTCTCGTTTTGAACCAAAATCCTAAGTAGCAAAACTCATCAAACAACTCTACCACCACGCCATTTATCCACCATTCGTACTTTAAGCTACCCCTTTTATTTATGAAATACATCATCTTGATTTTGTCCACATTTATTGTTAAACCCTTTTCTCTAAAATATTCTTCGAACACTCTCATCAACAAGCTCATACCTCTTTCAACATCTGCTAATAGCACTACGTCATCTGCATATGATAGTGAATACAGTTTGCCCGTTCTTAATGTTGTCCCTCCTTTCTCTGACATCTTCAACTTCTCCTCTAAATCTGCGAGAATAATACTAAATAGAAGTGGGCTCAAATGACACCCTTGCCTGAGTCTCCTTCCTTTTCAGAATTTCTCGCCTTTCTTATCTCCTATCTTCATCCTTATCTTAGTATCTACAAATATTTCTTTTACCCTCTCTATTGAACCTTTGTCTACTCTTCTCTCTTATATGACTGTCCATAAGATCCTCCTTTTCACTGAGTCAAATTCTGCCTTAAAGTCTACAAACAATGCAACTAGCTTCCCTTTCTTCCGCCGTAGGTTCCTATTGATTAGATAGTTGAGCACATAGACTTGTCTATGGTTCCCATCCCTTTTCTGAAACCCGCTTGGTTGCGTGGTATATTTTCCTTCTCTTCCACCTCTCTTTCGAACCTCCTTCTGAGCACTTCCGCATCAATTTTATATATCACGGACATTCGCGTGATACCTGTATATTCCTCCACCTTTTTTTCTTCTCCTTTCTTAACCAACGGTACTACCAGCCCTGTCATTTACTCCTCCGGCCACCCTTCTCCTTTTCATACCTTGTTGCAAATCCTCCACATCTCTTCCCTCACCTCTAATCCTCCATATTTCAGTGCATTATTTTCCAAGCCATCTTCCCCTGTTGCCTTGCTTCTTTTCAAACTTTCAATTGCCTTATTCACCTCATCCCTACTAATTTCGGATTCAATTTCCTCGACCCCATTAACCGCTTTTATTCCTTCACCCTTTACCTTATATTCCACTCCTCTTAGCATCCCCTTGAAGTGCTTCGTCCACTCTTTCATTCCTATATCTTCATTTATACCTTTCCTTCCACCACTTTTCCTATTAATCACGTCCCATTGCCGTCCTTTTTTTACCGCCTGTTCTACCTCTTACATATACCTTTCTTTTTTCTTCTGTCTTTTTTCTTTATCATTCTTTCGTACACCCTATTTATCCTGTTAAAATTTCCTTTTTCCATTTCCCCTTTCATCCATTTTCTTACACTCTCCTTCATTCTATCTTTACTTTCCCTGCATTCATCATTCCGCCAGCCTCTCCTGAACCCCTTTTTTTTTGCCTCGCTCTCACCTCTTCCTTTACCTTATCTATCGGAGCTTTAAGTTTTCCTTGCAGTGTGTCAACTCCTTTCTCTTCCCGTCCCCCTAACTCCTCGTTCACTATTTTTTCTCTAAATTCCCTTAACTTTTCCTTCCTCCAAATCCCATTTTCACTTTATTTTCTCTATTTTCTTTCCTCTTCCCCATACTGCCCTTTGAGCCACCACATCTCATTGACGCGATTACCGGAAAGTGTTCTGAGCCTATCACGTTTCCGACTTCCATTCCAACCATCAGCCTTCTTATTCTTTCTTCTGCCAAAATATAATCTATTACGGTATCCCCTATACCCTCCCTCTTCTCCTCTTCTTCTGTACACGCATACTAAATCCAAAACAACTTTTCCTAATTCTATCCTTCTAACCATTGTTCCATCCATTTCTTCTATATACTCTCTCTTTTTTTCTCTAGCACCAGTTCCTTTCTTACTCCTGACAACATGCCACCCATTCCTCTCCCTTGCACGTGCCCCTTTCTTGCTGCTTCCATCTTCCACTCATATGTTTCTGGTAATATTCTTTTCAAGCATGTCCACTCTTTCTCATCCATCCACGTCTCACTCATCATTATCACATCTCATTTCTGCACTTTTCTCCAAAATCGTTTGTCCTTGTTTTTTAGTCCTAACACGTTCCAGATTGGTGCTTGCACGTCGCTCTTTTTGTGCTTATCTCCTATATTCCTTTCATTCAGATCCTCTTGCTGTTTTAAACCCCCCCCCTGTTCCTTGAATTCCCCTTTTCGTGCCCTTCGTCCCCTTCATTCACTATACGTTTCTTACCCTCCCTTATTTCTTCGACTTCATCGTCCTAAATCCATATCTCTCTAATTAACCCATATCCTATCTCTGCCAATTGTTACCCTATTACCTTTACACATCTAATTCCATGCGTTTCAATTGATTAGCCACTTTCTCCTCCTTTCGCTCCACGTCAGATCTTCTTCGATTCTTTCATTGCTTCCTTTAAACTACTTCTTTTTCTCCATAACTTTATATTTGTCCTATCACTCCCCAAGCCATCTTCTTTCAACCTTAATCAGTCTCAAGAGCTACCTTCCATTTTGCTTATGCTTGAGCACCTCACATTATCTTACTTCCTCCATACTTCATTTCTCTCCCACCTTAGACTTATTCCTCAGTTCTAATTTGCTCACTCTCTCTTCTAGCAGTCTTTCACCTCTTCCCCTTGTGTCTTTATATCAGTCAATTTTCCGAATGTCTCATCTGATCTTTCGCAAGTCTTCTCTTTAAATCCTTTTATAAGGGCTTCTAACTTTACAAAGATATCCCCTTTATACCTATTTCTCTCCGGCGTACTTTTTTTTGTCTTTAGCTTTTTCAAGGCATTTCCCCTCTCCGATTCTTCGCCCACCCGCTCTCTTTTCCTTTTATCACCCCCTTTCCAAATTAGTGGGCCTCCCGCGCCTATGCCCCCTTCCTCGTCTCGATTCTGTCGATTCTGCCGTTGCTTAAAGATGCGAAGGCGTTGTAAAGGTCTTATCTGCACTTCCCTCACTGCTTGCCTCATCTACGCCGCTACCTTCTCTCTCTTTGCTAACACTATCCCCTTTTGTTTCACTCTTCTTACTCAACTCGCTCTGCCTTCTTCCGAAATTACGTTGTGGTTTGCTAATAACCGACATGACTCTACCCTATTAACTGACCTTTAGCATCATCTCCTCCCCCTTGTCACTTTCTATACTCCGCAGTATTTAAAAAACTTTTTCCAAAAATTCGCACTCCTACATTGATTTCTTTTGACAATTTGTATCTAGTTAACTCCTTCGCCCTTCTTACTCTTCGAACTCCTACTTACTGTCAAGAAACTTAAGATGTCACTCAAGCGAACCTAACCTCAAAATGAACTTTCGTCATTTTCTTTATTTTCCGTTGAAATTCTCACTTTTTATCACTTCCTTCATTCACACTTGAACTTTCACTTCAGCACTCTTACTCATAATACCCTCACCGTACTCACTCAACTTTTCACTTCTCCTCAGCCAAAAAATGATCGCACTCGAAAAACACCGTTTATTTTCTATCGATACTGGAAACGGAAGCCAAAAATGTAAAAGAATCCAAAGTTACCTACCTTACTATTTGATATTGGAATTATATTAATTTTAAATTTTACATATTTGAGTCGTTAACAAATTTTTTTTCGCGTTTTATTTATAATAATATTTTAATGATATTTATATTTGCAAATTATAAAGCTGAATATGTATGTACAGTCTGTCAAGTTAAAGCGTGGGTGGCTTTGCTCGCAGTCGGTAAGGTGTATCGACATGATTTTGGTGTCAAAATATTAAGAAGAGCTCCCTCTTTCA
>NC_046657.1:37112322-37117575 GCF_010883055.1 Belonocnema kinseyi
CCCTCTACAACCGGCTCTGTAACTCAATGAATTTCAATTTGTCCATTTTCTTATTAGACATTTTCCATAGTAAAAAAGTCAAGCTTTCTTTTGAGACTATTTTAAAAAAAATCGTAGATGCATAAATTGCGAAAAAAGTTAAATAAACAATTGATTTATTGAAAAAATTGTTTAAACAATTTTTCTTGTTATAAATAATAAAATAGCATGAAAGCGTGTAAAAAGCACTTTCCAAAACCCTCATAAAAATTTTAAATCGCGTAATTAGAAAGGAAGTTACAGGCGTTTGAAACTACCCCTGCAGGCATTGGGGTTGAAAATTCAACCCCCCTTCACTTGGGGAGGGTTGGTAATCCTGGTCTATAAGTTTGTGGATTAACTACTGTTGGGTAGGCGAACATATTCCCAGAATTTAGAGACATTCGAAAAACATGACTTTTTGAGTTGGGGCAGTTGAGGAATAATGCCCCATTTACAATTCCATCCTTAGCATAACTTAGCTACTACTTATATTTTACTCTTTCGAATTAGGTAGTATAAATATTAGTTACATTAATTCTTAAAATGAGTGATCTTCCAGGGATTCCATTTCCTCTTACTATAAAAATGCATTTCCCACGATATTGAAAATAATTTTTTCTTTTTACTGTCCTTTTTCAAGATTAACTGTTTGGCTCTGCCCTACTCCCTTGCTTTTTATTACTTCTTTCAATTTTTTTATACACATCACTCCCTGTGCATTAATATCGAAAATCCATCTTAAAGAATTTATACAGTTTAATAATATTATGTCATACAAGCTGATAATTCTTGGTAATAATCTCATATTCATATTTGATATATTAAAATTATTCACAAAATTAAAATCAAATATAAATTTAATACATGTTCAATTGTTTTATTCAATGTTAGAGAAGTAATGATTTCGATTTTGTCTTAAAATCTAATTTTTTTAATAATATAAATGATTATTAAATTAATAGAAATCTTAATTTATTAATAATGAATCATATTATTATTATTATTATTATTATTATTATTATTAATATTATTCTTAATAATATTATTATATAAATTATACTTAAATATTTTATTAAAACGTAGAGTTGTCATAAACTAAATTAGAATTGAATAAATTTATTATTTCAATGTGTTAAATATGTTAATGTTTTGATGGTAAAAAATCTTATAATTTTTGTATTAAAATTAAATAATATCGTATTTTTACTTTAACGTTATCTAATCAAAATTTGCTTACTATTCAATATTAGAGCTATAATAATTCTAAATTTTACACAATTGAGTCATTAATAAAAAAATTTGTTTACGTTTTAGTTATAATAATATTTTAATGGTTTTTATATTTGAAAATTATAAAGCTTAATAATATCATGTTATACATGCTCACGGGTTCTTACTCTGTTTTCAATTATTAAACATGCAAAATATTTAAGAGTAAACAGGAGGAAAAATAAAGATACTATATATTCTCTCTCAAAAACATACAAAAAATGAATTTATTTATCCTTTGTAAATACGACGTGTATCTTTTTCTTCTTTCAAAAGAAATCATTCGCAGAGGATATATTTTCGATGTGACTCAAAGGTAAACAAAAAGATAATTCTCAATATTTTATAGTTAAAAAAAAGTGCATGCCAGCAACTTGATCTGGATCTTGATCCTGGGAATAAAATTCCCACCTCCATTCTCAGTCACAGTAAATTTATGCTTTGAGAAGCTAAGGGCCGATTTCACCAACTCTGATTAAATCGTTAATCATTGATTAATCTTATTTAATCAATACTTTGCGTTCCACCATTCTTTTAATCATGATTAGGGGAAGATAATCACGGGTTAACTTAACCGCCCAATAATGGCTGGTTATGGAATTTAATCAGTGATTAAAGTAACATAACCCCGAAACTGAAGTGCAAGTGCAGTGAGTTCAGTATACAGGAAGAAAATATGTCTCTGTTTTACAATGATATTTTATCCTCATCTGATGATGATGATGATGATGATGATGAAATGCTAAACCACGTTCAGGGAAGGCCACGAATATTCAGACACAATTTCCACTTCTCTTTTATTAAACTTGCCACTGAAACCATTCGTGAGCTCACATTTTGGGAATCTTATCATATGCTAATATGGCGCCGAGTGTTCATGAAGAATTTCGTTCTAACCAATCAGAGTCACCGTTGCAACAGAAAGACCTAGAAACTTGACCTTATTACGAACAAAGTATATGACTAGCTAAGCAGATGTTGAAAGTGCTTGGTAGAACGTATCCCTGGTTAACGCTGATTTAATCATCGATTAAAAATAATCATGATTAGTTAATCGTGGATTTAATCAGAGTTGGTGAAATTGGCCCTAAGTGTAGTTGGAACCAAGCTCAACACACTAACACCTTAGAGAACTCTAGCTGCTTCTAAGTACTTCGGCGAGGAAGCTAACTAAAGTCTTTAAATCTCTCTATTAACCAGAGAGGATACCGCTATTTTGAGAACTCAGATCAGAGCCTTACGGTACAACCGCTCAGTCAATGCGAAGTATCCCAAAATAAGGTTGTCCTAACACCGAATACTAAGACTGCAACTCTTAGTCCTGTACTAGAGACGGTCTAATCGGTTATGTTTCCTTCGAAGAACCGAGTCTTGATGCCTCAGAATCGATTCCTTGGAACCGGTTCCAAGCAGTCGGTTCCCGGTTCCGAAACCGATTCTCCAAACGGTTCTTCGGTTCTCGCCTCTCACCAAATTTCTATCGGGCAGCACGGCGCGACAGGCTTGCGAGTTTCGAGGTGTAAAGTTAAAGCATGCGCATTTTACTGCGCACTATTAGATATCTGAGGTAGTGACGTCAGTTGGCAATATGTCTGCCCGCCAAGGACCAAGCCATTATACGAATTGCATGGGAAAAAACTTTTTTTTAATAATATGGAAAAAAGGGATTGGTATCCAAAGGTACATTTGGATATAATTTCTTACTTCACAAAAGCTGTTTAGCTATATTATAAAATAAATAATTATCGTTGTTTTAAATTAAAAAAAAAATGTATATATATATATATATATATATATATAGCTTAATAATAAAATAATAATGTTGTGAATGAAAATAAAAATAGTATTTCTTTAACAATTCAAATTTTATGTAAGTTAGTCTTTTAATTTCCATATATTACTGCCATGCGCATCGTGCCAAACTTTCGATCTCTTAAAAAATCATTGTTTTAAATTAACAAAAGATATATAGCTTATTGATAAAATATTAATTTTGTGAATGATTTAATTATTATTTATTAATTTAATTATTATTAATTCAATCAATTTAATTAAGATTATTTTTATTATTATTTAATTATTTTAATTATACGCGGGCTTTTCAGCAGATCTACAGTAAAAATGGGCGTGCGGAATCGGTGAACCTGGAACCAAGTCTTGTCCAGAACCGTACCTCAGAAACCGGAATCGAGCAACATACAAAAAACCGGAACCGTAACCGAGAACCGGTTCTCGTCCAAAACTTCGGTTTATTCAATGATGCAGAAATAATTATTTAAATGATATCTTAAAATTCAATTTTGTTAAATAATATAAAAGATGATTAAATCATTAGATATTTTGTGAAATCATTACGTTCAATCATATTATAATATAAATTAAAATTTAATAATACAAAATAAATAATCAAAGCACATAAAGATTGGATTCTGGAATTAGTTTAAGAGTTTGTTAATAAAAAATACTTTTAGAAATGAAAGTTCAAATTAAAAAAATGTATTAACCAAAAATTATTTCAAGGTTTTAGTGAGAATTATAGTTTAATGCTTCTTATTTTGTAAAATGACTAATTGATATAAGTTGAATATTTTTTTCGAACATTAAATTTAATCAGGATTAAAATTTAGTACCTTGAATTTCAGTAACATAAATTAATTATTTACTTTTATGTTTTATAATGGAACATTGAATATGATTTGCATAATATTAATCAATTTATTTTTAAAGTACCTCTATTTCAATTAGATATTTATTTGGAATTATGCTGATATTCTCAGATTAATATTTACATTAAATTTTGAAAATGATATGTAAAAATGTTTTAATTTTTTTTCTTAAATTAATATTAAGTCACTAATTAATAATCTTAAATTTTTTTAAAAGATGTAGATTAAAAGTTATTTCAATGTTTGAATGAAAATTATAGTGTAATGCCTTTTATGTTTTCAACAAATTAATTCTGTATTAGCTGATACATTTTCTTCTTAATATTAATTCACATAAAGATTAAATTTTAATATTTCGAAATTAAGTACATGAATCGATAATCAAATTGAAGGTTGTGTAATTGAATATTTGATATATTTTATATAATTAGAGGTTATTTCTCTTTAAAATAACCATATTTCAGTAATGCCATTTTTCAAATGTTTCTGATGTTGCGAAATGAGTCTCTGAATACAATTTTCAAATCATCAAAATGATCTCAAAATGTTCTAAACTGATCAATCAATTATTATTGGATGTAATGTTTTTTTAACAATATTAAATTATGTAAAAATAGCATTTAAATTGCTTTTAATTAGGATACATTATTTGATTGTTCACTTTAAGGATATGTAATTGAATGTTGTCTAGAATTTCTATACTAAAAGATTCTTTCGACTTTATATTGCTACATTTTAAACAGTTATGATTATGTCAAGAATTGCCAAGCAATCAAATTTTCAGAAATGAATGTGAAAATGAAAAAAGGGGAGAGGGGAAATTAGTTCAATTTCTGCATAAAAATTATAGTTTCATTCTTTCTATGTTATGAACAGATTAATTTATTATTAGTTAATTAATTTTTTGCACAATATTAAATTACATAAAGACTAAATTTCGAATTCTAAATTTCAACTAACAAATTGATGATTTCCGTGAATGTTGTATAATTGAATATCAACTATAATTTATGTAATAACATTTTATTAATGTTTAAAATACAAATTTTTTAATACCATTATTCATGTGAATTTTTGTTATGTTGTGAAATGAGTATCGGAATTCTGATTTCTAAATGATCCGATTATATATTTTATTTTTTTTCTGAAATATTTTAAAATTTTGAGAAAAATCATGAGGAAAAATTATTTGAATAATTTATTATAAAAATAATTCTTTAACGCCTTGTATTTTCTGGAATTAGTTTAAAAGTTTAGGATTAAATAAAATTTTTAAAAGTAACAGTTCAAATTAAAA
>NC_046657.1:37117675-37141321 GCF_010883055.1 Belonocnema kinseyi
AAAGTTATTGAAATCTTTTCTAACAGAATTATATTTTAATGATTTTTCTTTTGTAAAATGGTCAATTGATTATTAGCTAATTAACGTTTTTGATTATTATTCAAGTGAATAAAGATTAAAACTTATTTCCCTAAATTTAAGTAACATTATTTAATTATTCAGCATTTTATGTTGTGCAATAATTTTTTCCATAACATTTTCCTACCATACTATAATTTCAGAATTTTGGAGAAAAAAATGTTTTCTTTTTTTACGTCTGGGTAATCTTTCTTTACATTTCCAATGAGATAATTAAAATTAAATTATTGGAAAAACTTATTTTAAGAATAAGTACAATAGAAACTTCTTAATAATTTTGAAAGGTTTTGACATTACATTTTTTTTAAGATTTGCGGGAAACTTTTAAGCAGTTGTTATTTAGTTTTGAAATGATAATTTCAAATTTTAAAGTCTTTAAAATTGTTTTAAAAAAATATATGGTAGACTTTAAGACAATTATTTCTATTTTTCAGGATTTAATTCAAATTTAGATAAACTCAATTTTTAGGGCGTTGAGATAACGAAAAATAGATATTTAAGATTCATGGGAAAATTAATTATATAATTAATTTGATAAAATCTAAATAAAAGGGCTTAAAAGTTTTTAAAGCAACATCGTGTCATAATATATCATTTTAGAACAAATTTCAGTAAATTTAAGAGATATTTAGAAGTTCTGAATCAATTCAAAATCAATGAAAACGTATAAGATATTTTAGGACTTTTGTAAAAATGCAGGGTAATTAGCAAACTTCTTTAGGTTCCTAAAACAATTTTTTTACGATTTTTAAATTTGAAAAATGAACTTCAGGAGAAAATTCAAAAATATTTTTAAAAATCAAATATTTTCTTAAATTTCGAGAAAGAGTAGATCATTTCAAAGCATAATGTTTCAATTGGGTAAAATTGCAAAATAAAAAAAAATTAAACGATAAAATTCTATAAATACTTCGAAGATTTAAGGAGAATAAAGAAGATTCTTAAACTGCAAAAGAACTTAAAAATGCATATTTAAATGAAAGTTTTTAAACAAAAAGAATTTTGAAAGGTTAAATAATTTTTTTATTAATTTTTTTTCTTTTATTTAATTTTTTTTCCTGCCTAGTTTGACCGCAAAATGGAATTTTAGGATTTTTCATTATTTTTGGTACAATCAAATTTTGAATTTTGACCTTTTCGACCAAATCAAAAAAGTTGCTATAATAATCTTGTAGGGTTTAAAAACGAACGTGTTTCTTCTTCTGAATTTTTTCATATCATGCGTTGTTTAGCTTAAAATGTTCATTTAATTCTTTAATTTTTTTATTTTGAAAATGTTCTAACTCTGATAATTTTCTTCTTATAGAAAAAAGTCATATAGATAAATTCTTTGAGTTCCTGAGTACTATAAACAATTGTACATAAAATTTTGAATTCTTGAAAAAATGTGGTTTCAAACATTTTGAAAACGCGCTCACTTTTTGAATTTTGATCCAAAATAGCTGGTTTACGAACTTGTTGTTTCTTTTTAGGCCTTAAAAAAGTGTGCCAAAGAACAATCCAATCTGATCAATTTTTCGGAAGTTATCGTGCCTACAGAATACAGACTACTGGCTACAGACAGACGGACAGACAGATAAACACTTTCGTAAAAATCTTTTTTTCTGACCAGCAAGGCCAAAGAAACTGATTTTTAAAATTTGGTTTCAAACAATATTAAAAACCATAAATATATGATTTCAGATCTGATAAAAACATTGTTTTGTAACTGGATATAACCGTTCACAGATAAATAATTAATGGCGTTGTTTAAGTCTTCTGTAATATTTTCAAGGAGGCTAGGTTCTCGAAAAAATCTAGAATTTGTAGCGAATTTTGTTTATAATTGGTAATCTGAAAGTCATTTAATATTTGAATCAATGTAAAACCACATGCATATGTTTCAAGATTTTGGAATAAGATTTTGAGAATTTTTAAGAATTTTGAAACGATTTAAAATGAGAATAATTTACCTTTTAATTTAAGAAGTGTTCAGTTTATAACAACAATGTTCAATTCATAGCTCTATCTAGCCTGTAAAGGCGTTACGGAATTCTGTTATTCTCTTATGATAATACAGATTTCTTGAAAAATTTGAATACGTAAAAACTGGCAAAATAATGTGTACATTTCTGAAAAAGGAATCTTCTTTCGATCTCTCTAGTAGCTTAAGGGAAAAGACCGAAGATCGAAATGTGTGTGGTTCGATTCTCAGCGGAGCGAAGGAGAAGATGTTTTTCAGAAAAAAATTTAATTTGAAAATGTTTAATTCATAGCACCATGTAGTCTGAAAAAACGTGAAGAATTTCTGTTATTAGCTTAATGGAAAAGCACCCGAGCGGCAATCAAAAGTTCCGTGGTTCGATTTAAAGTGGAGCGAAGGAGAAGATCTTTTTTAGAAAAAATCAATTTTAATATGTTTAATTCAAAGCTCCATCTAGTCTGAAAAGACGTTAAGAATTTATATTATTCTCTGATGATAATACAGATCCCTGGAAAAAATAAAATAAATATTAGTTTGGAATGTCAGTACCAGAAATTATTTTAGGGTATTTCATGAATTCCTTCCTTTATAAGATGTTCTGAAACCTGTGATCAAAATTTTCTTTCTTTTGGTGAAAAAATGATTTGCCATTCTTTATCAGATTTACAAACTAATTTTTTCGAAACCATTTGTTTGCCAAGAGAAAGAAGCTTTCATCACATACCTGTTTATAAATTTCACAATTATTTTCCTTCTTTTCGTATTAATAAAAAAATTGTCCATTTAATAAATTCGTTTTGTTGACTGAAGTGAAGTAACTAAAATGATAAATCTTCAACCAAAAAAGAAACGCATTTTTAACAATGCAGTTCAACTTTAAACCAACTATTATAACTTTCAATGAAAGAATATAAATTCTTTAAAAAATGCATTAGTTGATATTTTAACCAAACTGATTTTAATTTGAAACAAAAAAGAAACAATAAAATTTAACCGTAAGATAAATTTTCAAGCAAGAAGATTTATTTTTCAAGCTATTAAATATGAATTTTTAACAACATACATTGTACTAACGAGTAGAATTGTAACATATCATATAAGTGAAGAGCAGAGGAATAATAAAAATATTTAATTTTCTAGGGACAGCAAATTGATTATGTGAATAAGCCGCTCTGAATTTCTCAAGTTATCTGAATTTTAAAAATAAAATTCTCCATATTCCTTCAATTTTTTTAATTTATTCAATTCTCTGAGTACTATGAATTCTGTGAATTCTTTAAACTCTCTGAATTCCCTAACTTCTCTGAATATCCTGAATTAGTTCAATATTATAATTTCTTGTAATCTATCGAAACATGAAAATCTCTGAATTTCTTAAATTCTCTGCAATTCTCGATTTCTCTTTATTCTGGAATATTCCGACTTCTTGAAATGCTCTGAAATCCCTGAAATGATATGAATCCCTTGAAAACCTTTAACATCCTGGATTCTTCAAATATTTAGAATTCTCAGAATTTCTTAAATATTTTAAATTCCTTTCATTCTATGAATACGTGAAAATCTCAGAATTTCTTCAATCCTCCAAATACCTTGAATGCTCAGAATTTCTTAAATGCTACGAATTCCTTGAACTTCCTGAATTCCTTAATTTCTGTAAATTCTTTAAATTCTTTGAATTCCTTAAATTATGTGAATTCCTTGAATTTTCTGAATTACCACTATGCGTTGAATATTCAGATTTCCTAAAATTCTCTAAAATTCTTAAATTCTTGAAATATTCTACATTCTCTGAATTGCTTAAATTTTCAAAATTTCATGTAATTATCTAAATTTCCTATGATCCCTTAATATTGAGAATTTTCTGATTTCTCTGAATTGCTTTAGTATTCTAAATTTCTGAATTCCTTAAGTATTGTAAATTCCTGAAATTCTTTAAACTCTAAAAGTTCTCTGACTTCCTTCAAATCTTCTGAATTCCTAAAATTTCTGGAATTCCTTCAATTCTTCTGAATTTCTTTAAATTCTTTAAATTATCCTGTAGTCCTTGAAATTCAGGGAGTTCTAGGAATTTAGGAAATTTCGCGAATTCAAGAACTTTTCTTGAAAATTCATATTTTTTGGCTAAGTCAAATTTTTTTTACATTTATTTTAATTAAATTTGTTGTTAATGATATTCAGATAAAAATGTCTTTTTGTTGATAATTAAGTTTTTTCACTGGAAATTTTACTTTCTGAATTGGGTTTTCTGATTCTTTCTTTATAGAACAAAATGTTACGCCATAGCGGTATTTTATTAAATTTTTCTATTGTTACTTTTTATATTTTTATCAATTTTTTAAATTTCTATGTACAGTCTTAAATAATTTGATATATTTTTAGTGAGCAATTGGATGTTTTTTTTACTATTGAATTAGGAATCATCTTGAATAATCGAATTAGTATTTTTTGTTGATATTTTAGTGACTCACTTTTTGTTAATTAAAATTTGTAAAATGTCACTAGCTTTTAGTTAAGTTTTAACAATGTTGATTCAAAGAGGCAATAAAGTATTTTTTTAGTAAGAAAAAAGCTACGAAATAAAAATGAAATTCTTTACACACTCAAGTTCATCCTTATTTCAGAAAAATGATTTCTTTAACATATGACCTTATCATTTCAATAGAGTTTAAAATATCGCACCATCTTCTCAATTGATTAAACTTGTCTGTTTTTACAAGAAGAAATCAAATGTTTCTTAACTCGAGACATTGGGATTAACCTATAGTAATAATACGTTTTATTAAAGAATAAGGAAGTTATGTTTATTAATATTATTTAAAACATATTTTGTTTCACAGTAAAACTTGTTTATTAACATTGTTCAAAGTTGATGTGAGAATTCGTAGTTGATGTCTTGTGAATAATAAAATAAATTGTTTACCGCTTTGTAGTGAAACAGCAACGAACATCAATATTATTAAACATTAAAAAATGTGGATACAAATTAAAAAGTTGTTGTTAGTTCATTAGAAAAATCAAACCGCTTATTCTAGAATTACATATAACAAGCTTGGTTAAGTTTAGATTTAGCATCAATCTTTTTTTCTCATTATAAAATGGGCCACTTTGTTAGGCAGACCCATGTGTTACTGGGTCAGGTCCATGTGCTACAGGAACAGGCTCATGTGCTACAGGGACAGGCCCATGTGCTACTGGGTCAGGTCCATGTGCTACAGAAACAGGCTCATGTGCTACAGGGACGGGCCCATGTGCTACTGGATCAGGTCCATGTGCTACAGGGACTGACCCACGTGCTACTAGGTTAGGTCTATGTGCTACAGAAACAGGCTCATGTTCTACAGGGACAGGCCCATGTGCTACTGGGTCAGGTCCATGTGCTACAGGAACAAAATCATGTGCTACAGGGTCAATCTCGTGTGCTACAGGGGCAGGCTCATGTGCTACAGGGTCAGGTCCATTTGCTACAGGGTCAGGCCCATGAACATTGGCAGTAACAGTGGGTTGTACGGACTGGCTCGCACTGTGGAACCGATTGTCAATTATCGAAAATGGAAAAGTCACGCTGGCAATGGTGTCATCTATGCGTATACAAACACACTGATTACGATCAGCTTGATTCCCTACTCGAACAATTAAAGGATGCAATATTTCAATGTGGGGCAAGTATACTCCAATGATGTACTCGTGATTCTCATCCACTGCCATATAGTAAAAGCCTGGTGGCAACTCTTCGACGGAATATGGACGATCTGTACGTGACACATCTGCGTAATGATGAACATTATAAACCTGAATGTTTTCAGCATGGTTTAGATTTTCCGCAGATTGACTAAATAATTCTGCAAAAAGAAAATACAGGTAGAAAATTATTTATTGCGTTAGCCGGCTTTCTTCAATTGATCATCCTTAAAAAATTAATTCCAATAAAAACACCTGCGATGCAAACAATCTGCCAAGTAGAACGAAACGTATTTATGAAATCAAAGTTGGCCAAGTAATTTGGGCAAACAAAATTTATAATAAAATATATTAGGGAACTTTTTTTGTTTCCATATTGTCTATAGTGTCTCAAATGGAACATGTGTAGTGAATGCTACATCGCGCCGTTGACACGTCGTGAATGCTAAGAAGATAGCGTCAGCACTTTGTTTGTTATTAAAATTTTACATGTTCAGAAATAAAATGGAAAAATTTCAAAGGTAATTCAAAAATATCCTAGATTCTTAGGCGATCTTAAAGAATACACTTTTTATCAAAGGTGTTTTACTTACCAACGAAATCTGTAAACGCCACTAAGCTAATACACAGAATTCTAATTACAGTCATATTTCTAAGATAAGAAAAAACTACTTGTAAAAAGTTTCGAGACGAGAAGAATTTTTTTAGAATTTTTATACCTATACAGCATATTTCTATTTCTCCCTCTCTAAAAGCCCAAAACTATAAACCGTATGCAAGAAATGATTATTCGCAATTTGGACAAAAATAAAAACTAACTAGGAAACGAAACAATGAATATTTGTTGAAAAACATGATAGATGTTAACCAGCCTTCAAGTGTACTTGAAATTCCGAACTAAAATTATACTTTTCAAAACTCACACTCATTATTATTTTAAACAGATTATTTTCACCATGTTTGCTAAATGATCCCAATGTTCTGTGGAAAGAATTTTAAATGCACGATCGGAAAAAATTTCGAAATTCTAAAACAACACTGCTGAAAAGTAGCACACGAAGATCTGGAATGTATATATGTAATTTGGAGGCTATTTCTCCATTGTAATTCTAAGATTGCAGAAAATTATTATGTTTCTTAACTTTGTTGAAACAAACAGAAGGCAAATTTTTTAAATTTGAGGCAGCTTACAGCGCGGAACTTTAGTCATCAAGAAATAATAATCAATATGTACTTTCATTTTTGGTATCTTTTTAATATTACTCAGCTCACAAAAATTTCTTAGTGATTACTTTTGAGAAAGAATTATATTTAATGCACTCTAGATTATTGGATATAGGCAATAATTTCTCGTTAGTAAAGTAATTCAAACGTCATTCTGTTGAAAAAGAAAATTCGCTGATTATAAATTAGCACAAATATGTATTTATAAAAAAAATTATTAATTATTTTCAGTTTAAAAAGAATTGATCATTTTTTGTAAACTGCTAAATTTTATTTGTAAGGAATGTCTTCGTAAAATTTGAAAATTAGTTATTTTGATAACTATAACATTGCTTAACAATAAATAGAAAATTTTGAAAAAAGGACATGCTATAAAATAGATTATTGGAAATAGTAGGGAAATTAAAAAAGTACAAAATAATGAATGAAAAAATTCACTGTTGAATCGTTTATTTATTACAAAAATATTATAGAATTTCACCCGAAAAAGTGCATATCAATTTTCTCACTAAACCAAATTGAACTACTTCGATTTCTGTATACAGAATCTAGTAAACGTAATTAAATGTAAAAAAGAACATTCTGAAAGTTCTGATCTATGGGGCTCTAATGTAATGAAAATTAACAAAATGTTGGGAGCGTGCATTCATTTTGAGTGATTTTTCTCGTAAACTGCGACTTCATTTAAAAACAGTGATTATTAGTTTTTCATGCAAAGTATTATCCATCGCCATCCACTATATTCTCCCATCTTTCCGGCGGCATATGGATACCACGTCAAAAAAATGACTCGTCTTCTGAAGACTTCCACGAATCGACCCATTTTTTTACATCTTCATAAAAAAGCATCATTGCACAGATGGGCTTTGGGTCATAGATTGGAAGAGGTAGTTATCAGAAGAAACGTATCCCATTTTAGCATTTTCAAGTATATTTTAGCAGGCCTTGCAAAGAGGAGCCAAACGTTATAATCCTGAAGAATAACTTTATCGTGTCTCAGCTTGTATTGCGACCACTTTTTCCTTTAATAGTTGGCGCAATCGCATTAGTTTTTATAACAAATGACGCCAAAAATGGGTCAATATGGGGTTGCCTTGAAAGACTAGTCGTTTTTCCGACGTGGTATCCGTATTCTGGTAAAAAGATGGGAAGAAGTAGTGGCTAGCCACTCTTTTGAAATAAAGCTAGAGTTTTACAAAAAAATCCCTCAAAATTAATGCACTCTCCTATTAATTGTTTGAACAATTCGTAATTGGTTATAACAATCTTTTCTTAAATTCAGCTACAAAATTTAGAGTTTTTTTTACATTCTTCTACTGTTCAAAGGCTCTTTAGTTATGAAGAAATAATAATCAATATGTGATATACTTTTTGATATCTTCTTGATACTACGCATCTTACCCGAAATTCTCAGTAATCACTGCAAGAACAAATTTTATTCAATATAGTCTGCATTATCAGATATAGACAATTATTGTTCGTTAGTGAATTATCCAAATGTAAGAATTTTCCGAGTAATTTAAAATGGGTTCCTTTAAAAACCTATTATCCGCCGGTTGAAAATTGACACAAATCTGTACTTGTCGATAAAATTAACAATTACTTTGGATTTAAAAAAATGATAGATTAACCTTGCTTTCATGCTTATTCAAAACACATACTGAATAATAAAGTCTGAAAGAATATTTTATTTTGAAGTAGCGCTTTTACTCAATTTAAAAAAAACTAAGTTCTTTTTCATGTTTTATAGTGCTGAATTTTATTTTTAAGGAGTGTCTTCACTGATTTCATAATATTTTACATAAATATAAGCAGTTCCAACGAAATAAGAGGGCTTATTCAAAAATGAATTTGACCTTTATTTTCAAGAAATCGCACTCTTGTGGAATTATTCGTGTACCTTGACGAAGGAATAGCTGTGCGACTGCTGTATTTGTTTGTAAAATAGCCTATTCAGAGGATCATTCTTCATTATCGGAAAAGTCACATTTTCCTCAATTGTTGTATATATACCTGTTGTTCTGTCTTCAATTTCACATATTTCTGCGAATTCCCAATGGTAAACGGTAAGTTTTATGGGAGTATGATAAACTGCCCCCGTTTTACGTGGGATACCTAATTTTGCAAAAAGAAAGTATAAGTCTTATTAATGGTATAGAACAAAAAAAATTGAACCGTATCCGTACTAAGAGTATGTGTTGCTATTTTTTAAAAAATTTAGGCTCGAATTCCAAAGATACAAAGGTACGAGCGCAAAAGAAGCCTCCACTCCTTCGACGCTTAAATTTCCGGGGTAATGCGGGAGATCGCACACAGGTCTACTGCGTACATGCGCGCGTCGAATTCAAGGCAGCGCGCACTTGCGCACGCCAGACTCTTAAATAGGGTGATGGAGAGGGGGAAAATTCAGGTAGCTCCTTTGGAGTCGGAATGCTGAAGGAAATTTTGTTATGTAAACTATTTTTGCAGTGTAGTGCGTATTGAAAAATATGTGATTAAAAAAGTTTGCTTTACTAACTAATTTGTCCTGCTATTTAATTATTTAGTTTATTTTGTTTTTATTCTTAAACTTGTGTAAAAATTTTTAATATGAAATTTTCGCTCTTTAAATTAATAATCATTTAAAACGAAACACAGAAAAGTATAACAATGTTTAAAAGAATTAATTGATAAGTAATAACATTTTAAAACTGTTGCAATTTTAACTTAATTATAACTGATGCAATTTGAAATTTATTTTTTAATTAAGAAAAAGACATTTCTTCAATCTCAGCCTTTTTGTTAAAAATGAGGAATTAAATATTCAAAATTAGACAATTTGAGCCTGAATTTGGTAACGTAGAAAGCCTTGAATCATTAAAATTCCAGAATGATAAACTTTAACTTCGAATATTATTTTTTAAATTGTAACATAGCATTACTCAATAAATTGTTTAAAAAATTGTGCTCGTTGTATTAAATATTAGCTCTCTAAATAAAAAAGTAGAAAAAAGTGTGTTGGTGTAATTGATGTGGCTTATATATAAGTCACATTATCCTGCCTCCTTATCGTCCCTTTACCGCGCTCGATTATGTATTTATCTGGCGCTTCGCGTTTGATTATACGTTTATCTCGCGCTACGAGCTCGGTATTTATATTTTCGCACATTCTTGCGCAAACCTTTTAAAATGAAGACACAGAACATCCACCACTGTAATTTTGTGATTGTGAATTCTCTTTTGTTAAAAGAGCTACCTCGAGAGTTTGAGCGCACCTATGGCGCACGACTATTGGTTCTCGAATTTCGCGCTCGCTCTTTGCATATATCCCACATTCGTGCAAAGACTTTTTAAAATCAAAGGTCAACGGATCCGCAACTGTAATTTTTAGATTGTGAACTCTCTTTTGCTAAAGCTCTTTCGGCTTTAACGAACATATTTGTATTGAATACAATAAATTTTTTAAGTAGTATTTATAGTAGTATTTATAATAATTTATAAATATAAGTAGTATTTATAAGTCTAGTATTGCTTATTTAGATATTGAAAAATAAAGCACCAATTGTATTTATAATTATTAATTGAATATTTGTTTTTTATTTCGCATGAAATTGTATTGTTAGGTGCGATAAAACAGGTATGATTTCAATAAATTTATATTATTACAATTCATAATTGGCATGGAAATTGAAACATACTTATTCTTATTGCCTTGCTTTTATTTATTTTAAATATTTTTTTATAATTAAAGGGAAACTACGCATCCTAAAAAAAAAATATTCCTAAAAAATTCATACATTTTTTTTTTGGTTGAATGAATTTTGTCTTATTTATTCTCATAGCTTGTATCGTTTGCACAGAAACGTAATTTTCTTTATTTTGAATAACGTTTTTTATCAATAAAACACAAACAACTTAAGCTATAAAAATTTAATTCATGATAGATTTGTAGATCTTTTTTAGGTGCGAACTTTGTGTCGATCTATCTCTTTCCGTACCTTGCTTTCTTCTAACTTTTTGAATTTTTATCAAAAATGGATGGTTAGCGAACTCGATCCTTTTTTCACGCTTTTTTTGGCTCTAAATGTCAATTTTTGTTTGGTTTTTTGGATTTTGAAAATCCTCTAACTTTGGTAATTTTTATTTTATAAAAAAAGTCATAGGGATAAATTGTTCATATATTTGTGTACTATGAATGTCTGTCAATAGAATACAATTTTTTTTAAAGCGGTCTTAAAAATGTTGTAAGCTCTAACTTTTTGAATTTTTATCAAAAATGGCTGGTTAAAGAACTCGGTCTTTCCTTTTGATCCCTCTAACTTCTATAATAATTTTTTATAAACAAATGCAATTTCAATTCAGTGTTTTATCTCAAATTGAAATTTTTTTGATCAGGTATTTAGTAAATATAATTAAAAACATTAAAATGCAAGAAACGTTTTGTTATCTCCTCATCTGTTTCTCTATAATATTTTCCTTATTTCTTAACTTTTCTATCTACCCCTCCTAGTAATTTCATAAAAAAATTTTTTGCATTACACCATCTCAATATCTTGGTTTACTCTTTCCTTCTTCTCTCTCTCTATTCAGCACATTCCAGACCTCTTCTTATGTCCTAGGCTTCTCTGCCTCTTCTTACACCTTTTAATTTCCTCTCCTTTTTTCGAGCACACAACTCAGCATACATACGGGTTCTTCTAATTTTTTTCTACTACTTATCCCCATTCTCCATTTTCTTAATTTCCCTATCACTTATCTTTTTTCTGTTTATATTTCCTGCTCCCATTTTGATATTTCTGACCCTTTCCTTAAACTTTTTATTAGCTTTCATTGACCAATCTTCTGTTACTACTCTTTTTATTTTTGCTTCCTTTTTACCCTTATTTTTGTTACTCTTTTTTCCTCTAATGACACTATTATGGGAAAGAGATCTGATTCTACATAATTCCCTACCTCTAGTTTCTTGACCTTCTCTGTTACTTCATCGTTTGCTACCACATTATAAATTACGGTTCCCTTTTTTTCACCATCAACACCATCTATATTTTCATTCAGAAAAATTCATCCCCACTCCACTAGACTGTTTAAACATTTCTTTCCCTCCACAATCGGTATCTTGGCTTTCAATTTTATTCCTCGCTATCCTCTCCATTCCTTTCCTTCTGTATCTCCTGTTCTAATATTAAAATCTCCTATCATAAGTCAAATATCTAGTTTATTTTTTCCCCATTAGTACCCTTCTCTCCTCTGGTTTCTCCTACATATTACAGTTCACATAAATTCCCATTATCTTCCATCTCTCTCATCCCATGTTTGTCTCTTCTACTACATCCCACTGTGTCAAATTTCTCATAAATTACTTATCTTCAAATTTTCCCTCCTTTTGTTTCCCGACAACTCATTTTTTTCTAACTCTTCCCTGTCCTTGTTTTAATCACACCATATACCTTCTATCTGTATTTTCTCATACTTGATCCATGTTTTATTTTCTCTTCCGCTATTTTCCTAAACCTGAACTGCATCTTTCTTTCTACGCACGTAAAATCATCCTCTATTCTCTTTGCGCTTCCCTTCCGACACTTTGCACTTCCTAAATCTCTACTATAGCATGAATCCTTATAAATGCTTCTTTTCCTTCTTGAGCTCCATCCTTTCTATTCTTAGACCCTTGACGACTATGTTTTTTTTTCTTGTCTCTCTGTCTTTTTTATTCTTTGTCCTATTGTTCTAAGCCTTTCCATATACCCACTCCTACCTCCTTCTAAACTCTTAGTTTGACTTCTATATTTTTTATACCACCCTACAACTCCTCTACCTTTAAATTAATATCTTCCTAAATTTCTAATCTTTGTTCCAATGTCTTCATCCTTTTCTCTTACTTTTCTCTGACTTCTTCCTATTTCCTCATTTTTTCCTAAGTGCGGTCATGGCTCGTTTAATTTATTTCCTTATTTCCCCTCCTCCTTTCTTCTGTTTCTCTTCATACATCCCCATTCCTTCTATCATCATTTCGCGCGTCCTATCATTCTTTCCTCTTTAACAGGATCATTAGCTTCTACTCTGTTTCCTTCTTCCCACTTAATAATGTTATTCTTACCTACAAAAATATGTTTTTCCGGCGGCGATCTGAACATTTTTGGATATTTCAATCTTGCACCAATATCTACCTTATATTCACAGTTTCCCTATCTTCTTTTTGAAGAATGCCTCTACCGATGTCAGGCTTTTCGCTCTTAATATTTCTTTTTCTACCTCTCTATCTAATCCTGCTACTGCTAACCCGATCAACTTGGTCCTCCCTTCCTGGCACAAACTTTAAACAAACCTAACCTCAACTTCTACACGAATCCTTCTAATACGTCAATAACATTTGAACCGTCTTTTCAAACTCTAAATCTCTCTTTGAATTTCTCTCAAACAAACCTTTCTACACACTTCTTTAATTCATTTGTCTCAATTTAAAAGAAAAAAAAACAGCAGTGGTAAAACTAAACTACCATCAGCTGACTGCAGTTTTGAATTTTCGACTATCGATAGCTGCTCGCAATGGCCGCCAGATAGCGTATTTGAGTTTGGGAAAGCAAATTATTCTTGTTGTTGAAAAGGTAAACGAGTTGGTTGAAAGTTATCTTCGTCGTTGAAAATTCATATTTTGTAAACTGTAAACAGTAAACTGCCTCGTAGAAAATACATCGCTTTTCTTAAACTAATTTAACAGTCTTTGATTACAAATTAAAAAAAATTGGTTAGAAATATCAAATAGTACATTTTCATTGAAAGGTTTGATTGGAGATTAACTGTATTGTTTAAAATTATGATGTAATACATGTATTAGAAAATTTAAAAAATCTTTTTGAATTTTCTTAAAAATCTCAGAAGAGTTATATTTATAGATAGCTGTTTACTTTTTAGCTGAATGACCTTGAAAAATTGCCTCGTATGGCTTTTCCAAATGTTTTATTTGTTTAAAAAATGATTTTTTCCCCCAAATCAAAAGGAAATAACTTAAAATATCTACGATACTCAGATGAAGGATGTATTTAGAAACCATTTTGATCTTAAATTTTTCTGTTTATCGTTGTGACAGATATTTTTGTTTTTGATTTTAAGAATAATGATTTAAACTAAAATAAATTTGAAACTGAAATTAAATTTACCTAAATTTTCGATGACAGACTTTTTTCATAGTAGGGTTACTAATTACGAACGTTTGTTTTGTTCCCAAAAGAAAATAAATATCTTAAACTGGAATGTCAGTTCTGATAACGATAATGATTAATCATTTATGAAATATATAAAATTACCGTATAAAATCCAGCTGTCCTTAAAACGTCAAAGATTTTATGAATATTGACTCTCATAAAATGTTCATATCGCACAAGGACAATCTTGACGCATTAAAACAAAGAGATAACGATTATAGTACAGAATCTACTACAATCTGTTGAAACACCAAAGCATTCATCAGGCATATTGTGAATAAAAGTTTTTCTTATTGCATTAAACAGTGTTTTTTAGAAGTCGAAAAGATGAGGGTTATTTATACCTTAATCTTATATTCGGCGGTAATGCTTAATTTTATTGGTAAATATAATAATATATTATATCTATAATTTTAGTGAATTAGTTTTAAGCTTCACGCTAGTGACATTTTGAAATACGTGTAAATTTTGATGTATACTATTTAAATATTCCCATATGTGTACATGCACATATGGTACGCTCCCAGATGTGCACGTTGAAATAGAGATGTGCAGAGACACCCTAACGAACCTTGGGATCATAACAATTATGCAATTGCGAGACCATTTTCGTAGCCATTTAGGCAAACCCTTATATTTTCCAGGAATTTGGGGAGGATATAGGTGGAACAGTAAGGAAATTTTCATTGGCTACGAAACCCTTTTTGTATGCGCTCAGCGCCTAGTTTGACGAATTTTTAACATCCTAGAATACTTTGTGCGCCACGCCTGCACTAATTACCCTTCCATTGGAAAAAATTATGAACAGATAAAAATTACAGTAAAAATTGTATTGTTATTGTAATATGACAAATTTTACTTCACAACTTAACACTTTAGTTTTGCATATTTTTCAATATGAACATTTGATGAAATTTTTAAGATTTTCGCTAATTGTAAATAGCGATTGAAAAATCTTCTTTTGTTAAAAATTAAAGTACTAGTTAAAAATGTAAATTATTTGTTTAAAATTAATTATTAAAGTTGATAAATCATCATTTTCGTTGCAAATCTTTTTTTTATTCGACCATTTTGTTAACATTTCAATTATTTCGTCAATTCCAAATTTAACTATTATATGCTTAGTTAAGCCTTTATATTTTTCAGTTGACAATTTCACTATTTGATTAGAACAATCTTTATTTTGTAGAGAAATAATCTTATTAAAGAATAATTTATCATTTTGGTTGAAAATTCATGTATTTTGCAAACAAAATGTTCTTTTTCGGTAGAAAAATAATCTCTTTGGTTGACAGATTAGTTTTTTTAGATTCAAAAATATTTTTCTGTATTTGAAATTATTTTGTTTATCTGCCATTAATACCACATTCTGCTTGGGTGGCTGAAAATCAATATTTTTTAGTTAAAAATTAACCATTTCTTTGAAAATTTCAGTATGTACCTTTCCGTTAACAATTCAATTATTGAGTTTAAAATGCTATTAAATACTTAAATATTTGGTTATAACTTCATGTATTTTATTAAAAATTACTCTTGAAAATTATTTCTTGTTGTTTTTGCTTAATTAATAATGAATTGTCCTTAATAAATCTTAAACTAAACTTTTTTCGGAAACTTTTTCTTCTTTTAGACATATTATCTTTTTGGACTTAAAGCCATTTTTTGGGTAAAAATTTAATTATTTCGTTAAAAATCAACTTTACTTGGTTGAAAGCTTATTCCTCTTAATTAAATTTTTTTTGCTAAAAATAATCTTTTTCATTTAAAAATGCATGTATTTTGCTGAAAATTTTTATTTTTTTGGTTGAAAGTTAACCCTTATGTTTGAAAATGCAAGTATAAGTCTGAAAATTCCATTGAAATTTTAATACTTGCTAGAAAATTCATGTGTTTTTTCTAGCATTATTGTTTATATAGTGAATTAATGTCTTTAGATTGAATTTTCTATTCTCTATTTGAAAATTTGTTTCCGTCTTATTGAGAATTGATTTTTTGAACGGAAAATTAAGGTACTCCACTTTTGCGGGACACTTTTTTCATGATAGACATTAATTCTTTTTTGGCTAAAAAATTATTTTGTTTAGGTCAAAACTTATTTCTCTAACTTAAAATTCAAGTTTACTATCTTCTGTTAAAAATGTATTTTGTTTATATGACAATTTATTTATTTATTTTGATAATTTGACTCTCTTGGCGGACAATTCATGATCTGGGTTGAAAATAAACCTATTTAGTTTAAAAAAAATTATTAAAGATGCATCATTTAAGTTAAACGATCCTTTTTTGTAAAACATTTAACAAATTTTGATGATAAAATAATTAAATTGGCAGGAATATAAAATTTTTCAGAAATTTTATATTTAATTAAAATTATTTATTAGTTTATTAACAACAATTTTCATAGAAAAATATTAATTCAGTTTATTTAAAGATAAAGGGATATAAGAATCTCTCACAATTTCTATTTTTATTTAAAAGTAATTATTAATTTATTAACCAAAATTTTTGTACAAGCACATTAATTTAGTTCATTTGCATATTTTTAAAACCTTATATTGGTTCCTTCCGCATAGTGCATTTCGGAAAAAATTTCATTGATATTATTAATTGAAAAATTATTAATAATATCTATCTACAGGCTCCGGTGTCCCTGATGATAGGCTCTAGAGATCCTTATAAAATGATCTGTAGGCCCTCATGAGATGCTCTACAGGACCTCATAAGCCCTCATGAAGGCCCTCAAAGACGTATCGTACCCTCTTAAGAGACTCTAGAGGCTTTCGTAGAATGCTCTAAAGGCTCTCGCAAGAGGCTCTATAAGCCTTCATAAGTAGCTGTGCAGGCCCTCATAAGAGTCTCTAGAGGCTCTCTTAATGGGGCCTAGAGACCCTCAAAGACGTATCAAGAATCCTTTTTAAGAGAATCTAGAGGATCTCGTAGGATGGTCTGAATGCTCTCATAAGAGCCTCTTAAGAGAGGCTCTATAGGCATAAGATGCTCTACAGGACCTCTGAAGAGCCTTTCGAGGCTCTCTTAACAGGTTTTGGAGGCCCTGAAAATGTATCGAGAGACCCTTTTAAGATACATTAGAGGATCACGTAGGATGGTCTGAAATGGCTAGAGACGTTTATAAGAGGCTCTGTAGGCCCTCATAAGAGGCTCCACAGGCTATCTACGGGCTCTCTCTGGAGGCTCTGGAGGCCCTTAATGACGTATCGAGAGACCCTTTTAAGATACTCTAGAGGATATCGTAAGAGGCTCTATAGCCTTTTATAAGAGGCTTATAAGAGGCTTATAAGAGGCTTACAAGAGGCTTCCTTATAAGAGGCTTCCTTATAAGAGGCTCTGTAGGCCCTCATAAGATGCAAAGATATCTTTTTATAATATAAAACTAAAAACTGACAAATAATAAAAACATGAATCAAACAAGGAAATACTTTTGCACTAGTGTTTAATGCTTCGCTTTTCATTAATTTTAAGGAAAAATAAACAGTGAAATTTGTATTGCTCGGTTTAATGGCAAGTGACATTACTGATTTTGCATACTACATTATTTTATTTTTCCCATCTGAGAGAAGAAATTGCTTCTTTATTATAAATTTAAATTCTCTTCTGATTAAAAATATTAATATTCTAAAAAAAAAAATTCATTTATAATATTTTATAGATGTTATATTATTGGCGTTATTAACGTTAAAAAATAAGCATTAATCTTCTTTATTATCCTTGAGTGCTTTTAGGATTTATTAACGAATTAAATAATTGAAATGAAGTCACATATTAATACAGAAAAATTACATAGGTCCTAAGAGAACGAAAATAAGACTTTAAGGGTTTAAATTGTTTGAAAAGAGCATATGGCGCATTAGGTAGAGCTAAAGTAGGTTTCACTTGGAATAACTCAGGGCTTAAATAGGGCTAAAATTTCGACTAGGGATGATAGTAAAATTAAGATAGTTGGCATGCAATTACTACAAAATGTATGTGGTAAAACGGTAATGGTCAATGTAATAGCAAGATTCTCAAAGTATGTAACAATAGTTGTTTTAATATTTAGCAAATTTAGATCGTCGTTCGAAATCTGCATCATATACGAGGTCTGTTCAAAAAATACGCGGACTGTTTAAATTTCGCGGCTCGAGTTGATTTCAAGAGAATCCGCTTGGTGTCGCTAAGTTCGTACAGATCAGCTGTTTAAAACGCGGTATACCAGTCGCAGATATCTTCATTTGTTAATAAACTACACGGTTTTAAGTAAAGAGTTTTTTTCTGTTTGTCGCATTGTAAAATGGATAGCCTGAAAGAGTAACGAATTGCTGTGAAATTTTGTGTGAAACTCGGGAAATCTGCAACTGAAACATTTGCCATGCTCAACACGGTACGGTGATGTTGCCATGAAGCGTACTGCATGTTTCAAGTCGCATGAACGTTTCAAGGCTGGCCGCCAGTCGATTGACGATGATGAGCATCCTGGGCGTCCTTTAGCGTCAACTGACGACCCACGCGTTGACAAAATCAACACCCTGGTGCGCGAAAATCGACGTCTGATCATTAGAGAGCTTGCCGAAGAGTGTGGGATATCAGTTGGATCTCGTTACGAGATTTTGACCGAAAAATTGAAGATGCACCGCGTCACTGCGAAATTTGTGCCACGCCTGATGATCGACGACCAAAAAGCCAATCGCGTCCGGGTTTGTCAGGAACTGCTTGATCGTTCGGATGAAGATGAGAACTTTTTGTCACGAATTATAACCGGTGATGAATCATGGGTTTATTGTTATGACATTGAAACAAAGGTCCAATCATTTAATGGGTGGGTGAAACGTCCCCAAGACCCAAAATAGCTCGCCAAGTTCGGTCGAATGTGAAGGTTATGCTGACAGTTTTTTTTTATGCTAAGGGTGTTGTTCACCACGAGTACCTCCCTCAAGGCTCCACAGTCGACCAGATTACTTACATTTAAGTACTGAAACGTCTGAGGGATGCCGTCCGACGCAAAAGGCCAGAACTGTGGAGAAGTGACAACTGATTTTTCCATCACGACAACGCTCCAGCTCACTCAGCACTCAGAACTCGTGAGTTTTTGTCCGAACACTCGATTACCGTTCTTCACCACCCCAATACTCACCTGACCTTGCTCCTTGTAACTTTTTCTTGTTCCCAAAACTAAAAAAACCCCTCAAAGGAAGAAGTTTTGAGACGATTTCGGAGATTAAGGCAAATGCGACAAAGGAGCTGAAAGCCATCACAAAAGAAGCGTACCAGGACTGTTTCAACAAGTGGAAACACCGTTGGGATGAGTGTGTGCGTTGGGGAGGAGAATATTTTTAAGGAGACCCAGACGTGTAACTTCCAAATAAAGTTATTGTTTATGACCTCAATTCGCGTATTTTTTGAACAGACCTCGTAGATCAGATATGATGAATTTTGTATATATTAGCAGTCTTTTTACAGAATCATCCAGAAGGCTAGAAGACCACTGGAGCCCATCTTCTTCTGAAAATCATGGAGGTTTGACTGCAGATGATATAGGAAAGCTATTAAATGATTGGGATTCTGGGAAATATTCATATGGTGGTGATTTTGAGCACCATACATCTGTACATCAGTCTCCTGCAGAACAAACTAACCAGCATCATCAACTTGAACAAAGACCACACCGTGAGTTAAAAATTCTTTTATTTTGTTGAAAATAAAAACAAATTTTAGCAGATAATTTTTTTTTTTGAAAATTAATTTTCAGCTGAAAATTCAAGTTATTTCATTTTTCGTCTCTACGTGTCCCACGCCAGTTTAATTTTCCCTCGTATATGTTGTAGTTCTCAACAAACGTTTATATTGAGAAAAAAAATGTGAAAAAAATATATTTTGCATTTCAGACAAACAAAAAAAATAACGATGGGGGGGACCCCCAAAATTTTTTATTTTTTTTCTATGATAATATAAACTTTCCATTCCCAAAGACAATTAAGAAGATAGTTTTATAATAAAGGAAGTAAAATAAAGTCTATCCAATCAAAATAAGAAATTCGGAGAAATGATGTACATAATTTTTCCAAATTCTGAACTTAAATGCATAGTCTAAAGGTTGAATTTCTCCTGTTATGCATGTTTGAATAATATCACAATTTAGATTTAAAATCACCTTGTTTTGTCGCCAGCTATTCTATTATTCCACATTCTGCGACAAATTTTATTCAGCAAAAAAAGACGATTAATTTACAACAGATCGTATACCTTAAGGTTAAACAAACCCGCACAAGATTTAATTATAAAGGTTGATAATGTGGAATGATTTAGGAGTAGTTCCACCTTGGATGCTCTTTTTTTCTTGAAAATGCATATTTTCCTTCATCTTCTTTTTTGTCTGTAACACGTATTTTCTTCAGATTTTTTGTTCCAGTCTAGAATCTTACGAATTTAGCAATTTTCAGCAAACTAAAAAATGTAGGGGTGGTTTAACTCCGCGTAATTTTTTTATACATGTTGGATCGACTCTATTTTACTTATTTCGTTATAAATCTAATTTTCCTTTTTTTTGCATAGAAAGTATATATTACTATAGACACAAAATAAAAAGGTTTTAGGGGCGGCGAACTCCATTAATTTATATTTTTTTGCCATATTTTTGTGATTTAAAACATGTTTAGCACAACGTTAAATATATGTTGGGGTGGTTTACCCCTTTCATTTCTTATAAACCAAAATTACGTTATTTATCTTTTATTACGAGGAAACTTTTACAATATATTTTCTCGAGATCAATTTGGTTTTTATACACAAAACTATACAATCGACATTTTTGAGACCTCTATCTTTGAGGGGCTGTTTTAACTCTTTGAAGTGTTTTTCCCCATTTTTTCATACAAATTTTTCCTTTTGTTTTGAAAGTTCATCGCATTTTGTTCAAGATTTTTCATTTAAGTTAAAAATTCGTCTTTTTGGGTACAAAATTAATATTTTCAGTTACAAATTAAAATTTTTGGATCTAAATTATATTGTTTAGTTAGAAATTAATTTACTCCGTAGAAAATTGAAAAAATTTGTGTACGTCCTTTTTTTTGATGACAATTCACTGGTTTTATTAAAAGTTTATTTTTTTTATTGAAAACATCAACTACTGTGGTAAATAATTAAAAAATTTTATTAAAAATTAATTTTATTTGTCCCTTTCCAGTCAGGGGAAAAAGGCACATATTGCCAAAATTTTTTCGAGAAAAAACTCTTTTGGGTCGCTGAAACCAAATATGAAGATGAATTTCCAAAATTTAAAATAGCGGATCCAATATGGCGGACATGAAATAGTAAATATATATTGGTCAGGATAAAATATTCGCTGATTTTAAATCTGACGTTGAATTTTTATGGCTGATCCAATATTCCAAAGACCAAAAAAACTTAAATATGAACGATCCAAACAAGTTCTAAAAGGTTTTGATAATTTTGATCCGCTAATTCGGATGTCCGATTTTAAATTCTCAAAATCAAGCATCAGATTTCAATTCAGTGATTTAAAAACCCTAAGTGTCACTGATTTGATCAATATCGGAAAATTCTTAATAACTCATGTCCGCCCTAGTGCAACCCCATTTTGTATTTTGAAAAGTAGTTTTCGAGTTTGCTGAATCGAAACCTGACGCTTGATTTGAAAAGTTTAGAATCGCGGATCCAGTATTGCATTAAGTAAAAAAAATGTATCAAAATAAGTGCAAGTGTGAAGGAAGTCTAAATAAATTGGAAAGGTCTGAACATTTTTCATAATTTTGGTCGGCCATATTGGATCCGCTATTTTCAATTTTTAAAATTCAGCACCTGATTTCAAATTAGGGATAGAGGAGTCAAAATTTAGCATAGCAAACGGGCAGAAGCACCAAAATTTGGAAATTAAAAAGGACACAATCGAGAACATTTGGTACAAAAACAACAACAATAGACATATAATTTTTTTGACAAAGTGCCTTACTTGTATCCATCGCTTAGATAGTTAGATTACATTGTACAAATTTCAATGATTCAGATAAAAAAACGCCTGCATAATCGCGAGTTGTGTTTTATAAAACACTAATTTTCGATAGGAAAATGTTGTAGGTTTAAGCTGTTTATTTTGAGTAATAATTTTCGAATGAAAAAGTTTAAGAAAAAAAATTTTTCGTTCGCGTCAAGACAAATGCAAAGGTATATTTCTATATGCGTCTCAAAAAAAATTTTTTTCGGAGATCGAATTTGTCGCTTGGACGATTCTTCTACGCGTTTTCGAACACAGAACGATTGATTGCAATCGTTACCTCAGTTGTGCTCCACAATTTTGTGGATGCCTTTCTAAACCTTTTTTAATTCTAAAGCTCTAAGGTTTGCTGAGCCTTCAGAAATTCTCGAGGGCATCTTTCCGCGAAGATTCTAAAGCCAACTGAAACAATATTTCAAATAATACTGCATTTATCGAGGCGTAACAATGAAAGTGCCAAAAATTCACTTCCTCGCGAAAGCTCTATAAAACTTTGTACAAGAGGATTTTATTCAGTCGCTGATTTCAAATTTGATGTTAATAGTTATGAATTCAAATGTTTAATCTATTATAACGGCAAGAATGATCAAATATGCTCAGGTTTATCTGAAATTTGGTATGAGTTGAGTTTGGTGTTCAGGATTTTAAATTTGTGGGTTTCATTGAAAAAATTATTTAATGAGAATTCCTATATTATTTCTTACAGATGAAGGTGCTGAAGTGCAAAATATACACCAATTGACTTCTACTAATGATAGTGGAGTCACGAATATACGGCGGAGGGAGGAATATATCCATGACCAGGATGATAACTTAAGCAGTCCACGTTAGTGTATTATAATTGTATTTTAGTAGCCAACAAAATTTGAAATTCAGAACAAAATCCAAATATTTTTAAACGGGGTTAGATCCGCACCTGAAAGATTGCAACTTTTATTATTCAAAAACGTATACTCAAACTTATCTCAGAAAAATCACTGATTTTACATTTTTTCGAATTATCATTAATTCGCCTCACGACTAAATATAAGTAAAAAGAAAGGGGTGGTATTCGATACAAATAAAACACTCGCAAGGCCACATATTCTAATCAACATTCAAAACAAAGATTGAATTAATTCAATTGACAGATTGTGATGCTTCGCTTGCACCAGTCCACATTTTCTTACAAAGATAGTATTGCCCACAATCTTACCACTGTAAGAATTCGAAACCTCATAGTCAGAAAAGTATTAAACGGTTACAGAAGTCTGAAAGAATGAAGTGAATTCTTATTTGGTTAATAATGACGCAGTCCATGCATGCAGAAAATCTAGAAACACTCACGGTACTTAATGGAGATAGATGGTGAGACCACATGTGCAGAACACGTGGCGAATCTTTATTGACTTGCTAAAAAAAATATACGAGGGTGTATTGATAAGTTTCCGGCCTGACCAAGAAAAACAACGTTTTTAAGAATTTTTTTTTTTTATTTCTCAACATAATCTCCTCCAAGGCTGATAAATTTCTCATAG